>NC_083651.1:17692247-18024747 GCF_963576545.1 Limanda limanda | reverse complement strand
CTGCGAGCGCTTCATGACAAATCATAATAACCGGCACTAAATTAGCAGGCGAATTACATCTTACATTGACCCGGGGAGGAGAAAAGAGAGGAAGATGGAGAGAGGATAGGAGGAGAGACAGCCGAGAGAGGAGTCATTAAACGGCACGGCATATGACGACTCAACCTGTCGTCTGTTAGTCACTGAAACCTCGAGGACTAAGCGTGTGGGTTGTGAAAGAGACCAGGAATATTGTCACATTATTATGGAGTAATGTGAATCCGATGATACAAAAAATTATGCGGCCATCATGATGGATTTAAACGCGCAAAGATAAACCAGAGTTTACTGGCTGATTTCCAGCCCCTGGAGCTCAGCCCTCCTGGCCCACATCCTTCTCCCACTGGACCAACACTCTTCACATTTCTTCTCCTACTGGACTCTTGCCGAAAATTGATGGACATGACCACTGTAGTGAAAAAATACTGCCTGGGTGATGTTTTTCTCAACAAAATGAAAAAGAATATTTGAATTAACTTTTTATCAAAGTATTTCTTCATACTTTTCCAGAGTGTTTTTATTGCTTAGAACAATATGTAACTCAGACTGTGAAACTTGATCTCCAGTACAGAAGTCCTGTGCAAACAGTAATGAAAACATAACCTCCTTGGCGGCGATAATTAAAGTGATTTCAATACAACAAAGATAAGAGATAGTGAATAATCTTGAGGATAAATGAATGAGTTTAAGTATCAAGCTAATAATTAAACTGATTATTTAAAGCTATTTTAAGGTAAGTTAAGTTAAGTTAAGATAAGATAAAAAAGTTAAAATAGAACTAATATATACAGTGTGGGATTATACACAGTGAAACGGATTGCAGACAAACAAGTTGCACAGACAGAAATCAATATTGCACATGTGAGAGAGTTATAAAAGTGAGCTATAGAAGAGGTTTAAAAGAGAACAGTGAAGCAGCCAAACACCCTTGTTGTAATGAGTCTCTTGTGACATGTGAAAACCCAAATCTCCTCCATGCAGCCGTGATCGTTATCACACAGTGATCATACTACCATAAGAAATCCTTTTTCAAAGTAAATGAGCTGTTTACACGTGTATTTGTGGTGGGAAGGTTTCGCTCCTGCGGCGTTTGGACCTTCACAAACCTGCCTCCAGGTGATGGTTTGTTATCTCCTGGTCCGCTGAATGATTTATGAACTAATTCTATGAGTCATACCAGAGCTCCGTCGTGACCTTGGAGGAAACTGTCCTGTAGTAGGGAATCCGGCCGACAGCCCATCTTTATGTCACCGTCCTCTGTCATTTCTGTTTTTTCCCGGAAAGGGACCTTGTAGAACCGTACGAATCAAGGAGGGGATGTAAATAACAGGTGACCCTCTGCTCTGGTAAATTATCAACTCATCATCTTTTTTCACCTGGAAAAGTCCTCTCACTGTTTAACTCCGCTCACCTTCAAAGTTTCCCCCCTGTCGCGCAACTGGAATTCCATCCGTGTGATATTCTGTGACGTGACGTTATAATTTGCAACTCATCGAGCGCTGCATCAGTATTCTCCTTACAGCTGCTGATCAGTGGCCCACGCTGCAGCTGTCGTTTAGCTGACTGGTGTCTCGCTGATGGAGGCTTAGTCTATGCTGGTGCAGGCGGTGGGAAGAGAACACAAGTTACATCAAGTGTTCATCTTTGTTCCTCTAATAAAGTGCTGGGAAAACACTTTGCAGCTGAACATACAGCTTCTGATTGTAAGAATTTGGATTTTTCATGGGTAATGACAAGCACCCAATTGGTCAATGCTAAGTTTTTTGTATTGTAATAATGCCTTTTCATAATGACATCATGACATCATTCAACCCATATGACGACCACTTTTGGTCGATCTAAATAAGCTGTGGTTCCTGTTTCTCTGTTCATTGGTTGCAACAGTTAATGCTTTACTACACTATATTTATAAGGTAATTTTCTGACTTTATAGTGACGTCCCTATGATGTCATTCCTACGATAGATCAAATAATTTTTCATACTATAAAAGCTTTAAGTTTATAGTCCTATAAGATGCAGAGATGGCTTAAGAAATGTGGAGTGATTCCTTTACGATTCAATTTCCTGATATATGAGCTTTAGAGTGTCTCTCTAACCGATTTGTTTGCAGAGAGATGGTCAACAGACGAGGACTCGGATGAAAGACTCCACACAAGGACAAACACTCTTTAATTAGACTTGTGTCGCGCTCACACACAACACAATCATTTTTCACAAAATAAGATTACATACAAAGTCAGTTCAAAGACAGGAACGGCCGTGGACTTCATTAAATTTGACCTCATACATGGAATTTATGGAATCAAGTTGCATGGAAATGTAATGTTAGCAAAATACAAAGTGGAGGTTTTAGGAATAATTAAGATAAGACTGCATGCGAACACCTCTCTCATCCCATCATCAGATACTCCCTCCCAAGTGATACACCCAAGGTTGGTACAAATCTATCTATTCAATGTAGAGTTATTGTACACACACACACACACACACACACACACACACACACACACACACGCACACACACACACACACACACACACACACACACACACACACACACACACACACACACACACACACACACACACACAGGGGAAACAATACCCTGCCTCTGGCTATACCGGTGAGCAGGGTGATTATTTTCTAATCCCCACTTTTTATAAGAGAGACTTTTCCCCATCTGATAAGAAATGTAAAAAGACAAGAGAAGAGAAATTGCAAATGGAAAAATGCATTTGTTATTATCAGGCCTTATGTGAGCTTCAGTTTGACCTGAAGCTTGGTCATGTGAAGGACTTTCAGGAACAAAGATACGAGGCGGTCAGGTGGTTGCACAGGAGGCAGCCGTCTAATCGAGGAGACTATTGTTTTTTTATTGAAGCAGTTCGGAGTCTGTGCACCATATGATTGGTTTTATGTTACATTTTCCTCACCTCAGCTAAATATTCCTCATATATTACTGTTAATTTGTCGACTGTTTTCAAAAGCCCATTTGCCTTTGTGTGTTTAAAGCTACTGGATGCCTTCATTTCCTTCAAGGTCTATTTTAAACTGGGTTTTTTTGTTTGATGTTGGAAACACTGCATCAATTGAACTTCCTCGATAACCACAGTGACCTGAGGATTTGTACCACATTAGAAATCTGTGAATCTCTGTTGTTTTTCAAAAGCAGTTTAATCTTCAGGGTGTAGAATTTACACTAATATGAAGCCATTCATCATCAGTGAGAGCTGCAAGCTTTGAGCGAAATCGATGATGAAGGGGAAAAAAAGGAGCAAAGCCGTGCGTGTGTCTGTGTCTGTGTGTGTTTGTGTGTGTGTGTGTGTGTGTGTGTGTGTGTGTGACATGGTAGATAGATAAAACAGATCTCGGGGGAGCAGAGATTCATACGGCTGTCAGCCAGGGGAGCAGAGGCACATACAGCGTGAAACTGAGCATCATGAGCATCGCCTGCTCTTCCTTCAATCACTCTGCACTCATACTTCTCAACTCACCCCTTGTATCGGAAATCTGAATCTCTGTTAAACAGGTGACAGGAATACTCTGAGGCTGCTCCTCATTTGTTTGTCTCTGAAACATTTTTTTAATTTTACTATAATGACCTTTATCTCTGGGCAAATCCTGACGGGAGGTGAACTGTGCTGGGATCAAGAAGAAGAATAACTGCAGCCCATTGGGTGTCATTTGTCTGTAGTTTAAATTGGGGTGGGGGTGTCGGACTGTAAATGAGACTTGTTACGATTGATATTTTTTGCAGTGTGCCCCCTCCCTCCCTGGTCTCTAGTTATTATTCTATCCCAGTCCGCTCGGCTTTTACTCTGTGCAGTGGAGTGCCAATTATTATGGTAATGACTGAAACAGATATCAGATGGGTTTCCCTGCAATAAGCTTTTCATATTTCACACACACCACTCTGCTGTGTGTGTACAGTATGTGTGTGTTCATGTCTTCATGTGTGTGCGTGTGTGTGTGTTTTTGTTGTGAGAAAGCAGAGAGAAGCGCGCTTGTTGAACAATTGAGTTTTCTCACCTCGCCCGGCTGAATTAAACCTTAAAGAATTCATAGTAAACAACTCAGCTCGTCATAAATACGATCCTGTGAACAGACTGACATGAGTTGGATGGATTGTAAAGGAGCAGTGACAGAACTCGGACGTGAGACACGGAGATGTGTTGACAGTCTCTGTTTCCAAGGTCATTGCTCAGTCTCGCTCTGGTTTCATCGCCGCTGCCTTTCCGCCGCATGCGGTTCATTGTGATCCTCACACCATTGTGGGATGTGTTTCATCAAATGTGTTGGTAACTCTCAGAAATGAGAGTGAAGTCCAGGTCCATCATTTTGAGAGCAGGAATTGTCAACCTTGGTTTGGAAGGGCAGGTGTGTAATTATTCACTGGATTTAGGTGCAGGGTGATGGCAAACTTCGTAATCTACTTTTCTGACTATATATACAGCACATGATCCTTTGAAGTGTTCATTGGCCCCTGATTTAGAAAATGTTAATTATTTATTCGTCAAGTTTTACTTATTTTTCAGCAGGGTTACGCAAAAACTACATTGATCAAGAAAGAAGCAGCAACACTTTGGCACATATCTGATCAAAGGGCTGGATTCAGGATTTTTGGTAAATTAACATCTAGATCTAGCAGATTTAACCATGGTTTCAAAGAGGGGTAGGATTTTTTGGTTTGTCAATATATCAACCTTGCATATGTTTACAATGGAGATTTTGAGTTCATGATCTTTTTTTTTGGTTTAGTTTGGTCTGGATTGAATTGACTGTTTGACCTTGACAGAGGAATGTGCTCTAGTTTATTGAATTCTAGTATATTTTATTTATTTAATTTTGTGATGAGAATTACACTGCTCCTTTTTCATGTTGGCAAAGTAAATGGAAGAAAAAAATATTTTCAGCCCAGTTCAAGGGCTGCGAGCTCTGATTTATTGCAAAAAATAAAAACTATAAAACTCCTACATAAAAAAAATTGATGTGAGAGACCCAGACACAGTGTGGGTTGTGAACGATTTTACTTGAAAGACGACAGGTAGGTGCAGCACAAAGAACAGTTTTACACTCAGACAGTCAAGGACATTGTGTTTTTCATTCTACATCTCTGAGTCGTCCTGTTTTGAGCAAAACGATGAGGTTCAGCAGAAATTTCGCATTGTAACTGAATCTTCACGTCGAGTCGAACATTCAAGTTAAATAATATAAGAGCTGCTGATTGCGTTGATCCAAAGATGAAGGGAGAGCTGAAAGAGTTCATGGAGGAGACTTGATGCTGCATTGTAAAAAAATTCAAACACTGTCACGACCCTGCGTTCATTTTCAACAACTCTCAAAACTTTACCTCTGTTTAGCCTTCAGAGAGAATTCTTGTTGTCCTCCACATGAAACTTATTTCCAGCAGAAAGAAGAAGCAAAGCCTGAGTGAATTTATCCAATAAGGAACTATATCATCGAAGAACAACCCGATTAGTGTTGGAATCTGATGCAACTGTTGCAACAACAGGCAGAAAAGATGCACTATTTTCATAATTAGTTCGTTAAGCTTCTCCTTCTCCTTTTAGTGAAATAGGCCACTTTGCATTCATAATACATCCGTGACTGTCAGTGTTAATAAGCCAAAGCATTTGTTTTTGTTCCATTCACATCTAACATGTAGATCTGCTTTGGAAATAATCAGCTCTCAGATGGTCTCAGCGACAGCGATGTTCAAAGCATACAAATGCAAGAGAATGCAAAGAAATAAGGAGGAAAACATATCAAAATGACTTTATTGGTAACAATGATACAGAAAATCCACAGAAACCAACTGACAAAAAGTTAACTAAGTTATTTAATGCACAGAAATCGGAGCAGACTTATCAATAATGTCAATAGTGAACTTATTCTTACATTTCCTAGGAAGAACTTGAAGATAAACAATAAAGACAAGCAGTCCCTTTTATTAACGTAGTCAAGTGTTGTCTTCTTTTGTTTGACATTGTGTATGACTTAACCTGATATATTATGTCAAGTTCTCGGAATTGTTCCCAGGGAAAATCAGTCAAGATAAAAAATCCTGATGTAAATAATTTCCTGATCCAGATTCACACCTACATTTAATGGGTTCTGTCCTGATTCAGCAGAGTTTCGTGGTTAGCGTTCCTGTACATTCGCGTTAGCCTAACTGACATAAACACAACACAAAGTCCTTGAGAGAGGTAACAATCACTTTGAGAGAAAGTCAGAAGCTCAGTCACATCTATGTCAACTGCCGTCTGGTCTATTAAATTACATTCAAAGTCTTCAATCAGCAGCAAATGCACAAAGCTGACAACGCTGCCCGTGAATGCCTCTGATTTTGTAATATAAGCTGTTCTGTTCATTGTTCTCATTTTGAACAAGCACTCATCTTTCCCACCAACAATGTCACTGCATCCCTTGCTCACTAAATGCACTCCATTTATATAGAGATTATCTGGCGTGTCTCCCACTCGAAGCACTTCAACTGTTATGTACACACACACACACATACACATGCACACATTCCACGTGCTGATGGGGATGGCGGCACAATGGGAGTAGGTAGGGACTCAGCGTCTTGTTCAAGGACACTTGGACACAATCTGGAGGAGCAGTTGGCGATCGCTCTGCCTCCATTTATAGAGCTGGCTCTGCTGTTACAGCCCAGTGCAAAACACATCATGGTAAATTACAGGGAAACGTGTTTATATATTGTGTATCATATATGCGTTTTTGCACATTTGATTTTCTGCCGGATCAAAATGTGTTTTTAATCAGACGTGATGAAGCCTCAAGGCGACCGCTGTGATTGCAGCTATAAGTGTACATGAGGAGGAGGGTGATTTGCTTTGATCAGATTATCTTATTATTTTCAGTGAGGTGCTGTGGAGGAGGCCTTAACCTGACACTCTCTATTGTACACACACACGCATTTCTGCCAAGAACTGATGGATTAGCTGCGCTACATGTACTCTGATTATTATTTGAAGGCCAATGGCGCTTCATTACACAACTCTAAATTCTGTAAACATATCAGTACATTGCATCAATGATGGCTCTGTCCTGTGGCAAAGAAATGAAGCAAATCCAGAAGCGGAAACACACTGGATGAGAGTTTAGCATAACATTTATATTTCAGGAGCACGTGGTGGAGCAGGCAGGTGTTAGAGAAGGTGTCTGGTAGGCGCAGCGTGTCTGCTGCAAAACAAGTGAGCATGTATTGGTTGGTTGTAGCAGGCGTGGAGCTAGGAAACAGTAAATAGTCCCAAACACCAGAGAATCACTGACAGATTCAGGAAATCACAGCGACGAGGCCGAGATCAGACGAGTAGCTGCCACCGAGGTAAAGAAACCAATCTGAAGATGAACGGCTGAAGCTCTTATACTGCAGACACACACACTCACACACACACACACACACACACACGCACACACACACACACACACACACACACACACACACACACACACACACACACACCTGTGCCTTCTTTGCTTTGTGTGATCACCATGTTTGGCATATCTGTTACTACTACTACTCTACTATATCTGAAAGTAAGGTTGGAGGATCTGGCCAAACATTTTATCATAATCAAAATGTTCATGTAATTCACTTTCTAAAATTATTATGATAAATGTCACATTCATCACTTTGACTTGTTTTTTAAGTTTAATGACAGATTTTTGCTGTGATGAGGTGTTAGACTTTTCTTCCCTTTGCAAAATCCTAAACATTTTACAAATATGAGATAAATCAATTACGTATTGTACTTCCTCAGTGTGCTTACAAAGTGTTTAAGCATCATATCAATATATCTAATAAACCTTTGCCATATTGCCAATATATATTATTGATTTCATATTGTCCTATATGACAGTTCTATTGTCAGTCACAGATGTAGGTGGACAGTCTTACATATTTCACATTTAGATCATGTCCTTGATAAAAAGCTCCTGAAATGTTCTGTGTAGATTTCCACTCTGCAGTTATCTGGAGTCTCTGGTGAATATTGTGTTCTGATGTACTGAATGAGCTGAATGTGCACAGGAACAAAGAGTTGGTCTGGAGGTCACCGATGTCCTGGGACATGTTATGCACATCAGAGGACGTTAGACGCAGTAGGAACAGAAAATAACGGCACATAAAAAAAAAACGTTCTGCTCTTTTTTGACACTTGGCCATCTCTATCATGTCTATCAAAAATATTTTTTTCCAAAATGTTTTGTATTATGTCCTGCTCCTGTTTTCGAAAAAACAGACTTTCTACTTTGCTTTCTTTGAGCCCATAATTATAAAGTCCCCTCATTTTACCACAAACATATTATTAATACAAACAGTTATTATTAAACACTTCACTGACATGCTTTTCATTAGCAGTACTGAGAATAGTACAGCAGTGTTTTCATCAATGCAACACTGAAACAACAACGCTGCACAACAGAGTGTGACACTAATGTCAAATGCAAAGAAGCTTCATGCAAATTGTTCCCCCTCACTTCTGTACATTTTACTCTCGTGACTCCGACCTACTTCACCATCATGAGTCTCAACAAACTGAAATCATGCTCAATAAGAGAATTTTTAGCATTTTGACAACAGGGGAAAAAGTTGTTCTTTTTCGCTCTTCTGATGCACTTGCTTGCCTCATTCTTTTATCTCGTTGTGTCACAATTATCAGGGACAGATCCTTTTCTACCTCCCTCCATGTTCCCTTTTCTGAACTTTTCAATTGTGAGAGGAGATTTTTGCACATGACATGGATATAGGGGGGAAAAATACATTTTCTCCTTCCTTCTTGTATTTTGGTTTTTACGCAGCATGCAGTACACTTCATGTGTGTGTAACGTGTTCTCTGCAGATGACTGAGACAAAGTGCTCGTGTCGAACTAGGTGCTGTTCCCTGTGAACACGGAGAATTTAATCTCCTAAATGTTGGCAGTTAATCCGGTCATTAATGGAGGCGGTTTTACAGCAGTGTAGCCCTGTAAATTAATTATTTATGTTCTTTGTAGGGGAATGTGCTTGTGTGTGTAAATCCTTCACCTCATATGTGATGGTTTAAGTGATACCAGCACAGATGATCGATTGCCAACCCTGTCACCTGTTCGCTACGACCACATTGATTTGTCTAACAGCTGACACTGTCTCAAGTGTGGCAGAGAAACGGCCCAGGGATGATAAGGGACAGATTTATCTGACATGGGGAGGACAGAGTCAAGGACAGCACAGACTCCAATTTAGGCCTGGATGACAGCATACAGTGGTTTGGATGGGTTGGCCTAAGATGCAGCTACGCTCCCCTTCTTTCGGTGTGGAGCTGTAGGCAATGGAGGAAAAGATTGGGGGGGCTCAGTTGGTGCAGCCTGCTCGCCATCTTCTTTTCACCAAAGGGAAGATTAGGGGTGTGGAGCTGGTTGCGGCCAAAATGCAGGACATGCAGTTTTTCTACCTGAAGTTTCTACGGGTGAGAAACAACTTGTCACCTTGGGCCTGTGGGAAATGATGGGGAGGCCTGATATTTTCACCATGCTCCCCTTCTCCCACCAGTCCTTTGGGGGAAGAACCATCTAAGAAGTCCTCAAAGCAGCAACCATATTAGGAAGATCAAAGTTTCAGAGCTGGCGACCAAATAGAGAACCTGCACCAGAAGTTTCTGGATATGCTGATCATGTTGTCTTCCATAGCTCACAGGCTCTAGAGGAGGGTTACAGAGAGTTCTGTTCGTAATGCACACATTCATCAAGGACTTACATGGATACATCGTGAGTCATCCTCACATGAAGTTTGACAAGTGAAGACAAGTTTATTTCACCTCTCTGGAAAATATATTTTTTTGGAAAGCAGCTATTTTTTGAGACCCATAAAACCCACTTTCAGGAAGATAAAGTTCCTCATTAAACTCTGTTGGTGTTATAACCATTAGTCCTTGTTTTAAGATTGAACCATTTGGAGCCGACAGTTTCTCCGACCTGATTTTAGGTTTTATTGTTCAAAGTTTTATATTCAGCTCATAAATAGAGCAGAGAATAGATATTTAAGTGTGGATCACATTTTTTTGTTCTTCAGTTTTAAATACTTATTGTTTTCATCCCACCTTTCATAGTCTAGGCGACTTCAATCCACCTGCATTATGCAGACATGTTGCTAGAGCTTTAGCTTGACTACTTCAAACATGTCAAGTGTGACATAAAGAGCCAGGAACTCAACCCCCGGCTCTGCTTCAACCCTGGATTCATCACGAAACTGTGAAGATTCATGAAAAATAAAATGAAAGACAGCCGTTGTGCTTTTAGATATAAAATGTGAGATTATTGTAAAGCCTGAGTAACAACTTGACTTTATGTTATGTCACATAAAGGATCCATTTATCAGTTGAAGACATGCCCAAAGGAAGAACTACCTTCTCCTGCCGAGTTATGATTCACAGTGAGAATCCAATGTGGTTTGAGGATAAATAAAAACACAGAATGATGAATAATTTTTCTGGTAAAATAACATATTTAATTAATACTCAACAAGAATTAACCAAAAGATCAATGATTCTACTGTTAAATATTAACTCCTTTCATGGAACATAATCTTGTATTATTAACATGTAGAAATGCCTCTAACACTGCAGAAAATGCTGGGTCAGGGTTCAGAAAGGAAGGAAATCGATGTAACAATATAATTCATCAATTAAAAAAAAAAATTAAAAAAGGGTTAGTAGCATATGGCTGTTAAAATATGTAATGTAAGAATTTTTTTAGATGCACTGGAATTAGATCGGTACTAAGTATTAGCCAAATCCCAACGTTCAGGTATCAGAGGGGGGAAATTGTGTTGGAATATCTCTATCTATGTTGAATGGTACAGTGTGATCTGATATGATGGAGGTAACCTTGGAAGATGTTTGCAAGGAACTCATTAGTCATTCTAGTCTGGACACATTTGGATTTAACAGGAAGTGGAACACAGTTTGTCTCATTTGGGTTTTTTCAACACAGTTTAATCACATTTTCTCATTGTTTCCCATTTTGCTGTTTAACATTGGACGAGCTCTGTGTGCAGATATACAAGATGCATTTGTTTAGACAGATTTTAAAAGTCAAAACAGTTGATGTTGACTCTGTGGCTCATCACGTTAAACCTTCCAATCTGCTCTGTTCATACAAATTCCCTCATTTCGGGCTGGATCCTGTTTCCGTCTGCCGCTGCTGCACTGACCCACTTTCTCCTCAGCCATCAGTAAATCTTCATCCGATCTTATGTGCGCTCGCATACATCCAGCTGCATTCACTGTGTGGCATGACTGACAGAGTGGGTTTTGTGTATTTTGCAGGATGCTAAATGTCTTCCGACAGCCCCCCCCTCTCTGCACGCCTGCCCCCTCTGAACTGGGTCTTGCATTGGAAGGGAGGCTGACTCGCATCGGCTCCCCCGACCAAAGTAATGACAAACTCACCAGAGTGCCTTGCGATGCATGAGTCATAAAGATATGATTTTTTTTGAAATGCTAATGAGCTGAAGATTATACAGAGTGGAGGAGAAAGATAGAGCGAGGAAGAGTGAGCCAGAGACAATAAGACAGCGGGACAGATTTGCCAGAGCTGACAGTCCTGGTTTCCTGCTGAATGTATAGCAGAGTTTCTAAATAATCTCTATTTACCCTCGCTTTAGTATTTCATGACTTTGCGATGAGTCAGAGAGGGAGAGAGAGAGAGAGGGAGAGACAGAGTCGGAATTAGGCAGGAAAGCCTGCAGCAGTGTGAGAACGCGCTTCTTACTTTTTTCTCTCTCTCTCGCTCTCTCTTCATCATGTGGGTGTTCATCTCCAGTGCAGTGAAACAGGGCTAAACAAGGATAAAGAGAAGGTCAAATACACATGGACACAGTTAATCTTCCTCCTGTCTTTCCAGCCACATGAGACAGTGCTGCTGCAGGAAAGACTCAATTATCAGAACATTAAAACTACTGTCCCACGGTACTACCTGGAAATGCATTATGGGGCAAAGTCGGGGTGATGCTGTTCGACTGAAGCCAGATCAACAGGGCAAGTGGGCTCCCATTCCTCAATAGAACTCTCTCCTCTTATTCCCAGTCTTCCTCCCAACCTCCCCCTGTTTTTTCCCATTTAACGTACGATTTGTGATCGCCCACATATTTTCTCTCTCCCCACCCTCCCACTCTCTATCCCCATACCCCACCATCTCCTCCCCCTTCTTTTCCTCTGTTTCTTCATTTGCCACATCTATTCCCTCTCTCCTCTCTCTCTCTCTCTCTCTCTCTCTCTCTCTCTCTCTCTCTCTCTCTCATTCTCTCTCTCTCTCTCTCTCTCACACTCTCTCTCTCTCTCTCTCTCTCTCTCTCTCTCTCTCTCTCTCTCTCTCTCTCTCTCTCTCTCTTCTCCCTCTCCACCCGTACCACTCTGCTTCTGTCTTTTCCCCCGTCTTCAGGCACGTAGAGCCTAGTGAAGGTCATTTTAGTGTTAGGGATGGGGGGAGGGGATGATGCAGCTATACGCAACTGCTGCTCTGGATAACTGCAGGAAGACGGATGGATGGATGATAACAGCGGGAACATAAAAGCAGAGGAATTGAAAAGACGGAGGGTGATGGAGGCAGAATTTCCTGCGACCTCTGTGTGCATCCTGATGGGGACACAGGCTCGTGCCTGCCTGCGACCCACATGAAATTATACTTTTTATGAGCACACCAATGCATGCGGCTGCCATTTGTTTTCATTAGTGGTCCATCATGATGGTAACCCCTTCAAATTACCTCAGTGTCAGGGACAGTATCATCTTTTGCCTGGGACGGTTCACTTGGAGATCTATTCAGAGCAGAACTCAGAATACAAAGAGTTTGAAGGGGATCGTGATTTCGCTTTGTGCTTACAAAGACTATGGAGCACAAAAAATGAGGAATTGTTTGAAATGTGTCTTTGTCTGCTCGAACCTAATCTGTTTAACAGGCGCACCACCAACAGCATTAACACTCACATAATGTTGCCTCCAAAGAAAAGAGTACATTATTAGCTAATAATATTTTGAGTAACTTGGTTGCATTCAAAAAATACTTGATAGACAACATGGCAACTACCCAAAAGTGAAGCCAAATCACCTTGGTCCGTCCTGGTGGCTGGCTGTGGTATACATCATACACCACACCTCCTCCATGTTAGTCGACAAAACTAAAAAGACAAATCTTGAATCTGTAAAATGGTCGTTCTTATCACACTGATGTTTGTTTAAGTGTTCATTTTTCCACTTAGTTTATATTAATTATTTGCTGCTATAAAAATGGGTTGAAACATCGTGATTGACAGCTGAGACTGACTCATAATTGGTCGAGCATGTGTGTCTGACCTAGACACTACAGCTCCTGTCTACAATCACTACAAGGAGTTCTACATGGAAAGCTTAAGATGTCTGCACCATTATCTGGAAAACTTCATTTTTTTCGAACACGCCAACTTAGATAACAGGAAGTGTGTTCCAAATTTTCTGTGTACATTCCCACAGTTAAGTCATCTTTGTTACAGAAATGTTTGGTCAGTCTTAATCCGTACATCCTGTTCTGTTTCTTATGGAAGTTAAAAACTGTTTTAAAATCGGACAAACCAAGCAAAAGAAAAATAAATCAGTGTTTTCATGAACTGCTCAGATGCAGCTTTGTTGTCTATTGTACTTTAAAGTAGAGTACATCATTATAACACTTTTCTGACAAGTGTTATGGGTAAAATATGATGTAAGTGTAAGGACATACTATGCGGAACGGAGCTTTTACATACAAAAACACCCAGAAGCTGCTGCAACATTCATATTTCATTTAAGTCAGCATCACACCAATCTCTATGAATAAGGTTTTTGTTATCATAGCATGTTGACAGGCGCTTGTGGGATTGCATGCTGGATCCGTTTTTTCCACTCTCAGATAAACAGATGAAAAAAAGACCACAACATTGTTCGGATTTCACCAAAAATGTCACTTCCCCTGCTGTGTCATTGTCAGACAGCAGCTATCTCTCCTCATACCCACAGGCGGTGAACAGCTCGGTTGTTACTGCAGGTTTATATTGGTTCAGTATTTTATATATTTTTTTGCAAAACCCGAAGCATTCCCTCCCGCCCTGGAAAAGTGAATAAAAGGGGATGGAGTTGAAAGAGTGTGGCAGCAGAGCCGGAGCCTAACCCCTATCCCCACTGCACAAACTGATGCACCGAATCAACATGAGTGGAGGCAGCTAATAATCCTTGGAATTAAATGAATGGGAGTCATTTCCCCCTCGCGGATGTTCTTACTTGACAGTATAATACCGATCCGCCGCACTCTGGAGTAGGTTCATGTTTTTGCATATGGGATTTGGCTTACAGATGAGTACCTGTGGCGTAGAGGAATAATCGTCTCCACCCCCCTGTCCGTCAACCAGGCACCGAGCTTCTCCTGCTCTGATTCTCTCGGGGACAAGAACTAGGACGACCCTGGCATTTACACACTAATGAAAACAATCATGGGAAATTTGTTAATCTGCCTGACTGTGGTTGGCTGAAACAAACTGTGCTCTTTCAAAAAGGCCAGATGCTCCTGTGAGTAATCACCTATGGCAACTGAATCCATTTAACCATGACCGTGATGGCTCTGCGTTTGACTCATGCATGTGATGCACTGGAGCATGTGCTGTATTAGATAGATTGATGCCTGTCTGGGATTCTTGTTTTTCATCTGACAGAGATAAGATCATGCATTAGCTTCTCTCACAGGATTTTTATTTACCTGAGTAAAACATTTTAAGATTAAAGAAAGAAATTATGCATTGTTACAAAACATGTAAGGTTATTTTTACCTCCAAGGACTGAGACTGTACAACAGGACAAAGTGCTAAAAATCATCAGTTTTGTATAGTGGACTAATCCTGGTAAACCAGAACGAATGATGAAATGAGCTGAGCTCTTCTCCAGAGCAGCGTTGGCTGGTTGAACTGGGCTGATAATGGCTGCGAGGGATGGAATTTGTCAGGCTGACAGAGAGCTAATATGGATAATCATAGAGGAATACAGAGCAAGGTACGTGCACTGTATGGTGAGTACACGTGTAACGTCCAAGTCATGCATATTTACATAAGAAAAATGAAAAGCCTGTGCACTTGTAGTCTTGTACACCCTGTAGGAAATTATTAAACTGTAATCCCATTTAGAAAAAGAACAATTAAAACGGTTAGGGTTAGGGTTAGGACAGTTTCAATTTCAAGTTGCAAAACAAATACCGATGGTTTATAATGTTTACAATGAATACGATTTGCACACTCCCAATATAAGTATCCACAGAAAATGAATTATATGAATCTGATTAAATATATAAAGGTAAGATAAAGGTAAGCAGGGCCTTATTATTAAGTGTCCCCAATAATAGAAAACAAAACTAAAGAAACACACTTAGGAGCAAAGAAATTGGGGTTAGTGTCTTGAGTAAGAAACAATAATCAACCAGATCTTTGTTTTGAAAGTGTGTTACACGTTTGGCACATATTTCAACTGTCCCCTTATATGAGGTTCCTTCAGATGTAGCATAAAAACGTCTTGTCTTTATCTTTAATGTGATGTAAGCGCAGTGTAAAGTTTGCACGTTTTCCTGTTGCGATCTCAGATATAATTTCTTTGGATGCCACCTTCAGTGTCACCAGTACAAATGCATTGGTGACATGTGTCATCCCGTCTGTTACTCTCAACTCTTTTTAATAAAGACAAACAGTTGCCTGAGAGAGAAAGTGTGTGTGTGTGTGCTAAGTTTTGCCAACAGGACCGAATGACGTCAAAACCAGGATGAGGATGTATTTCTGTCCCCAGACTTTTTTGGGAGGGGGGCATGTGGGTGGGTGACATGTTGCCAAGAGCAGAAGTGACAACCTTTTGGCTGAATTATGTCTGCCAGACAGCCACAATGTCCTGCTGTGTGTGTGTGCATGTGTGAGACAGACTCTATTTAGTCATGCTGAGGGGCAGGACAAAGATATAAAAAACAGAAGCAACAGTAAGTGACAGAGGAGGAAGGGCGAAATTGGAGAGCTTAGTCATTATCAAGTAGAGAAGTGTAACATGCACACGCACACACACACACCTTACCTTTTGATTGTGTGTGTGTGTGTGTGTGTTTAACAGTGGCCCTCCTCATTGATGCACACAGTGGACAAGTGAGCCAGGAGGGAACATCCTGGCGAGCCGCACAAATTAGGCCTTAATTATGTGTAAAATCCTCTGGTAACACTATTTTAACTTATCCCCAAGAGGGGACCTGCAGGTGTTAGTCTTCTTTAATGTTTTTTGGGAAAGAAAGTGAAGGGGAAAAATGATAATGCTCTACCTATTTGGATGTCCCAACAACTTTCAAGTTTCATACTGTATTTGGACGATATGGGCAGGGCAAAAAGATCAAATCTCACAGAATAACAACAACAACATAAGGTTAAAAAAAAAAGCAGACCATTTATTTTCTGAATCACTCACAACAGGTTCACCTTTTTACTGTACAGATATAAGACAGTAGACTTTATATGAAGATAAACAACTTCACAGCTTCCAGTAAGTGAAGCCAAAGTGTCTTGGTCGCCCCCTGCTGGCTGGCTGCAGTATAAGTCATAAATCCTGCCTCCTTCCTGTTATTTGATGAGAAATCTCAAGATACACATCAAGTAATTAAAAATTTAAATAAACAATCACACCGATGTTACTTCGAGTGCACATTTTCTGGTGCGTTTAGTTTTAATTAGTTATTTGATGCTACAGAAATGAGTTGAATGATAATGATTGACAGCTGAGACTGAGTAATGAATGGTCAAGCATGTGAATCGGTGGAACATTGGCGCTACAGCTTCACCCCCCAATCGCTCCGGCTCTGGCTCCAAATGAAGTTTGTGGATGTTAGGAGGAGGTAAGGACACAGTAAAGTGTCAATGCAGACCCAAGCCTGCAGTGGAGGGAACTGTGTTCTTTTTAGTCTTCACCTTGGTTGTTACACTTTTTAAAATTCAATGAGCCTCCAGCACAAAAGGTTGAACTTACAGGTGGACATCCTCCAAGCAGTCCCTCTAGCACCGCGGCTATTTGTGATGACAATCAAGCTGTGTTCCCTAGATCCTCTGAAAGTTGGCTTTAGATGTTGGACTTGACAGCAGATGAACAAAAGGAGAAAATTCCAGAGAAGTTCTCTATACTCTATTCGAACAGAGAGGCTTCAGCTCTATTTCTTTTTATTCTTCATTGACTTTTTCCTTTGGATATCATACTTCAAAAGTCAATGCATCTCATGGGGTTCAAACTCACAACTCTAATTACCAAACAGTCCTCCAACTCCCCGTGCTATCTCACCTGTGATGCTGAAGTTATTCCTTATGGCTTTGAGTCTTTCCTCTGGGTATGTGCCGGACTACAAAGTACGGATGAAACCCACAACCTCAAAACTTCTGAATGGACTTGTTAATCGAGCGGCTTTTCACATCCCCAGCATGACGTGCAAGACGGTAACAACTTTTCTCAGAAGTTCTGCTATCCACACAGCTCCTCAGTGTGTAATCAGACAGCTCAGGGTGTTACGTGTTGAGGTTGTGACTTTAATCCTCAGGCAACTTAGTGAATTTTGAAGTTGGATTTCCAAAGAATGGACACACTAGGTTGTTATATATACGTATGTGGAAACTGGTCTTCTGAAAGCTTGTAGACAAAACATAGCAGTAGCACAGTATATAGTGTGTGTGTGTGTGGGGGGGGGGGGGGCAGTGGCGCCAATAGTTCAAATGAGACGACCAAAGGACAGAACTTTTTGAGGAGAGACTTTGAGAGTTTGTAAGAAACGACAGGTTCTGTATGATGTTACTTTGCCTGAGAAAAGGGACAAAAAAGTTAAACTATCACAAACTCCTCCGCAATGGCCATGTTTGTTATTGTCAGAAACTAGACGGAAACACGGCCCTCTAGTGGATGTGTTTTTATTAACAAATACGTTAAGGATGCATGGTGGTACTTTACGTGGGCAGTGATGGGTAAATAGTTGAAATGGATGTATCTCTTGTCACAAAGACTTGTTCCCAAAGGACAGACTAAAAAAGTCCTCAGAGAGAAGCTCCCAGTACAATCTGCATGGTGGGGGTTTTGACCACAGGGCACCAGTGGTACAAATGCTGCCAGTGTTTGGTGCCTGTCCTTCACCCCAGCCTCCATGGAGAGTCCGTTAGCTTCGAGGGGAAACAACAGGCATGCTGGAAGATTTACCAACTAAATATAACCCTTACATAGCAACTATATTTTAGCCTTTTACATCAGCGGGTAATAACCTTATATAAACTACACATAGTTATCATTTATCTTTGGGCCACCCTAAGCTAGTGCAACACTACATAGCAATATTATTCGTATTTACAGATTTGGAGTAGTAAAGTGTAACACAAAACTCTGTTAGCTGATCTCAGAACAAGAGACTTAAATGTTATTTAAATGATACGTGTTTCATATACACAAACAAAGACTTTGTCTGTGTTCACCATAGAACGTTGTATCACAGGCTGGAGGTCCCCTGTTTGATGGGTATATCAGACTAAGTTGCAAGCGCCCTCTTACAATTTTTAAAAGAAAATTAAATCACATTTGTATTTCTTCATCTCTCTTTTCAAAATGATAAAGAACAGTGGTCTATACTTTGTGAGTGTAATCTCTCTCTCTCTCTGTGTTTGTGTGTGTGTGTGTGTGTGTGTGTGTGTGTGTGTGTGTGTGTGTGTGTGTGTGTGTGTGTGGGTGTGTGTGTGTGTGTGTTGCCTACAGGGTAGACGTCTTTGTCCTCCGTTCAATACTTGCTGTCACCGGCCCATGAATTATGGAAGCGTTTGGAAGTGACAAAGCACGGCTTACAGCCAAGAGACACTTTTATTGAGTTGTGAGATGTGTGTGCGTGTGTGTGTGTGTGTGTGTTTTGATCCCTTCCCCATGGTTCTGATAAAAAGACACAGATCACCCCCGTCTCTCTCTCTGTCTCTCTCTCCTCATCCCCACGTTCCTCCTCATCTCTCTCGAGGCTATCATCGCAACCTCTCTTGTTTCTCCCATCTCCTGACATGCAGCTGTCGCCACAGAACAACACTGCTTTGTTCTTTACTGGCAGCGAGGAGCAAGAAGTCCCAGTCATTCAGGTGATAACGTCTCCATCCTCGCTCCGTTTCCAGAGTTCATTCTCCTCTCATGATGGCAAAGTGGTTTGAGGACCCACTGCTCTATTATCAACACATCTGCACGTTGGATTCCTGAGTCCTTACTGGTCCTGACTGTAAAAAACAGGTCATGTCACGTAAGGTAAACTGTGGATGTCATTTCTGAAAGCACTTTGTGTCTTTTCTACTGCAAAGCTGTGCCACATCGCGTTACTATAGCAACACGAATGGATAGAATTTTTAAGAAGAAACTCAGCAACGTTGATAACGTGATATGGAAACGAATTACGGGAAGAGAGTATTTTTCTCCATCATTAAAGAACTTCATGCCAATAATTGATTATTTTCTTGTTCTTCACATTTAATTAACCTTAAAGGGGAGGACTTGTACAGAGGTTGTTGCCGATCTTCCCTATATAGGCCATGAAATGGTAGAGAAACATATTGACATGATCCATTTAATATTCTTTCCACTGTGGCATTTTTTAATGTGTTTCGAATACTGGATGCAAGATTTTAGTTTTTGTTAAATAACCTCTAAGATATATATATATTCGCTTTTAATTTCCAGAGAGACATTTAGGAAACGCAAAAGTTAAATAATACAAAAACCTTATTTCTCTAGAACTTATCTGAACACTTTTACAAAGGGCTTCACAAAATACCTGGCAAAACATGAATGAATAAAAGGTATTCAATTCAATTCAACTTTAAGGGCCAAATCATACTTTATTGAGGTCGAGACCTTCAAATTTATAAAGAAATCTAACAGTTCCCACAATGAGCAATCAATTTGGTGAAAGATTGTCTGTCCTTTTTGCCGATGTCCATCCACTGACCACATTGATGTTTTCCAGTTTTTTTCAAATTGCTGCTCCAAAAAGAAAAAGCATATCTTAACTTTCTGTGTCCAGTGATAACTTTGGAATGAAAACATATCAAAAAAGAATAGAAAAGAGCCAGGAGCCCTAATAAGCACCACACACACACACACACACACACACACACACACACATGCTCTGGGCATAAACGGAGTGTGCTCCCTGAAATGCCCTGAAGTTGTTATCTTAAAGTGGCATCCTGGAGCTTGAGGGTGGGAGGGTGCGTGACTTGTGGAGCAGATTTAGAGTGTCCCCAAAGAGTGTAGTACACACTCCACCCACACACACACTCCACACACACACACACACATAATTTCCTACATGCACAAGCAAATCTACACTTGCTGACGCACACTCATGGTTGTGCATGTACCATAATTAAGAGATTCTCCTGAGAATTCAGTTTTTTTATCATTCATATCTTTTCATCTATTTCCTGAGGGGGGGATGTGACACTGTAAGTGATAATATATGCATGAGAATCAAATGAAAAATATATCATGTAAATATTGTTCTGTTTCTGCTGCATTACAATAAAATAATTTTAGCATTTTTGCCCTTCATTTCACAGTTGACAGACAGATAAGGAACATGAGGGGTCTAAGGGGGATATTATGCACAAAGGTCAATGGCTGGAATTGAACCTGGGACACCTACGTCACCTTGCATTGTTTCAGCATTCTGAGTTCACCCTGGTCAACGTCACATGTTCAGGACTAGGAGAAGAGCGGAGGCATGGACGTCCTCAGC
Source organism: Limanda limanda (assembly GCF_963576545.1). Classification (NCBI taxonomy): domain Eukaryota; kingdom Metazoa; phylum Chordata; class Actinopteri; order Pleuronectiformes; family Pleuronectidae; genus Limanda; species Limanda limanda. The sequence goes on along the minus strand of NC_083651.1, from coordinate 18,003,896 downwards.
TCACCTCTCTCTCCTCATCGTCTCCGTCACAGCATTCATATTTTTATAGCTCTAACTTTCTAGAGCCATCCATAAAAAACCCACTGAGGCTGAACCTGAGGATGGCACAATAATAGCCTCATGAGATGGAGCAGTAAATGGAACTGAAAAGACGAGGAGGGAAATGTATGCACCTTCTCTGCTGAAGTGGAAAACATTGACCCGAGTCTAAATCATTGACGAAAAGTGAGGGAAGAGCACTTGAAGAGAAACTTGCACAGAATTACAGCTGATTTTCAAGAGCAGCGGAGAGAAAGTGGATTTGTACAAATCCAGAACTGCAAACCTACATTTGTACACATCTATACATTAGGTTCTTATTTTTATTTTTCGATCTCAAGCTGTGATTTCGATTGTTTTTTTCAGCTGGCTTAGGGGATGGAGTGGGTCGTTCACTATCCAGGTCTGTTGTCCGATCCCCTTTCCTCCATTTTGAGTCCCAAAGTGTCCTCGGGCATAACACTGAACCCCAAATGTGCCAGCAGTGTGCACTGTATGGATGTGCGTGTGAATGGGTGAATGGCAAAACTGAACTGTAAGGAGCTTTGAGAGGTTCAAGATTAGGAAACCGCTTCATGAATACAGCTCACTGTTTTATCTTTTTCATCAAAGAGACAGAGAAAAACGTATAAAGCTCTCTCTTACCAAATCTAGTTTAAGCACCAGGGAAAGATGAATAATTACGTGAAAGTTAAATCAGGTTATAGACGTAATAGCAGATTTAAATTCAAATTCAGTCTCCTATTAAAAAAGAACGATAAGGGGACTATTCTTCCCAGTGCGTTTGCTCATAATATCCATCTATCAGTCCGTTATCTATACCCTTTATCCTTTGAGGGTCTGGGGGGGAGCCGGACCCAATCCCAGGGGACATTGTGCGAGAGACGTTCTACATCCAGGGCCAACATATGACAATCAGAGCTCTCACATTCATACCTACAGACAATTATCAGAGTCTCCAGTTAATCTTAGCCCTATCAACATGCACTGTGGGAGGAAACCCGGAGAAAACCCACACAAATATAATATGTATAAACTAAATGTATTTCTTATTTTCACATCATTAGGCACCAAGTGATTTGTAGCATCAGTTGACCACCGTGACATTAGGGATGCTGCACCACATCACTGGGCGTATGACCACTGTCACTGCACAGGTCAAAGCTGTCTTCAGCCTCTGCACTTCATTTCCCTTCATTAGGCCGTCTCTCTGTAAAGCTGTCCACAAGGATTTGACATCAATTCTAATTTGTTGCACTTTGAAGTCTCATTAATTCACAATTACAGGGAGAAAAAAGCTGGGGAGAGGAGGACGGAGAGGGCAGCGAGGACGAGTGGGCGGACGGCGGGGAGAGAGCCGGCCAAAGTCTGCGCATACAGAAAATATCGGTTTCTGAAAGCTGATTGTGATTTTTTTTCGGTAAAAGATGCCCTCAACTGATATTTTTGGCAATTATCGTTTGTCATGCACAAAATAAATGACACTAATGGCACCGTAACTGAATGGAAATTAAACAAAAAGTGTGAGCAATTCAATCCAATATTATTTTCAAGCGAACCGAGTCCCATCAGACGTGGAGCACAATGAAAGGAAGACTTTCTAATACAAGGCTGATCTGAATACATCCTGTTCACAGAGTAGGGGTTGGGGGGGGGTGAACTAAAGGATGTGCCGGGCCATTGTGAAGGGGAATTATTGAGTCACATCCAACATTAGGAGGAACACGGTACAAAGATTACTGTGCTGTTAAGAGGAGTGAGAGGCGAGAGGTTCATGCACGGGGCTTAGGAACGAGTGATGAGAACAGATATGCAAAGAAGTTCATCTTCTTTGCGATGAGACTGGAAGCTCACACTTCACAGCATCTAATAGAGGTTGACCTTTGCAATGTAGAGCTAATCATTTGCTGCCGAATCCGACTGACTGCAGGGTTTAGTCTCAAACTGGATTTTCTGAAATTGGAACGGGCCGGAATGAACTGAAGTTAGCAGCTGGTTGGAAAACGTTAGCTCTCTATTCTCTTTATGTTCTTCATGCCAAAGCCAGTGACAAAACAGAGGAGGAAGTTGTCAGAGGAATGGAAGAAGAGGAAAAGAGAAAGTGGCTGACTAATATCGAACTGGCTTTGAATCGTTGGCGAAAGCTAAACGATGAAAAAAGACAGATTCCAAGCTGGATATATTTTCATATGATAAACTTTTAGAGACGACCGGGCAGAAGGAAAGACACATGTATGCAGAATCCTGCCTGCCTGCAGAGGATGGTAAAACATTTAAGGATGTTTTAATGAGTAGGACCAAGACAGTATATGTTGTGGTGTGACAAGGCTCATACCACTTTTTATGCTTCCCAGCTGTGGGTGAGAGCCGTTCTTCCAACATTATGCTTAAACTTTTTACATTTTATTGTTTTTCTCCAAGATTATGATTTGTAGTAGATCATACAATTTTGTGAGACACAGTTCAGGGAATTCCCTTATGCGGTAATGAGGCTTCTGCTGCTTTAATAACTCTTATCACATTGTTGCAGTGGATGCCATTTTGTTGTCAGTGATTTGTTTTATCACACTAAAATGATGCACATTTATTCTGAATATACAGTATCGTAAAATTGAGCAGTTAAAATTGACTTTGTATTTGAGCATTTTACAATAATCTAAACAGCATGTACAAAAGTTTAAGAATACTAGAATATTGTCAGAGTGTTAAACAGCATTTTTATTATTTTGTTATTTGTAGAAGCTTGTGGTGAAATCTTACAAAAGCCTAACAAAGTGCACAAATAGTAACAGTGTTGACATGACCTTTCTGCCGCGGCTCACAAGTAGCAGAGGTTTGGGCTCTTATGTCTTTTTGTGTCCCAGCACAGCGTCGTAGATCTTCCCGGTCAGACGATGCTGGATGTCGGTGAAGCCGGCAGCTGCCAGCAGGGCGGCGTACTGGGCAGCTGTCCTCTCCCTGCCCTCCGTCTGCACCAGCATGTTCAGGGAGTAGAGCTGCGCTGTTAGCGGGCCAGAGCCGTCCTCATGGAGCAACGCCTCCACCACCAATACACCGCCTCCTGCAGGATCATCCAAAGGGTCTCATTTCTCATTTTGCATTTCTCTCTATACCATCAAAACAGTTAGTTTTAAAGTATCATCAAATTAACAACTGTTGGGTTTTAAGTTGTTGAATGGGAGTTTTCTCTGGTCATTTTCTGTTATGTTAAAATAACATGTCTGCTGTGAGAAAGGCCTGATCTTTGACTCCACTAACAACTTTATTTCTTTGTCTTTCTTCCACACATCGGAGAGTTTTCTGCATCTGCTGCTATTGAATGTGTGAGCGTCAGTAAGAAGGACCGATTTCGGGGATCAGCTGCATTGTGGGATACAATCTGCCATCTCAATGCAAGCAGGAAAAGAAAAAATAAGTATTTGTCCCTTTAACACAAACACAAAGACACACAGACCTGGTTTGCAGGCTTCATAGACTTTACTGAGAAGCTCTATGCAGCGTTCGTCTGTCCAATCGTGGAGGATTCTGGCAAGGACGTAGAGGTCAGCCTCTGGCAGGGGGTCTTTGAAAAAGTCCCCTGAACAAACACACACAAAGATACACACTTCAATGCATTGCACTCCTAAGACGCTGCTGTATTTGATTTAATTATTTCATGTAGTTATTAATTCTGTTGACAAGTCTTCCAGTAATAAGACAATGATTCTGTAAGTGCTTTACCTACTCAAACATAATTACTACAAATAGGTTAAGTGATGTCTCCCAGCAGATGATACCATATTTCCATCAGCAGTGAACTAGTTAAGGCATAAAAAAGGTTTGATTTTTTAGTATGGTTGATGGTTTGCATGAGTCGCCTCAGGCCTATCCAGAAAGCAAACAAATGGCAGCCCATTCTCTCCACCTGCCCACCAGCAACCTTGGATGCAAGCAAGTCAGCATAAAACACCCCAAGGACCAGGGCCGCAGTCACAGGAATGACAAAGTGAATTTGGATCTGGCTGTGAACTGACATACCAGCTTCCTCGATGAATCAACCATGCTCGCCCATGAAGCTCCCTCTGCATTGCTGAATGAGAGAGACATGAACACGGCGACATGGCGTAAGGAGCGGCTCTGCATTGCACTGACATGACGCCACCGGCCTGGTTCCTTTGAAAGCGATTTCCCATCCTCTGGGGTGCGTTCTCTGCTTTGCCTCAGGCATTTGTAACAGCTTTGATTTCCAGTGCAAACACGTCAGCAGGGAGCGTTTCTGAAATCACCGCCATGCTCTGACTGAAGACACCTGCCTCACAGGGAGTGGTCTCAAGGAGAGTAGCCCAGTTTGCATCTATCAAACCCACCACCATTTTGACGATCTTTCTCGAACACAGTCTCAAATTGTCTTAATCTAAAGCGGATGCTCCTATGGTTGGTTCCCATCTCTGTCAGAACCGCTTGGCGCAGACGAGTTGCCTGAGAGAATCTGCTCATTTAAACTGCAGCTAATGCAGCCAACTCAGGGAGAATTCCATGTTTCAATGCAACAGCTTGGGATGCCCCAAGGACTTGGTTCCCCTCCTTCCAGGAACTGGCATGCTCTCTTGGATTTGTCTCAAACATGTCACGATTCTGCACTGCACCATGATTTATGGTTAAATTACTTTCTTTTGATCGCTCATGTACATTTTGACAGTCTCTGTACTTCCCGTTCCACCCATGTCTCGTTGCTGGTCACTTTTATTCTTGTGTTTCCCTGAACCCACCTGTGTTCACTGATCCCTGTCATCAACACCTTTGTATTTTCCTTGCTTTCCTTTGTTAAAATTCCTCGAGGTTCTTATGTTGCTGGCTTTTTTCCCCCCAAGATTTCTTCATGTTTGCGTTTCAGACTTTAAGTTTGCTTGTCTGCTTTATCAAAATTCCACACATTACACCAGACTTGGCGAGTGTCATCTGCATTACGGTCCTCGCCCGTTTTCTGGACATAAACACTCGTTTGGACTCAAAAACTGATTAGATTATGGGGTCAAGGTCACTGTGACCTTACAATGGATATTTTTGGCTAGAGCTCAAGAATTCCTTTTTTTGACAAAACCATAAACCTTGCGTTAGATTCCTTTGTTATTATGTATTCGTTATTAGCTTATCATGTCTTCATTTCCTACATTAGATGTGGCAGCTATATTTTTGTAAAATTGTGTGTGTGTGTGTGTGTGTGTGTGTGTGTGTGTGTGTGTGTGTGTGTGTGTGTGTGTGTGTGTGAGTGTGCGTGTGTGTACATGTGTGCGCAAAGGTGAACTTGAACAGGCTGTATACGATTAGAAATGTCAAGTGCTTTCACGCAGTTGTAAAGACGTATACCTTGGTGGAAACTTATCCTCAGGTCGTCCTCGCTGACAAAGTGTTCCCTTGACGTACGCACTACCTTGGGGAGGTCAAAGATCGTTACAGTGCATTCTGGGTAGGCTGACGTGCACTGTTTGGCTAATGCTCCACTGCAGCCTGGAGAGGGAGGGAGCAAAAGAGAGAGAATTAGTTTTAGTTACAGCACAATGAATACACAGAGCCTTCGCTAACAAGGTGGTGCATCACAAACACACACACACACACTTTCAGGTATGTTCCCATTATTTATTTGCATGATTTGTAATCAGTTTTAGGAGGCAGCTTAGGGAATATTGTTCATCTACATTCATGCGAATATGCCAAAGTGAATTGAATTTAGTGACAGAGAGACACGTGCTTTATACAAAAGCAGAGCTGCTGTCTAGGAATCCTATTAGGGAATCTAATCTAAAGAAAAGTAAACACACATGCACGTGTGGACACACCCGCACAGGATTAGATTATCAGGCTAAAAATGATTTCATGTGCTTCTGAAGAAGCCTTGCATTGAAACGCAGTTAAAAATCCTTGTGTTAAGTCAACATTATCTCTCTAGTGAAGGAAAATCAGTCCATCAGTTGTCCTCACAATTCTTTGCTGCACACTGAAATAACTGAAATATGGTCACGCTCAGACCCTTTGAAGCACGTCTACATTAGCCGGAAATTCACATTACAAAGGAACTTCAATGGAGGCAATCATACCGGGGAGTGGATCCTAGCTTGGACACAAAGGATCTCGTCTTTCATGATAGTCCTATTCAGTGCCAAATCAACATGTCACATTTATATCGACACATTTGTGAAGGGAGGGAGGAAGAACTTGTGACCTTGAACTGCCGTTTAATATCTTCACTGCTGGCAAGACTGCCATGAACTTTTGAATGGACATTTCTGGTTCCTAGAAAGAGGAGTTGCAACCACTTTTATGAACCCTTCACTTTTCATCTAGCACCATCAACAGGTCAAAACTGCAATTTGGCCAATACTTTGGATTATGACCAAATGCTAGCAGATTTGTATCAGCCTATCCTTAGTAGATATAAAAGTACAAAGTAAAACGCCCACAAAATGTGTTTTAGATGGTTTATGTCATTTTATGTAGGTTTTGATCCCAGTTATTCAAAGAGAGAACTGTAACTTGTGGGTTGAGTGCTGATGTGATGATGTGAATGGAAAATAGAGCATTGAAATGAGCATAAGACCACACATGTCTGTGAGGGTGAACATTTGGATTCAGTGAGAATAAAAATTTGAAATTGATCCTTTGGCAGCGTTACCGTTGTAAATGCCTCATGAAGCAAAATGTATTAAAATCAGAGAAAGTGAGGCAAAAGTGTCAGATAGTGATGGAGAGAAAAGGAGAGAAGAGGAGGAGGAGGAGAGCAGTGGATGAAGAATGTATGAATGGAGCAGAGTGATAGAGAGGCAGTGAGGGGGAATACAGGATCAAAGGATCTGACCTAGACAAACCTACAAAGTGTGTGTGTGTGTGTGTGTGTGTGTGTGTGTGTGTGTAGGGGCAGACTGCCTCGCCCTATAGTGCCTTCTTCCTAACATGACCTGCAGCTTCTCCATCAGCCAGTATTCGTACATGACCTTTTTCCACACACACACACACACACACACACACACACACACACACACACACACACACACACACGCAGTGGCTCTTACATCAAACAGGGGTCATCTGAGGATGAAAATCAAAGAGCAGCAAGGAGTAGGCAAACAAACAACACGCTGTACAAGACCCCGAGCTCACCCACCTTCCTCCCTTTGGAAATGAAACTGTTTGATGGGAGGTTTGTGATTCTTAAAGTGCAACTGTATCATAATTATGTTTTATTTTTTCTGATTCTAGTCCTTTGTCTGCACTTTGTGGAGGGTTTTTACATATATTAAACTTATTGCACGGCTTTGTTCAATAAACATAGCAACATGAAGCAAATAGCAGACGCTTACATTATAAAAACATTATGCGTCAGAACCATGAATGTAACCTTTAAGCGGATCTAATATTTTTAAACCTGTTCCACTAAAGTATGAGTGAAATGTCACATTAAAATATATTTAGATGCTTCCCACAGTCAGTGCACCTTCATCATATACAAGGTTAGTGTTGTGGCTGGACCAGTGTAAATGATTTACATTTTGAATGTGGACTCAGACTTGGACTGAATTCAGCGGGTTGGCAGAGAGCTGGACAGACTGAGGACAGAGAGATGGAGCACCTGCACCTGCACGTTATTTAATTAACATCTGTTGTGTGAGAAACACACAAGTGTTAATGGGACAGGGCAGTCACGCCTATGTGTGGCTTCACAGCGCCTCTGTGTGGTCAACCGAGGTGTCACACATGGATGGAACGCTGTGAACTCACGGTTTCTAACCTGACTGAAAGCAAATTAGATGATGTAGATTTTTAATTATTAAACTGTAGAGAAATTGCGACATTTTAATTGGCTTTTTATTGATTTTGTGAATAAAGAAAAGCCATTCAATCTGTACCATGCCTGTATCTCAACCTTTAACCCTGATGTAATGCATTAATACTGGATTAATACATTGGTCATCTATTGGATAATTTCAAACCTGATCATCACTGAGCATAGTCTTGTGTGGCTACAGCTACAGATAAAATAATTTGTATTTAATTAATTTCATTATCATCCATTATCTGCTAGTTTTGACCAGTTGAGGAGAGAGACAAGAGACACGGTTATGTTTTCAGAATTCAGGCTGAGATGAATTGAGTAGCTCATCATTTCTCTGACAAAGCCTCTTTCCTTATTCATATCGTAAAGTTTTCAGTAGCAGATCAAAACTTCTTTTGACAGAAGAAGATTAATTTTATCTTTTTTCATCCCTTCTTTTTGATCCTGCTCTGTTCTTGGCTTGTCTCTAAATTTCTCTGGAAGCCCTCGCTTCGCATTGCGGAGTTCATGTCGTGTTTGTTCTTTCTGGGGGTTTTTTCCTCGTGCCTTTTGCTCTCAGGTGTAAAGCATTTTATGAGGAAGGTGCTGTTCAAAGACGTTTTATAAATAAATCTGACTCGACAAAGCTGAACATGGAGAACAGCGATGAAAGCTACCTGTTTTAGGTCTAAGTATCTACAGAGGACTGACAGAGCTGCAGCATTTCCCTGCAAGCAGACTTGAACGCAGCATTAATCTGCAGAAAGTTACAGGTTTCTGGGGATAGGGTATTAACATCACTATCAGGCTGTGCAAAAAAAAAAAGAATCACATCAAACTAGTAAGAAATATGTCCACATTAATGCAAATTTATGACAAAACAGACTGTTAATTTCAGTGTCCACAACGAAAAATGTCTATATTCTCTTCTCTTGGCTGTCAAACTACAAAGCTAGAATGGCAAATTCCTCTGCCAAGGCCTGACAGTCCCCTTAAATTCAATCAGGCAGCAGTACATTGGACATAGTCTTTTTTTCCAACAAGATTCACGTAATGTTTAAAAAACTAAATGTAAAAGAAGGTCAGAAAAAAAAGATCCTGGATCCACACAAAAATTTAACCAGTTCATTCCTTGCCCAAACCACTTCTTTCCATCAAGTTTCATGGAAATCCGTTCAGTTGATCGAGTGTAATCTTGTTCACAGACAAACCAAGAATAGAACAGAAATGTGTGTGGTCTCTCACAGAGCTTAAGAAAGTGAACATTGACTTTAACTGTTTTATTTATTCAAATCTGTAAGAAAATATTCAAATATATCAGCATTACGTTTCACAGTGTATTATAATGCAACAGTGACACAGTGAGTGTGGCTGGTTAACAAGGGAATCTCTAGGTGAAGGAGTCTTGTTGTGAAGGTTGACTGATTTATGAGGAGTCATTAACTCACAGCGGCTGGGGGCAATACTGTAAAAGGTCACTATCGATGCTCTGCCTCTTTTACACACACACACACACCACAGACTCTACTGTAATGTGTATGGCCAGCTGTCACTCAGCTAACACGACACAAACAATTTGAAATGTTAACGACTGTGAACCCACAACCTTATGTAAATTACATGTGATGACTTGATAAACACACAAACACACACACAAACTTACCTCCGAGGTCGCAGATAACCTTGAAAGGCGAAAGGTCAAATGCTGTGACCACATCTTTACCGCAGATGTTCCAAATGGAGTTCATTAGCTGCATGAATTTCACCATCTCCTCGTCACACCTGCGCGCACGCACACACACACACACACACAGTGTATGTATACAAGTCATTGTTATTTTTACCTCTCTTGTATCTATGTCTTACTCTATTGTGGCAAAATTATCTCTATCGTTTTCTGTAAGCGGTCAAACAAGGGGCAACTGGATCCACAGAAAACCAACACACACTGAGTGCTTCTCCTCATATGCACACTTGTGGTGATGCGTGCATGTGTTGTGTGTTTGTGTGTGTGTGTGTGTGTGTGTGTGTGTGTGTGTGTGTGTGTGTGTGGGTGTGTGTGTGTGTGTGTGTGTGTGTGTGTGTGTGAGTGATCGTCTATGAGTGTGAGACAGGGTGCAATAGAATAGATGAGCCTGTAGTGACTGCTGCTGCTCTGCGGAATCTACACCACACCATGACTACTCTCACACACACACACCCCCACCCCCCCAACCCCACACACACAAATACTGTAGATATCCAAACCCCTGAACAGTATATAAAAGATCAAACCCCTCACTTCCCTGTAGCAGAGCGGTCAGCTTTCAGATACTTTCAGCTGACTTCAGGTGTCACAAAGCTCCACAAGAACTTTGAAAGTGACTCATTGCTGCGGCTTCAGACTCTGATTACATCAGAACTAAGTGAAGAGATGAAATGACTGTGAGGCCAAACATCAGACTGTCAGCTTTAATCTGACAATTATAAGTTACTGAATGCCCCCCCACCCCCATAACGACCACAGCTGCAGCCCTTTTTGTCCACGATGAAGAGCATTTTAATGCACGCCTGCTTTTCCTTTTGTCATATACAGGACTAGAAATACTGCACAGTGGTTGTTTGCCTTCAACAACCATTGCAGTTCATTGTACAGTACATACATTTTTTCAAGATTCATACAAGGTCACAGTGACCTTGGACTTTTGAGGTCAAGGGACAACTGTTCGGAATTTGAAGATATTCCCTCAAGGCACACTTGAGATTCCATAACCTTTGGCCATCCAAATATAATCAGTTAATTGGTGGGTCTAAGAAAATTCCCTCTAAAGATGTTCCTGAAAATGCTTTTTAACAAGACCGAAACGTGTGTGACCTATACATGACCACCGAATTCTAATCTGTTCATTTTTGAATCCAAATAAAGATTTGAATCAAATTTGAGGAAATTCTCTCAAGGCGTTCTTGAGAGATTTGTTTACAAGGTCTTCGACCACTGGCTTTCTACGGCTTGGAGACATAAAAACAGACGTAGCCTGGATATGTCTGTCCTTGTATGTGTCATTATACAACAAGATGTAATGTGTATTCCTCAGCATTGCTGTCATCTCTCTAGTGACCGAGTTATGGTTCAATGCTGGCTGATATCACTGCTGCATGTTTTACAGCTCTCCTGTTGCTTTTGCCTCTTTATCAATGGAGGACAAGAGTGACCCGACAAGCTGATTCATACCTTTGTCTTTTCACACCTGGACGACAGTAACAGACCAGTCAGTCCTCAGTGTCCTGTCTTCACATTTGACTGATATCTCTCCAATAGCTGCCAGTTAAATTCAGGATTGATTTTTAAAGATTCTTTCATTCAAAAAATTGTAAATCTCATCACAGTCCTGCCCTCAGTTATATTATGGAGCCAACTCCCTTTGATCCAAGCCGCAATCCAAGATCTTCCAACCGGCACTTACTCACAGTTTCTAAATCAAGGCTGGTAACTATGGGTGACCGGGCTTTTTTCCATTAGGGTCCCAATACCCTGAAAATCCTTGGCTGAGATTAAACTTGCCAGGACTCTTACCTGTTTTTAAATCATAGCTTAACAAACATTTTTAAAAGGAAATACTTTAAATACTTTTAAATGGATGTTGTTTGATATAAAACATTTTTTTATGTTATCGTAGTTATTGTTTTGTCTTCTTATATGCTGTTTAACTCCCATGTATTTTGTAAAGCACTTTGTCACCTTTTCAGATAAGTGCTACAGAAAAGCATTGTAATAGTTTTTTCATTGTTTGTTGAAAAATCTCACTTATCTCAATGTCCCGGACTTAGATCAGTGTTCTGTATTTATAGTAAAAAATTGAGATTCTAAACATGACTTTCAGTTTCTACAGTTACAAAAGGCAGTAGTGTTAAAAATACTGATCGATATTTGAAAGTGCACATGATTTATATAATGTCTACCCTACAAAATAGTATACGAGTTGCCCATATTATACATTATAGAGATTGGTATAAATATATAGAGCACGCTTTACAGCATTAATATATCCCATGTTTCATAACCAGAATTAAGATTTTATCAGTGCTCGTCTGCAGGATTTAAATGTCCTACTATGCAGTGCTTTGAAATCTGAAAACCTCCAAATCCTCTCTGCTGCCAGTTTCCTCTTCAAATCTCTTCTGCTTTCTTGACTATGAGAATGTGAGCTGTAGATGGGACTTGGCTGTAAATTATTCAGTTGCAGTACATGGCTGGTTAAATGGCGATGAGTAAACAGGAGCCCGAGTCATTCAGCCAGCTTTGACTCATCCTACACCAAGAACGTAGCGAAGGTTTTCAATGGTTGTTTAGAATTGGCTCTTTGCCAATTTGCCCGTGGTATTCCCACAGGAAATCAGCAGGGACAAACAAATGCGTCCCCACATTAAATCAATTGTGCACAGGTGTTGAGTGTTTTTTTCTTTCTTGTGGGGTATTTCCCTTCGCACTTGGATGTATTACATTGTGTGCTTGGTTTGTATTCTGAATTTTATCATTCTCATCTTCTTTTAATGAGGCCCTTTCTGTGAGATCAGCAGCTGCTTTTTAAAAGAACACTAGAACAAAAATGTAAATTGAAAAAACACAGAAATACAGCGATACATGCACAAGCCCCAACAGTCAGCGGAATACAAAAAACTAAATTGCACGATGTGTGAAAACTGGAATTTGACAAAGTGCATAGGAGAGCACATGCAGAGATATTCCACATTTTTCTATTTAACTAAGACACTGGAGGAGGTGAACGCTCAGATTCTCTACATCAAATAGGAGCTAATTCATACAGTACATCTGCACATTGGTTCCGGTACATTTCGTTTTATGATCAAGATGTAAAACAATGGAAATGTGCACTTCAACGTCTCTTTCATCTTCTGTTCTCCTTTCATCAGCAAACAATAGTTTTGCACATCATGCCATAATGAGGACTATAAAAGAAGTTATTCCACCATGTTTCAGTTTTGACGGACTCTGCACCTTCCAGTCGGGCAGCACCGGCCTCGGGCAGGCTGATCAAATTCTATTAGCATCAAAGTGGGAAACTTTGGAGCGTGTGACCTCCGAAAACTGCAGATCAGCAGATCGGCGAAGCGTTAAAACTGTGGGCACCAGATACTATAAACACACAAGACCTCAAGGACAGTGGCAGATGTATTCTTGCTCCCTGCCCCCGAGTTTCCTCACATCACTGCCCACACACTCACTTTCTCTCTCCATCACACACCCTCTGCCTCCTAATGAATCCCACGAGTCCGTTCTTTTTAGGAGGGAAGAGAGAAAAGATTGACAGTCCAGCTTAAGATGGAGTGACAGGGAGGGAATGTAAATGAGAAAGAAAAAGAGTGTGTGCGTGTGACAAAGACAGCTTCTTACCTGTAGAGAGCTTCAAACAGGTCCTTCGAGCCGACTCCAAAAGCCTTTTCATACTGGTTTGTTCCTTCCCTGGGAAATGACGGAGAAAAAACCACACGTCTGTGACTGCAGAGAATTTGACTTTTACTTAAATTATTTCCTGGACACTTACTCCTTAACCATAGTTACTACTTGTCTATCCCTACCCTTAAAACATGTATTTACCTTAATATTTCATGATTTACACTGTGTGGACTTTATTTGTCCTCATAGACAAGTCCCCCTAATGCATAAACGGATCAAGGTCAAGGTCCCCATAAAACACACACACACACACACACACACACACGCACGCGCACACACACACACACACACACACACACACACACACACACACACACACACACACACACACACCTAAATGATGAGTATTGATGGTCTTAAAATGGGCTTTAGCTTTATCTCAAAGCTACAGTTGAAGTAGTTGTCATCATGTGTGTTAATATAGATTCACATGTGTACACTATCTTACACAGATGAATTAGTAATCTACATTAAGATGCCATTATCCTTCAGACATCCTCTGCACTGACGTTTCTTTCAGTGATTCTCACAGATGGACTTTACTTGTCAGCCTCTGTGAATCGAGTGCTGCTGTGTGAGAAGAGCTAGACTGATCATCCTGCCTCAGACATAACAATGAGACTAAAATCAATCTTTAAACAGAGGGATTCATGTCCTCGGGCGATGAATCTAACCTGCAGCTCCTCGCTGTGCAGCTGTGTGATTATTCTTTACTTAGCTGGTTCATTAAAGTGATGAATTTCACTTCTGTTACTGTGGCATTAGGTACCTTATTATGACAGCCATTCATTTGTACGTTGCTGCTTTTAGTTTTACAAAGAGTAATATAAATGTAAGCACTTTATTTCACTTCAGTTATTACTTGTAAATTGAAAATAATCTATTGGAGCTCAGGGTCACTGATGGCAGAGCTGGGAAATAAAACAGTATCGATAAATTCTTCTTTATTATATTCTATAGATCAATTCATTTCTGTTATTCGAAAAAAAAATATTAACAGAACAATAAAAACAATTTTTGCAGCTCTCATCTTTCATTACTGACAAGGAAAAAAGGTAAAGATGTTCTAATGTAAAAATCACAGCAATGCTTCCCACAACTTTCACCAAGAGCATCAAGGTTAAATTAAAAAAAACTTGAATAATGAACCTTTTACATACTGTTAAATATGAATAAGTAATATTTCACATCTAGACAAGGCAGCTCATCTCGATATGAATACTAAATCCATTCGTTCTAGCATGAAATGTTTCCAGACTTCATTTGTGCTCTGTAAACTGACCTGACAGCGTCGGTCAGGTAGTGCCAGCAGAAGTAGATGGTTCTGGAGCTGTACTGGATGGACTGGAAGAGAGATACAGGACTGGAGCGGGTCAGGTAGACTCTGGCCTGCTCTGTGTTACTGTAAAGCACTGGACAAGGTGGTGGGTGGAGGAGGAGGAGGAGTAGGAGAGACAGAGGAAGAGAGACTGAGAATGAACGACTGCAGGTGATAAAACAGAGATTGACTGGACAGGGGAGACAAAAGATGAACATGATGGAAATCAAGTGGACAAAATGTTAATAAAACTGTTCGATAATATGAAAAAACACTGCAACAAAATGTAAGAACATTATCACAGATCATGAGTGGTAGAAAGACTTGCAAATTGTGTGTGTGTGTGTGTGTGTGTTAATGTGTGTTTTGCTGACCTCGTCCATCGTCCTGGTGTGTGTTGAGCAGCTGAAGGCCCCTGCAGGCGGCCAGCAGCCTCTCTGTGCCATCCAGACTGGCTCCCACCGCCTGACTTATCTCCTCCACAGACAGGGGGCGCTCAGCAGCCAGCAGCACATCGAAAACACCCAGCTCACAGGCTGTGAACAGAGTCTGGAGCAGAGAGAGAGAGAGGAGTTCAGTGGAGTAGAGCAGTGTTGAGTAGATTACAGAACCCCCGCACGTATTCAATTCGGTTTGTCAACACTTATTACATGTTTGCATAACGACAATTATATTATGATGTATCTAGTTACAAAACCGCCACAGTTTGTTCTCTTGTTTTTAATCAAACTGCTGAGTGACAATATCGATTACTGTAAAAAGTCACCCGGCCAGAGAACCTTAGGAACCTTTTTGCATTTATTTCATCTACTAAGTTGAGTTTCTTTTTGCACACATAACATAACATACTCAGTTTTATTGGCAGGTTTTGATAATGGTTGTACACATTGTGTTTGCTTTTTGTCAATGTTGCTGTATTCTTCTCCTTATCTAATTTGATAGCTGAGTCAGCAGTACCTGGAGTTTGCTACTGCTGTTGTCTGAGAACAAAAAGAGGACAAGCAGCAGCAGACAGGCTTAAATGCTGTTGATTGATAATTGGACTGCACCATGTTCCTCATACTCATGGGGAGGGACAGTGTTTACGACTTGGATTTTTGTTGTTAATTCTTTGATCTCTGCTATTGATATTGATGTTTAGTTAATTTTGCTCAGTTTATCAGGCAGCATTATACAGGCATGGTTTGGGGTTATTGAAGTTTGTCTTCCGCCCTCTGTTTTTGACCTGATCAGCCACCATGTATCAGTTTACCCTTAACCTAAAAACATATATCAACAATAAAGATTAATGAATGTTTTTTAAAGATAGAATCCTTATGGCTTTGTCCTTGTGCTACTGCTGCAGGATTAATTAATCTCTGTAAAACTACACTGTTACTTTTACAGAGCAACAGCGCCCTCTGCAGGCATTAATATTGTGCTCCACTTCTGAGTGGTTTTCATGTAGAGAAAAAGTCTGTCAACGTGTTGAGTGAAGTTCTGACTGGATGGTCCCTCTCACTGAACTGAAACACAAACCAACAGTGGATATTCCCTCATGACTCTTGGCTTCCTGGAACCAGAAGAGTTGCAGATGTGACAAATACAGCAAACTCTGTTAGGATTTATTTTATTTTAAAAGTTTCCTCTCTGTATATTGGAGTTAAACACTGTTTTTAAGTCGTTTTAACTGATTTACAGTTCAGCATTACTCTTGAACTTGCTGGATCAGATTCTGACAGGTTAAACTGTGATTATCAGTCAGTTCCACACTCACACTCATGTGTCATAGAGCAAGAACGGACACTGAGGGTGTGGGGTGGAATGTGCCAAAATGCTATGTACTTCAGGTAAGTGAACCATCCAATTAATTTTAAAAAAAAGTAAACTGTTTAATGGTTTCTTCACAACAGGTAATCTGACCCTTCATACCAGGAACAGTAAATAGTAAAAAGCTTGCTGCTCTCTGTTGCTCATGTCTTGGACACTTGAACAGAATGGAGCCATTGTTTTGGTAACACCTTCACTTTTCCTGCTGTGATAAACACTACAGCAGTGAAACAGATCTAATCTATAACAGTAACATTAAATTGAGAACAGGTTTGCCAAACTATCCACCATGAAGATGTGTGCACCTTCTCCATGTGCATGTTACCTTTGAGACAAGAAATCCTTCCATGTATTCCATTATTTTTCTGGGATATGTGTCGGCAGCAGACATCCCCTCGGTGGAAGTCATCTCCTGACTTTCAGCCATGGCCAGAACACCCCGTAAAGAATGGAGTTTTGGTTTTTCCAACTTCCTTTCAGGTCCGTCTCTCTGGACTTCAGGTGTGAGAGTGAATGGCAGTGAGGACAAAAGCGGAGTAAAGCCACAGAAAGTGCCCACCAAACTGGAGGCAGTCCGAGTAGCAGTGGGCTAAGCCGATTACAGCCAGATAACCCAGATTAGAGCAGGGGTTCAGTCTGTGTTAGACAAAGACACAACTCTGTAGCAAAACACTGCTGCCTTGTTCCCCGTGTTCCACAAAGTTTTCGTGACCCCAAAAACATTTTCAACAAAGAGGAACAGTCAAAGCTCTGAGGGAATCTGTCTTATGAAAGATGTGCCCCCCCCTCCTCTTCTCCATAGGGCCTGATTGCACTTTCGCTGAGAGACTAATGGTAGAATCACATCTAATGATACAGCCTGTTGCGTCACCAGCCTTGATGAGATTATATAGACATTAATCAGCGTGACTGCTAATTATTCATCCACACTCTTCATTAAAGCAGCGTTGTACATACAAGATACAGATATGACAGCTGGAGTCGACACCTTGATCCCTCACATAAGATGTACGGGAGCTAAATTCATATGATGTATAAAGATATATAGAAACTCTAAATTAATCCAAGAGTCCAAGAGAAAATTTGTACTAAATTTCAAAGGTTACTCAAGAGGCAAATAGGGGTTTTGTGGGGTCATAGTGACCTTGACCTTTGACCAAATTCTAATGCAGTCACTTTCGAGTCCAAAGCTGCATTTTCAACCAAAGTAAATGGAAAGGTATGTTCGCTAACTAAATGATTCCTTCAGTCTGTCGTTGTCTGTGCTTCCAACTCAGTCTAAAGACAAGAAACGATTATGTAAATTAGTCCTCTGATGTGTGACAAAGTGCCAGGTGGTGGGATTACCACGCATCATCATTTCTGCCATACTGGAAAATCATGGAGGAAATTAACTATTATCAGTCATGCTGATGCTGAAGTAAATGTTTGTGCCAGATATAATGCTGTTCCCAATATATCACATTCACCACCAAGTTTAAATCAGTTATGGGCGGTTTTTTTTTATATCAACTTCACAAGAAGGGGAGGGATAAATTAACCCATGAATGCCTGACAGTCGCTGACATGGAAGCATAAGAACTCACATGCGTGTTTGACAAATAATTCAAATGTTGAGTAGAGAAAAGGATATTTGAACAAATGATATTTCAAAGCTACTTATCACAGAGATAAAATGTATAAAAAGTACATCTTCATACAAAAGTTGTCAGGTTGGATTTTTTATTATAACCACATGTATGCAAGACATTCTGTAGTGGCTCATGAGCATATACACAGATGAAAATGGGCTTTTCTATCACAAGTCACTATGTCAAAGTACAAATGTCATCAAAAGTGAGACTGACTTCTCATAATGTAATGTGACAAAAGTGAGACTGACTTCTCCCGCCCTCAAATCCAGTTTCAAGAAAAGTCTGTACAGCGACTAGAGCTAAAGAATCGTATCCAGTATAAGAACGTGAGCAGGAGTTACGTCTCAACATCTCATTTGTACTGAGCTGGTTTGACCTGAATCCCAGAGGCTGGTTTCCGAAAAAAAGAAAATTAAAAAAAAAACTTTGTTCTGAACCTTAAAGAAAACAAACGAAAAAGTCAAATGCAGCGCTTGCATTAAAGATATTTGATCAAGGAAAGAGGGAGTGCACTGCTTCCTGAGTCAGGTTACTTAAGATAAAAATTAAAAGCTGTGTCTGAAAATCCCTCCTTACCCATACATAATGTGGACACTCAAAATGTCAGAGGGCAATAGGAGGTGGAGAACAATATGGTAAATAGGGAGGGATTTCAGACACAGACTCCTCACTTTTTCCTTTCAAACAAGCTCTTACAAAAATTCTGAAATTAAAAAGTAAACTGAGATCAGTCTTTTTTAATTGAAATCACTTGATTATCAAAAAAATACTGTCCAGGGTTGTAGTTGCGTGTTTATCAAGCAGCTGAACGCGTCGCAATAACATCAGTAGATCACAGAGGTACGAGTCTTTCAGCCTTCTGAACCGTCACACTAATTGAGAAGCTGCCGTTCATCAGTGTCCCTCAGTTAACTGGTAAGTCTTCCACAGCAGTGGCAGCCACGAGGAACAGATCAGGTACAAGAAACTCTCTAGCTAAGTTAAACATGCACAAAACTGGAGATATAAAAAGGTAATTGGTGAGTATGGAGGATCACTAAATCGGAACCAAATTTTAAGAGTTGAGTTTTCGTGTACTTCACAACAAATGACTGATGAATAACCAAAAAAATGTCACTCTGCAAAGAGCAACATTCTCATGAAACCAGAAAGTAAACTTGAATTTTTTTGTCATAAGAGAAGACTAAGAAAAATGCAACCGATAAATCAACCCCCCGATCGACCTGCTCATCGAAGAGGTGCTCCATAAACATATGAACATGCAACTGCCGGACAAATGCTAGAAGCTAACTTCTCTGTGACTCTCTGCTCCAGTGGTGTTCGTCTCTCCGGCTGAAGAGTGCGGTCATGGCACAGGCATGCAGGTTGGTTTGTGACACAGAAGTTCTCCAGCCAATCATTTCATTCGGTCCAAATAAAATGATTGGTTTAATTGTCCTGTGAGGGCCCCGGAGACCTTCTTTTTTCCTTTTTGGACAACTGCATCGTTTGATGGCTATTAGGATGTGAAGAAGATAAAAAGTATTTCAGAAGCAACTAACTGACCTGATTTTAAAGTCTGAATATCTGAACAAATAAATTGTCTGCAAAAAAATGAAATGTGAAGAAAAAAATTGCTAAAACAATAAAAGCAGCTACGTAGACTGACTCGCATCTTCCATGCCTTTCACATACAATGGGGCCCGAAATACTTCAAGTTGTCGAACATTCCTGCGCCCCATTGTATATGGTATGCATACATGATTCTCTTTGACTTATCGAATTTGTCCTTTCGCTATCTGGTGCAGAACCACATTGCTTAACTTACGGACCAAAAATATCTTAAAATATCAAAGACACAGACGACGCCGCTGAGTTTAGCGTCGTCTGGAATGGCTCCTGTCTCTACTGTTGCTGTGTCTCCTGTATCTTTGTCTGTTATGACTGTGACTCCTCCCGTCTTTACTTGTGTTGCTGCCCCTTGAACCGGCTCTGCTGTTTCTACGGTGACCGTGTCTGTGGCTCCTCCCCTTGCTGTAACTCCTCCCACTAGTGCTCCTGCTCCTGTCTCTACTCGAGCTTGTGCTCCTGCCGCTATGGCTGCGCTTCCTGCTACCGTTGTGACTGTAGCTCCTTTTTTGGCGACTGGAGCTCCTCCTGTGGCGACTGGAGCTCCTCCTCCTTCTGCTATTGCTGTTGGAGCGCCTCCTCCTCCTCTCCCGGCTGCGGGAACTCCTCTCTCTGTGGGAGTGGTCCTGGTCCTGGTCCCTTGCTTGCTCCCTGCCGTACCTGCTCCTCGCCAACTCCTCCTCCTTCTTCTTCTTCTTTCCCTCTCGGCTCTTCTTCTTCTTGTCCTGCGCTCCTCTCTTCTCCTGCATTGCTCTGTTTTTCAGATGTTTCTCTTTGCTCTCAGCTGACTTTCCTCCGTTCACCCGCTCCAGAGCCCCCAACATCACATCAGTGCCGCCAGGAGCAGAGACCTCCTCGGTCGGTACAGGGCTGTCCTGGTCCTGCGTCCCTGGAGGTTTAGTGGTTCTGTCATTGCTCTTCTTCAACATGTTGCAAAGCAGTTTCTCCCTTAGCTCCTTCTCTCTACGCTGGAGCTCCAGTGCTCGCTGCTTCTCCACCTCCACCCTGCGAAGCTCCTCCTCTTGCTTGCGTCTGCACGCTTCCAGCTTCTGAAGTCGGGCTAGTTCCTCCTTCTGCTGAGCCTGCTCCTGCCTTTCCTGTTCCTCGCGTTCAGCCCTCTCTTTCTCCTGCTGCTGCTGCTTCAGGGCCTGAGGAGGAGGAGGAAACAATAATATTAAAAGGTTTTTTTATTTTATTTATTATTCTGTTAGTGAAAACTGGTCACACTACATTTTGTGTCCGCTGAAGATTGGAGTTCATAAACATTTGTGTTTGCATTGTGGCTTAGCTCCCTCTTCACAACGATGGTTCTGGTACAACAACATCTAACAGTGACCTTCAGCTTCCCCTCACTCGAGAACAAGACCCTAAGATACTTGAACTCTGTCACTTGCTGCCCAAAGTTCTACTGTTGTCAAACAGCAAACCAGGTCCTGTCCAGAGGTATCAAACCAACCGACCAGCACTAACAAAGCTCACCAAGTAACACAATTAGTTAACCTACAGATTTAAGATGACATGAGAAGTTGTGTGATATCAATGTTCTCATCTAACTCTCCAGAGGAAACCAAACAAGTACATTGCTTAAACTGCTCCTTTTGTAATGTGAACTCTCTAGTACTGAACAGTAATGAGCCGTACCTTGGCCTTGGCCAGCAACTCCGCAATAAGCCGTATAGATTCCAGGTTGCGCTGAGCCAGCAGGAGCCTCCTCTCCTCCATCGCAATCCTCATCTGCAGCTTCTTCTGCTCTTCCTCCTGCTGACGCCTCATCTTCTTTACGTTACGCTTCTGCTCCTTCTCCTGAATCTTCTGCTCTCGCTTCCGCAGCCTCTCATCCTTCCTCTTCTCCTTCTCCTCTTCTTCCTGCTCCTTGTGTTTCCTAAAAAGGTCAGTTGGGCATTTGTAAATATCTGTTGGTATACAGTAGTGCGCAATATTTTTTGTTCTTACTCTAAACATTTATAAATTAATACTAATATATATAATATAATAGCTAAGGTGAATTATATAAGTTTACCAACTATTTTAAATTACTGTTTAAGACAATGGATGCCGTTTCAGGCTCACATCCCGTTTTACACATTTACATGAATATTCTGTTTCTCTTCCGTCCTCCATCATACCTCTCCTCCTCCTTACGACGCTCCTCCTCCTCTTTCTCCCGTCGTTTCTGCTCCTCTCTCTGCCGCTCCAGCTCCTGTAGCTTCATCCTCTCCAGGTTTCTCCTCTTCAGAGCTAACTCACTCAGGTGCTTGCTGGTGTCGAAGGTCACCTTCAGAAGACACAAAAATACACATAGTATTTCTATCATGAACGAGTTGCAAAGTGCAAGATCATTTTAGTTTTCTTGAGAGGAAACCAATCCGTGTTTGAATACATCTGTTGTCGTGATGTGGTAAATATGATGTAGCTAATTTCACTCTGTTCACTGTCTTGTCACAGTGGAGACTGAAATAATTTGTGTAAGTTAGATTTGACTCCCTCATGTATCCTAGAAATGGCTACTCAAGGCTTCAGCTCCTCAGACATGGCAGATCATTCCCTCCAATGAAGAACCGATGGAAGAAAATGTTGACCGTAGTATCACCTTTGATAATGTAATGATAATTTGCTTGCTGGGTTTCACCGTGCTTTTGGTAAAGCTGACTTGGCACAACACGGATTAGTCTAGATTATGTCATATGCAAGATCTTCTAATTCTGTACTTATCAGAACTTAAAACATCTTATTATCTGTCTCATTTCTTTCATACAGATCCTACTTCTACCCTGATTTGGACTCAGTGAGGCTTTACTCTGAGGATTAAGAGACCATGCTGTCCCCTACTCTCATTACTTTGCTAATAATAACGATGGAGATTTAATTCTCATTCCACTAAAAGGTCTTAGGGCTGCTATGTAATTCGGAACAACGTAACCTTGTTGCAAAATTTCAGCAGTTGCAATTTGCCTACATGGATGTGGGCGAGGAGCTGCAGGTATGAAATTAGATAAAATCCAGGGAGGCCAATTGAGAAACACATCAGTGAGTTTATGAGCTTATCAGATGGTGATAGTTTATGACATTATGAGGAATGATCTAATAAGTGTGGAACGTCAGGGACAATCATTTTGTCCTCATCGTCACAGTTGAGATTTTAAGAGCAGAAATACATTTTAGATCTTGCAAAGTTATCCTCCAGAAATATAGTTCGCAAGTCTCCCTTTTGTTGGTGGAATACGTCATTGTTAATATGAGTCATTTTTGGCGTTGCTCTTTTTTTTATTCTTATTGTTGACATGTTTTGCTGGAGCTCTCTGTGTTGGCCTCGGCGCCTGGCTGTTTACTGACAACGATGATGCAGATTTATTGTTGAAAGACAGTGAAAAACGTTATGGCTGTTTTGAAGCTACCACCTCAGAGGTCAGTGTGTTAGAGAGAGCACAACACTTATTCAAGATGTAAATTAAAGAACTAAACCTTTCAAGCAACTTCAAATGCATCAGAAAATGAGGCTGCACACAGTGAAATCTAACATTAAATAAGTCTACCGAGGGTTGCAGTACCTTGATGTTACAAGCCACCGCCTTCCCATCGTCTCCTTTGAGCATCAGCTTCATGCCGCGCAGAGTGTCCATGGCCTTGGTGAAGCCGCAATATTCCTGGTACTGAACGTAGGCCATGAAGTTCAGGTGACCCCCAAAGCTGAACGTATTGAAGTTCTTGTCCAGCATTTCCTCTCTGTATGGGTCCAGCATGGGGATGTCAACATGTCGCACCTACAAATCAACAAGAATCAAGTTCATAATGTATCAAAATACATTGGAGATGATTTACAATATTTCAGAAAGTCTAACTGCCTCCAACATTAACTTAGTTCCAACGCACAAATAACATAACGTGAATTGTAAAAAGCAAAAACAGTAAACAATGTACCACCTTGCCAAAAGTCTCAAAGACAGAAATGAGGACCTCTTCAGAGGGCCGGTCGGGAAACTGACTGTCCTTCTGGTTGAACCAGCGGCAAGGAAGCCCCTCCAGGTGGATGGTGTCAGGTCTCTCTCCCGGCAGCGTCTCATTCATGTCCTTGGCGTCGCGGAAAAATGAATCCCAGTCGTGACGTGTGGGGAAGTCGACCTTGTTCTCTACTGCGCGAACCTGAGAAAAGAGGGGGAGAGAAGCACAGCTGTAAATTCAGCTGCCAGATTTCAAGGGAAACATAGTTAGATCCAATGTGAATTCATCAACCCTGTAATAAAAAAATGGCTTGAATAAAATAACGGTGCATTTAGAGACTTGTAGTTCGTGGCATTGTTTGATTGTGTAGTTTTATACAATCAAAGGGGGTTTCTAACACGCAAAAATCAGAAAGCAGTGTCATTCGAGTAGAAGACACCGATGTCTACAGAGTTAGTGGTGATAGGCTGACACCGACGTCGGCTCTTATCACCTCTCACCTGAATAATGCAGAGAATGTGTTGCTGTTGTGAACATGTCTGTGTAGAGAACCTCCCGCTGCATTGTGCATGTGTGAAAGGTAAACTGTGGGTAAACTCATGTCTGAAAACAGCTCATGAGCAATGAGGTCTGCCTGACTTACCTTCAGTACATCAGTAAATCCACTGAGCTTGATGCACTTCACATCCAGACGGCTCAACAGGCTCTTGACCACCGTCTTGTTCTCCACCTCTCCCTCAAAGCGGATGAAGTCCATGGTGCTCTTGGAAATCCGGAGGGCTGAGAACTGCTCCGGAGCCACCATCGCCTTCACTCTCTCCATTACCTCCCAGTTGGAGATGCTCTTGCCTGGAAGCTTGAGCTGGGGCAGGGCCACACTGACGGTAATTTTGGCAATGGGCTTGAGGTACAGGTTGTATTCAGTAGAGAGACACAACGCCTCTGTTGTATCATGGACGATGGTCGTCATAGTTGCAGATGGGTGGGGAAGCTGCAGGAAGTTTGGAGACAATCAGAACTGTTAGCACATATTAGCATGTTTGTGCTTTCACATTGCAAAAACAGGGACACAGTTCAAAGCTGGTGTTAACATAAGTCTTGAGTGATCAGAAGTCAATGTCAAGTACAGGCCTGAACGCAGCAAAATGCATCCACAACACACGATATCAAAACCCACAGATAACACACGGAACTACAGTGCAGAACAAACTGCCACCATTCGTGGCCGTGACCAGCAACAACCACTATTCGTACACCATTATTGACTTTGGTTTTTCAGCTGTAAATACTTTTCCATTGTGAATTGGACAGCTGAACATCCTTATATGGGCATACAGCCCACGTTTCAAACACAGAAGTTTAAATGGAAGAATCAGCTCATGTCACGCACATCGTTATAATAAAAGATTCCATCTGCACACTTTCAATATGAGATTATCCGAATGAGTCACCTCACTAACAACACAACAACAATGCGGGAGCTTCTCTAAGTAACCTGTTAACTGTATTCACATTATTCACAGTAACGCAACGAAGTGTGTGTGTATGGGGCACATGTCAAACACTAAGGCATCTCACAATGGTTTTGTGATGCACAAAATAAAAAAGGTAAACAATACGTAATACGATGCGAGACCAAAAGGTGGCAGATCAGTTAAAACCTCAACTAGCTTCCACGGTTTTCACGAACCGACCATGTCCCGTTTGTTTTTAGTTAAGAATCAAATATAACGTCAGGGATATTTCCAGATCATTTCCGCGGTGTAAGTTTAATGGTTGGGCTTTTAAACAACGTCCGACTTCTTTTACGTGACGGTAAAAACCAAACAAAATTAAAAAAACATGGCTGTGTCGTAACCATTAATGAAACACGTTCTTTCGGGCCCTGGACGCCATCACCGTTACCCGCCGACACATCCGGCTCGATTCCCGGCGCAGACACACAACCACACATTCACTTACAGACATGGTGAAGATGGAGGAGGTCCACTGTGGAGACCACGACCTTTTACAATGTGGAACAAAGACCAACGAGGACCGACGCGTCCCTTCTCCGCGGCAGCCAGCTACTTCCGTGTTTATTAAACCGGCCCGGTCACGTGACCACCTCAAAGTCACGTGACTCTATGCAGCGTTTTTTTCCCCTTGTAGAATTTATTTATTCGTCTATTTTTTTTTAGCTTTACGTACATGTGAGCACAAGATAAACAGACACACAAAATAAATAAATAAGTAGACGTGGTTACGACAGTTATGCAAAAACATGATGAATGATCTCGAATGATAAACAAGAATGTTTTACAAATTTATTCAAAGAAATCTACAAGTATTTATTTGTTGAACATGGCTTATAACGCCACCTAGCGTTTCACCACAGTGCTTACTGTAAGACAAGTATAAAAATGTGCACCATAGCTTAAAATAGTTTAGTCTTAATAGAGACTTAACAAAAATGAAATCAATGGTTATAACAACGTTTAAAAAATTCTCCACAGTATCTGTTTTCTCTGATATATCTGCAGAATCTATTTCCTATTTTCAGTCACTTACCTATCATTTAAATCTAATATGTGTCTGACATATACTGATTGTTGTCCATTTAATTCCCTGAATTGCATTTCACATCGATACAATTAACATTGTAATAATTCAACATAGTAAAACCATGACAACATGGGAAGTGGATCGTTGTTTTAAAGTCAACAGTGGGGCAGATGTAGGGTCTTTATTCAATTCGATTCTCTAGTATTATTTCTTACATCAAACACAATTTTGTGGACTTCACTGTTCTTTATTTTATCCCAAACAGTTTTCATTTCAAGATCATTAATACATGTCTTCATTCTCTGATCACCTCTGAGCTGAGATCTAACAATGCAGGTTCTGACTCGGGTTCACATCAGCGGTGACACGGAGGAGAACGTGTCTCCATGTTTCTTTGGTTCTTCTCGTGATGGTCAGACTGGAAAACACTTGAGAGAAACAGCGTTAGCTTCGGTCCCAACGTGTCTGAACCACAATGTCTGTTTATGTGTATAACGGGTCTCGAACTGTCGGAACTCGTCTCAAATCCAATGGCACTGCAAACCGAGTATTAACCACACGACTATTTCCTTACAACACGTTTTACAGCGACATATTCAGTGTATTGATTTAAGAAACACCCGAAAAGGTTGACTTACTTCAGACCAGTAAATCCATGGATGAGAGACTGGATGCAACTTCCGCATTCAGTGAACTTTGACTTCGGGAGAAGCAGCAATGTAGCGGTGTCATTTTAGAACAGCGAGACCATGTGGTATTATCAAGACACAACATGTACAGGAAAAACATGGTCTTATTATAAATCCATGTGAGGGGGAAATAGTAATACAAATAATAATTATATTTTTTATTATTGTAAGGATCTTGGCATCTGGTTTGATAATAATATTAGTTTGGAGTAGTACACCACTAAGCTTGTACAGTACAATTTAGATTTTCTCAATAACGACATTTATTTTTCATTTTTACCTTGAGGAGTGACTTTGACAACATTGTCGTCCTTGATACAAGTCAAATATTAATCATTGATAAATTAAAATGAATTTTTCGGTAATTATTATTATTCACCAGCAGGAGTTTTATTATTTTACAGCCTTCTGACTCTGACCATCAGAAAATGACCTTTAATGACTATAAGAAAAATATTTGATTTAATTTGAATTAAAAAGCCCATGTTTGCATTGATATCTAATCATTTACATTTCATATGACACAACTGTATCACATCAGTTATGCAGGAAAAAGAAATCTTCTTTGATTCTATGTTGTAAAAACTACAAAACATGAAAAACCAGTTGAAGTTAAATTCTGTTCATAGACACAAATGAACATTGAACAGTGCGCATTTGTAAATAACTTACTGCCTATTGGACACTGTTGGTCACAAGTTACGCTTTGTATGGATGCCATCGTCACTGTGGTTACCAGCATGTTGTGAGAGTAAGAGATGCAGATAGATTGGGCAAATAAGTTGGCACAGTTTCCCTGAATAGATGGCACAGGAATTTACATAACAGTCGTCACTCCCCTCCCTATGTATGTAGGTCAGTAGCTGCCTTCTCTGTAGTGACTGACCGAGTGCAGTAGATCAGTACTTGCAGTACTCCGGTGTAGCTGCCTGCCTCTGTGAAGCACTTTGAATTCCCTTGTGCCTCTTCAGTCGGTGCTGATCAGTAGTCATCTGACAGAAAAGGTTCTCTATCCTGCAACGCTACACATGCAGAGGGTAAAATCATCCGTTCAGTGACCTCGACAAATCTTTTTTTCTCACCTTAAAGTATAAAATATCCATCAAAGGAACATATTCTACCCGATTTACATTGACACAGGCAACATTTGTGATAAAGACCATGTGTATGTATTCCTACTTTTATATGGGTGATTTAAAGTAGAGTCTAGTCCCAGATATGGGAGACCATGAGTGTCACAGAAGGATTGTCAGAGCTGTAGTTATCCAATCACAAGTGGTACTGAGTATAGGGACTGGAAATATTCCATATCCCCCCTTACACATACGTACTATACTTTTTTGCCTTTTCTGTTAAATTTTATGGATGGGTGGGGCATGACTCAACAAAGAACCCACTAAATTTTGGTAAGGAATCCGAATCACTTTCTTTAACATTGCGAGATCGGGCCTTTTTCGACATTTCCCTTGATTTCTCAGACAAAAAAACAGACATGTTTATGGGTCTGATATTTATGACTGTGTGCAATTTGGTGCAGATCCAAACAACAATCTGGCTCTGGTGAATTTAAATGTGGTTAATTAGGGAACTGTTGGGCCTTGGTGGGGGGGGTTGCGCTCTAATGAGTGTCATTCTAATTTTCAAGATAACAGGCTCAGCTACATGGCTAGTAGGAATGTCACTTCTTCTTGTGCTCAATATGCAGATTAATTATGGAAAAACTGATAACTGCACTTTAAAATCTGAATTTGAACTAAATGTCACGTTTTACATTTGAACCCATTTTGACCCAAACGACTGTCGATATAAAGGTCAGCTCTCACAATGTTGAGTCCCTGGAACAGTAGAAGTGTAAACACACACACACACACACAAGACAGGTGCATGAATGGGGACTGGCTGTGAACACATTGCACCCAGCGTCTCATGGGAAGCCTGTGGACAGGAAGCAGAGGATATGCTGTAAAAGCTGGACTAAAGCTGGCACAGCGGGTCACCACATCATCAATTATTCAGCATCACCAGACAAGGACAATCCCTGTGGTGTCAGCAGGGACGGACAGATGAAGTAGCACCCAGGGCTTTACGGCTTTTTGGTTGGATGACACTCGAGCATTCATGATTGTTGTGACACTGAAACGATCAATGATCAATATCTGCCCACAACATGTCTTCTAACTGAGTGTTTTAACTGAGGAGAGCAGCGAGTGTGGTTTAGAGCAAATTATTATTGCTTTGTCATATTTAAGAATGAGACACGAAGAAAAAAAAGGACATAACAACTTCACAGTATTCCACTTTGATGACACAATGAATTAGAGACAGACATAACCAATGCACAGAATTTACAATTCCCATATTCATGCACCTGAAAATCTGTGTAATACATTTTTCAACATCAAAAGAGTCAGACATAAAATTTACTTTGATCCGAGTACAAAGCTACAAAATCTGCTACAAAGGGAACAGACGTGAAGACTAGGATGTTTCACTGAGAAAGAAAAAGTTCACATATTCAGGGAAAAACTGTTAAAAAAGTCAATGTGCTCCTCGGTTAAACACATGTAGCAAATTCAAGTCTAGACTCCTAAATATTCACAGAGGACACAGACGTGGTTAATGAGGAAATGCAATGTCAGACTAACACACATAGGGACAATAGAGACTTAATATTCAATATCATACAATGCAGGTTGTGTGTTTGCATATTTAGTGTTAGACTGATCAGTGCTACGCTGGGTGTTTAAGTCGGTGGTCGTCTAGACCTTTAACCTGAACTGATTATCATTTATATTATGTGTCTATATCCTGGGGATTGGTCAAGTAAAAATTCTGCATAAAATAGTGAAACTGGGCCATTATTATGTTTTTATGAGCATGTGTTTATTTGTTTGTGACCAGGATTACGGAAAAGTCCTCAACCGATTTCCATGAACTTTTGTTGAGGGTGGGTCATGGTCCAATTAATATACCAATCAATTTTTGTGTGGATCAGCATCAGGAGATGGATACAGGATTTATTTCATATTTAACATTGTAAGATATTTTCAAATTATTATTTTTCAAGGGGACTGTTGGGCCCTGGTAGACGTCAGTACTCTTCATTATGCCCTTGTAGTTGTGAATATGTTTAGACCAAAAAATAGTCAAATACGCAGAATAAATGTCTGAAAACTCTGTAAAATACTGCAAATGACCACCAGGGACCCATAACACTTTAACCCAGCCCCCTAAAAAAGTCACATAACAATAAGTTTAAACCCGACTCTGAGTAATTGAGGTACATCATGGTCAGTAGAAAAAGGTATAGAAACATTGTTAGCATCCCCTGTGCTTCCACCTTTTGAATAAACTGTACTGTGTAACTGATCAGCGCCTTTATACAAATAACTGGATCCAACTGAAGCCATGAAAGCCTGGAAATAGTCCCCAAGTATCGATTAACAGAAGTTAAACGTAAAGAAATATTTCAGTCTCATGGGTACTTATAGATACAGCAGATTACAGCAGAATGTGATCACCCAATTCTATTGTGTATATCGGATATCAGCTATAACTGTAAATATGAAGTAAGATCAAAAAACAGTTGAAGGGATTTTGGCTAGTTATTTGCTGCTTTCTTCAAAGTGACAAGTGCAAACATGATGACTGGACACACAATAGTTCTGTTGTTACAACTGTTTGAATATTAAAATCTGCTACTTTGAATAAAAGAAAAAACATTCACATTACAGGAATATACTTTAAAAAAAATCCAGCACCATCCAATCAGAGGAGGTTGAAATATAGAAAATGAGCTCTAGAAATATATTACTTTACTCTGCAAAGAAAAAACAGGATTGTGTATAAAACCGTGTGGAATCAAACTGAGTGCTATTCTCAAATCCCTCACCACTGCGCGTCAAATCATAAATAAAAACGCAGTACAAATCCTGCCCGGGGAATGTGCGTGAACATTGTTGCAGTGAAAGGTATTAGACAAAAAAAAGAAAAAAAAGTCTAAATAAGAGCCTCAAAACTATAGAAAACACCACTAATGCAAAAATCAATGTTTCACAGAGCTTTAACTTAGTTTGTGTCATGATGATAAAAAAAGTTTTTAGTGGTCAACATAAATCTAACAACTGCAATTAGGAACAAAAATAAGTTATATATATTTCTTTGAAAAAATATTAGATTATTCTTTTAAAAACGTATAATAAGGAGACTTTAAAAAGAGCTTAAATTTTGGTGACATCAGGTCTTACCTACCAGATTGTAAACTTTATCCTGTGAATCAAAATGTGTCAAACTGGTTTAAAAATTGGGGCAGATTCATCCAAACAGGTTGGACAGCGGTCGGGTGCGGACGGGAGTCCTGGGCAGCTCCTCCCCTCGCCCCACCTCCCCCGCGTCCCTGAAGGAGGCGCTGTGGATGATCTGAGCCTTGTGGCGCCCTCGGTGCAGCCGGGCGTTCAGCCGGCTCAGAGACGACTTCCTCTGTATTCCCCCTTTAGTCTTCCCGGCCTCCTCCTCCGCCTCGGCTGGGGGGTTCAGCAGCCGCAGCGGGTTCAGGTTGCCCTGGAGGGCTCTGACAAACCTCCAGCCACGCCCCCTTCCGCTGCTACTGCCGCCATTCGTGTTTTCGCTGTCTGACTCCGCCCCCGGTGAGGTGACCAGTCCCTCCTCGTGCAGGTTGGCGGCCAGCGGTGGGGAGAGGTACTGGATGGCTCGCCTCCCACTGTAGTCCCGAGCTTCCGGGTCGGCCTCCCAGTCTGACAGCAACACGCGAACCACCTGTCCACGGAAATTCAGACACTGGAGTCATGTTACCTGACATTTAAGCACCTTTTGGCTGAGCTTTGTGTTATAGCAGCTGAAATATACATGAAAACACTCTTAATCAAGCATGTTACATAAGGAACATGCCCGATTGTCCTCTCTCTCAAAGGCTGTTTTCAGGCTGAGTTCCGGACATTTTCCGGAGTTTGCTTTTCACATATGAAGATCGAGCTGGCAATTTTCTGAGTCAGACCGAGTGTTGTAGTGCATGCATAAGGCAGGACATGACGTTTAAATTCTGCTGCAGAAATCAGGTCTTTTTGTTAACTGCACGTTGACACAGATGTGTTATCAACAATTCAATCTAATTTTCCTGCTGGATTCTGACATGGGCTCACTCAGACATTATCCAATGTCCGCAGCATCCCGTTTTCTGTGGGGCTGCTCACAGTGAGCACACCTCCACCAAGGTTATGCCCTTTCTTACCATGTTTAAGAAAGTGTCAAGAATCCTGGTCTTGCAGATCTATCTGAATTTGAATGTTTTTAAGGCCCGGTCACTCATACGAGAATGCATCAGCGCCGACCCTTCACCTTCCGTTTACTTCCAAACCGTGAGAGTGAGGAGGTGAAACATTTGCTTCCTGTGGCGAGGGAAACTGCGCTGTGGCTTCACATGGAGAGCCACTTAAATGAAATTTGACCCACGATATTCCCTTCACATTCGTGTATGTCTGATGGTTCTTCCTTATGTCATGTACCAACCCTCCACAGAGTTCTGAGGAAATCACCTCAGCAGTTTTTGTATGAGACAGACTAACAAACAAACAATAATTTACAACACACCCACCTCTCAGGAGGTAGTAAGTGAATAGAATATGTCACAACATATTGGGTTCAGCTTCTAGATCAAGTTTTCACTCTTGTCCGTTGTTTGTTTGTTGGTTTGTAAGCAAGATAACACAAAAACAGCTGAATGGATTTTCACGAAACTTGGAGCAGAGTTTTTTTAACTTTTCTCAGCTTAATCAAGAAATAATTCATGGATCTTGGAAAACAAAAACCGGCACATTAAGGGAGCTGATATCCATGAGTATATGAAATTTGGTGCAGCTTGATTGAATTCAAGGGACTGTTGGGTATTGGCGGAGGTGTTTTGTTGTGTTTTGAAGATGACCTCTCTCGATCTCAGCTCAAGCAGACAGGGTGTAACTGCTCATCCGCTGCTTCACCGAGCAGACCTAACACATGACACCCCACTAAATCCACAGCCGCAGCCACCTACCTGTGTGTGTCCGTGCATGGCCGCCAGGTGCAGCGGCGTGTATCCAGCACTCGACCTCACGTTTACATTCACAGGTGTAGCATTCTCCTTGGCAAAGGCCAGCAGCTGGGAGATCAGCTCGGCTTTGCCCTGCTTGGCCGCCCAGTGGAGGCAGGTGAAGCCCGTCACAAAGTCCCTCTTGGCCACGAGGCTGGGTTCCACAGCGAGCAGGGGCTGCAGGCTTTCCCACAGGCCGTCCGAGGCGCACAGCATCCACTCGTGCTCCAGTGGGTCGAGGGTCACCGAGGCACAGTCTTCATCATTGCCTGAGGAGAGGATTGATATTGTATCTCCCTCACTTCTTATCGAGTCCCGGATGCGAGAGCCGCGGTTGATCAGGGACCTCCGGACCTGCAAAGGGAAGAACGTGGGAGATTAAAGTGAAGCAGGGTTTACATTCATTGTTTTGTGGCACAACAGATAATACAATCATGTTAATACCTTGCTAAAATGGCTCTGCAGTAGAACCATAAACAAAAGTTTCAAGATGCTTAAAATTTCCCAGATTCAAGGAAACCAAACACTTTCAAGCACATTGTTTACTAAACATTTGAACTCTTAACAAAATTTTATAGTTATTGTTAGGAAGTGACCTGTTTATTATATCTATACAAAACTACTGACAGGATAGAGGCACTTTAGGGGCATCAGATTTCATTTGAAGTTAGTGCCCTCCTGGCCCCGCCCTCAGATCCGCCCATGGTTACACAGAGCTAGATTGCGACAAATCTCTTGGTTACAGAAATATTCATTACGTGTCATTCATATCCCTTTTATGATCACACCCCAGATGGTGTTTTCCATGAGCTGGTGAGAGGCTGCGCTCGTTACCATGCTGCTACTCACACAGAAATCCTGAAAGTCCTTTTCAGAGAACAACCCTGCTTGGGTCACATTGTCTCATCTACATTAGCAACTCTCATAATTTAGATAGTATTTCCTCTTCATGTGTCATTAAGGTTTTGGAGCACACCCAAAAGGTGAAGCACTCACCATGACATCACTGCTTTAGGTGTGGCCCAAAGTATGAACATGGTTTAAAGTTAGGCACGACCAAAGCAGAGCAGCAGTTATTTGAGGAGATGGAAGTCTGTAGATTTATATAAAAATACTTGCTCCCAAGCTTAAGTTGTTAATCATGTTAACTGCACCGGATCTGCACCAACATTTAATGGAATCTTCTCTGATCATCAATACATCCTTCAACCTAGTCTGGTGGTAATCCCTCAAGTAGTTTTTGTGTAAAATTTCTTCCAAACAAACATACAAACCAACCAACAATCTACTTGGGAGTTGTATTCATGCCAGATTAGCACCTACCTGTGGAGAGCAACTCATCATCAGCTCTATGAAGTTCCTGCGACTTCCCTTGGGCGTGTTGATATCTCCGATGGGGTCCAGCCCCTCCAAGGTGCTGTCCTCTGACAGGCAGCTGGTCAGCATGGCCCTCTGGGAGCCTTTGGACACCCTCCGTGACCCTCTCACCTGCTGACTGAGGGACCACCCGGGATGAGCCGGGTCCAGCTCTGGCATCCCGATGACCGGGGCCGACTCCCGCCTCCTCCTGTCCCTCAGCTTCACCTCCACTCTGCCAGCAGACGTCGGGGTGCCTGTGTTGACCTTCATCTGGGAGGAGGCTGCAGGTTGCTGGTTTCCATTGGACTGTCTGTCATTGTCCAGCTCTGCACCAGGTGGACTGGTTGGTGGACCTGTGGACGCATGGGACATGTCTCACTGTCAATCAGCTCAGATGATTGATTGAATATTTATTTGAGCCTCGGAAAACACATTGAGGAATAAGACCCTCATTAACAATGGTGCCGAGGGTACAATAATAAAGAGTTGATACATTGAAGAGTTAATACATTGAATAAATAAGAATGAAATAAATATGCATATATATATATATACAGTAATACAAGGTATAACAAAATTCTTCAGTATAACATACTATGGCCAAGATGGGGTACATGTACATTGAGGCACAGGCATGCATGAGTTTAGTCATGCTATTTGTTTTATTATAGGGACGGGCAACAAAATACCCCAAATAAGAAATGTATGAATAGGTAAATGATACATTTTAACTTAATATCTGTCTCCTAAAATCTATTAACTGTATGAATCTGGTATGTCCGTCACTCTTACATCATTTGACTTTTATCTTGACAACATTTTGTCCATTTAGCCCAGTCCTATAGTATTATTATCCTGAATTGTTGTAGCTTTTAATGTTTGACATTGAAGAGGTCACAATTCAATTAAATCAAATTAAATGAATGTCAGATTTGCTGCAATTTGGGCCAAAACCAATTCAGACCCAAGGCCAAACCCTGGTATCCAACTTGATAGTGTCAATGAATTTGCTACATAGTACATTACATCAACAAAGGTAAACAAATACTAAACACATTCATGTGAATATATGGTTAATCCTATTGAGGACCTGCAGCAGCTGATGTAGTGATGTCCAGTAAGAGCATGAGGAGTAAATACAAACAGGAGGAGGTGGAACAACACAAAGGCAGCCTCTCCTCTCCTCTCCCTCACCTGTTTGGTGCTTGTTGTCAGGGCTGCGGTTCCCACGGTGCTCCTCGCTCTGCGGGATGTTCCCGTTGCACTCCCCCCGCTCGGCTCCGTCCTCACGCATCGCCCCCCCCTCGCTGCCCTGCGCCTGCAAACACACGAACCTCACCCCGTCCTCCACCTGCACGAAGCCCACGCTGTCCACGACGCGTCTCAGCCCCTCGCGGTCCACCCCTCCCCCCCCCGGCTGGGCATCTTCCCCCACCGCCGCCGCCGCCACGGACCGTGAGAGGAAATGATCGATCAGCTCCATCTGCGGGACCCGTCCTCCTCTCTGCCTCAGGAACTCCTGCACGGCTCGCTCCGTGCACCGCGCCGCCATCTGAGCTGATGGAGGTTTGGGGAAAGCTGTTTTTTAAAATGACTCCATGTTCATTCTGCTGTCATTTCACTGAGGTCAGTGACGACAGCATCCTCCTCTCTCCGGCCTCCTCCTCTCCTCCATGCGGGAGCACCAGTGTCAGGCTCCGGCCGATAGGGGGCGCCACTTAGCCGAAGCTCACACCCACCAAAGGGAGAAACTGTGCTGCGTCCAAGTGCTCCTCGTAAACTCCGATTTCTGACCATTTACACAATATTTTGAATTATTTAGTTATTTTGTTTTAAAAAAAAAAGAGTTTCTTTAGGGACTTGCTCCTAACTTATTTGTGAGTGTTTGCTTTCTCATATTGTCTTAATATCCCCCTTTCATATGTTTGACAACAATAATATTGTCTTTGTCTATACACATCAGAATCAGAATCAGAATTCAGAATCAGAATCAGAATTCTTTTTAATTGCCAAGTATATTTGCACATACAGGAAATTGCCTTGGTGTGGTTGGTGCACCTAAATAACAATCATACGTTAAACAACAATGTTTTATATATATATATAAAAAACAATATAAAACGAAACAATATATACAGTGAGAGAGTTATGGGCACGTACAGTGCTATGGTGCAGAGATTTTCTGGAATAGGCGTGACCGCTAGTATTCATTAACAAGGAAAACAGCTGTGTGTGTGTGTGTGTGTTGCTGTGTGTAAAAGTAACTCTGCCTGTGTTTTGTATGAATTTTGTGTATGTTTTAATAAAAAAGAGCATTATACCTTTAAACTGTGGCAAGATTTGTCCATTTATCTTTGATAAAGTTTTTCTAACTTTGCACTTCGACTGGGAAATATATTTTTTTCATATTAAGTTATTTTTATGATTAAGTTGAATTCTTACTGTTGCACATACTGTGTAATAAACCAGAGTGAGCGTTTGATTAATGTCTTTCAAACCTAAGTAGTCAGGGAGAAATTTGGAATTTCAACATTTTTTTAAATATTTAGGGCCCAGGCACTGACATACGGTGAGGCCCTATTTAAATTGTAAGGATTATTATTATTATTATTATTCAGGCAAATGAATTGGCTTTTTGAGGGATTTAACATGTGTGCAAAGAGAACAAATAAAAATTTTTAATTTAATAAAAAAATTTTTTTTTATTCAATGATTTTAGATTTAATTTTTTGTTTATATATATATATATATACTACAATTTGTTCTCTTTGCCCACAACAATATGTAATCATATGATATAACGATACATACATTTTTCCAGGAGTTCTCCACGTACGATGAAAGCAACTGGAAGAATCAAGTTGAGCCGTACCATTATACAGAGGAGGGCAGGGGGCAAGTTGAACTACCAGAATAAATCGATATTGCTTGAATTCAGTTTCTAATTATAATAGTTTAACCTTTATTACCCTTTAAAATAACAGATATTTGAACACGCTTGTCTGTTTTTTATCCAGTTTACAGAAGGGCCATTTTAAAGCGCATCTTAAAAAGTAAATATGTCCCCTCATTCCTGCATTGTTCTGGTTGGTGCGGTCTGTCCAGTTGTCGACTGTGGACGCTGCGCTGTGCCTCATCCTGATCCCACTCGAGAAGAACCAGACTTTGGTCTTTATTTAGATTTGTTTCCCCGACTCTCTCCCTGGACTCGTCCCGTATCGAACCATGGCTTCCTCGGATGTCGCCCGGCAGCCGGTGTGTATTCCTCCTCCTTGTGGTTCGAAAGACTCGGTCCTGTGACAGCTGCGCAGGGAGTGTCCGGTGCTAGCCTCAGTTAGCCTCAGTTAGCCTCAGTTAGCTTAGTTAGCCCGGTGGAGAGCTTCTGTCTGGGAAGTTGTTTTCAAGTTAAAACCCTGGCGGTGTTTCTAATGATACATCACTGTGTAACACACTCGTCCTCCACGTTGACGGATACTCCAGAGTAACATGCGGGGTTCTTTCAACTGTATTGTTTTTACAGAGGGATTCTGCTTAACACCTTCCACCAAAATACACTCGTATGCTGCTGAACTAATTAGCACTAGCTAGCTAACTCAACAGTAGCCACCCCAAACGTTTCAGTAAAACACCAGTTTAATGATATGCTACTGTTACCGACACCGAACCACCCAGGAGAGATTACTACTCCATGTTGTTTCTAATGAGTGAAGCAAATCACCGTAGCTCCACAAACGTCACTTAAATCCGCACTATTATGAATGGAGTTTGGTGCTAACACATCCCAACCAGGGAATCTGAGCAGGGGATGAACACGAAGTAGAAACAGGGAACTTACCCAGAACATGTTCTGATCTTTAGTTCTAGTTCTCAAGAGCTACTTGTAAATGTGCTACCTGACAATCACAATAATATAGGGAAGTGATTGTAATTACTCACAATAAGAAATGTATGAATAGGTCACTATTAAGGCTTCTTCCTATGACTCTAGTGTGTCAGTCACTCCTACAGTTAGCTTGTGTAACAATACTCACATGAGGCAAGGGAACAAATACGAGTTCACATTTTATTATCGTTTGCTGAAATAATCCCACGTCCTTGGGTTTATCCTTTTTCCTATTTTGTGAAAAAGTTTCCAAAAGCTGCAGCTTCTTGAAAGTGATCTAATTGTTTGTGTGATATGTTCCTCAGGAGAAAGCACTCCGACCCCTGTCCCTGGATGGCCATGTGGGTTTTGACAGCCTTCCAGATCAGCTTGTCAACAAGTCCATCTGCCAGGGCTTCTGCTTCAATATCCTCTGCATCGGTACATATAATTTATACACACTGTAACACACACAAACTACAACAGTGTAAAGATGCAACAACTAAAATAAACTCTGTGTTCTCTTTGCACTACATGTACACGCTATCGTGAAGGACATTTAATTTCGCACCTTAGTTGGAATACACTCTGACCACAAGGGCAATGGTTGATAGGCTTGTATCAGTCTGGTCAATTTGTCTTTTGCCTCGGCAGTAATCACTTTTTCTTCGGTCTCTATAGGTGAGACCGGTATTGGAAAGTCCACTCTAATGGACACTCTATTCAATACCAACTTTGAGAACTTTGAGTCGTCCCACTTTGAGCCTCAGGTGAAGCTGAGGGCTCAGACCTACGACCTGCAGGAGAGTAATGTCAGACTGCGCCTCACTGTGGTCAACAGCGTGGGCTTCGGAGACCAGATGAACAAGCAAGAGAGGTAAGAGTGTGTAGCAGTAAGGACGTTTGTTCATGTGAGTTTGTGTGATGATGAATGGGATTTGAGAATCATTACTCTGACAGACATCCTGTGTTCACGTCACTGATCAGCTGTATGTGTCTCTCCTGAAGCTATCAGCCGGTGGTGGACTACATCGACAAACAGTTTGAGAGCTATCTGCAGGAGGAGCTAAAGATCAAGCGCTCTCTGCACAACTACCATGACTCGCGAGTCCATGCCTGCCTTTACTTCATCTCCCCCTCAGGTCATTCCCTCAAATCCCTGGACCTGGTCACAATGAAGAAATTAGACAGCAAGGTAGGAGTAGAATCAATGCTTGTGTGAGCTTATTTAATGTTTATTACATTAGATGGACTTCTATTTATTTTGTTGGATGTCTAAAGCAGGCTTTAAGAATGTGCTGTGTGTCCCAGATGAGGAGGGACAGGACATTTTTGGAATTCTCTGAGAAATGTCAAGCAGATTGGCAAATGACTAACTTTACTGGAGCACCCAGGAAAACTGCACAAGTTCTGCATATTAATCCTGTTAGGTGACACTATTTTTCATTGGCCGGCTCAAAAGTGTGATCACACATAGTTTGTAATTAAAAAAATTCTTTATTTGCAGGTTTTTCTGTGAGCAGGTCAGCTGTGCAAATCTGTGACTAGTCTTAAATGTGTGAATGCATGATGTGAAGCGTGAAGTCAGTTGGCAGTGACTCGATCTAGCAGCTCTGATTCATAGATTCCTGAGCCCAGACTACCCAGGTGTGCTGCATAGCTGCGAAGGTCTCAGCTCCACCCTCTGACTTCCAAAAAAACAAAAGGGAGAAGCTCAGCCAACTACAGAAGACAACAAAGACAGAGCCAACTCCCTGGGCCCTAACACTCCTTATAGATTAATACCGAGATACAATCATTTAAATCAGGTTAATCATATTCTCAGTAGGCATGGGGAGCATAAAAGCAGCAGAGTAATAAAAACTCAGATCAGACAAATCGACCATGTACTTAAAGGACTTGTACGTGTTGACTTAAAAGAATAATGGAATCAAAAGTCTTTAATGTCATTGTACAAAAGAAAGCTGTACAAACAAATTAGGTGCTACTTTTTAAAACAGTGGATATTTATAAAAGCAAGTTTCAAATCCAACAAATGACATAACCAATAAATAAAACCAATAAATACTTTATTTTGAAGGGTGGTGAGGAATTTATTATTGCACAGAACGGATTTGCACTTATATATCAATATGTCATATTTCTGAATTAGTGGAGCTTATAGTGCTGATGGCCCAGGGAAAGAAACTGTTCTTGA
Source organism: Limanda limanda (assembly GCF_963576545.1). Taxonomy (NCBI): domain Eukaryota; kingdom Metazoa; phylum Chordata; class Actinopteri; order Pleuronectiformes; family Pleuronectidae; genus Limanda; species Limanda limanda. The sequence goes on along the minus strand of NC_083651.1, from coordinate 17,963,575 downwards.
GTCCATTTGTTCATTTTGAGGGTCCTGCACCACCTACCAGAGACATGCTATGTGCTATGTGCACAACGTTTCATTGTGGGATCACTTCAGTTTTGAATTATGAGAATAAACTTGAATAACTATCATACACTGATGTATGTGACAGACAGCTCAGGGAATGGATGTACTTTATTGATCACAAACTTGGAAATTATTGAAGTTGATAATTGCGATAGAGTCTGCGTGTCATTGTGTAAGACACTGAACCTCAAATAACCCGACTGTGTGAATGACGTGTGATAGAAAGAATAAATAGAAGTGCTGCATGAATGTGTGGGTGAATGAGTTGAGTCATGAGGACGAGAGAAGTGCTTTATAAAGGCAGTCCATTTACCAATTGTGTGTAAAGGGCTGTGCTCAACTCTTTTGGTCGTTGTTTTTTGTCTCCCTTCGAAGTGGCTCACTATCCAACTGCCTGAACCCCTCCCGTCTATCTCTCCTAAAGTGGTCAGAAACTTTCCCATGCTCCCAGTGTGCTGTGACTTTGTGTGTCTTTGTGCGTTTGTGTGATTTCACTGCTCCAGAGTGTCAGTAGCCCCGGATTTGCGTGTGAATGGAGCAGAAAAAGCAGCGGAATGCTGTAATCACAGTTGCTCACACACACTCGAGTTGTCCCTTTGTGTCACTGTACGGATCGAACATAGTAAGAGCCGTGTGCTGAATGTGCAGCGCTGACAGAGGGAGAGAGACGTGCTGCTTCTCAGACAGCTGCTGGAATAGATCTCCTGGTATTGTTTTGTTTTCTCTGCTGGGATCAGCAGTGTGTTGTGTTTGTGTGTACTGGTGTGTGTGGTCTGGCCCAGGAACTTGTCTAGTGACAGTAGCTCATTCCAGGCCTCTCGCTCTGGTACGACCAGATGACGGACAGGCAGGAATGTGGGATGACTTGGACAGAACAGTGGGCTGCTGGGCCGGAAATAGCATCAGTGAACTTGGTTTATATAAGACTTATCTAAAAACAGATTAAAATGAGGAATTTGACATGTTGAAATAGTTGTATTTTGCAAGTCCTTTTAATTTTTTACTTTGTCTGCATACGTTTTCATGGTACTGTGGTCAGTGAGATTTAGTTGAAACTGCTAATGTCGAAATGGATAAGGTTATAACTTAGTAACTGGGTTAAATCATACAAAACTACATCCAAATAACAGTGAGAATAACTCCATTGTATTTATAAGAACCAAGTTGTTAAAAAGTGAAAGTTGTTTGTTTGTCTAACCCTTTGCTGCTATTAAACTATTTATAGCTGTGACTCATTTAAACCTCCCCACCTGTAGAAGAGTGCAAAAAGAGTAAATTATCCTAACTTGTATTCAATGTTTTCTTTTTACATTGATAGTCCCGCATTTTTTTTCTGAAGCCAGTTTATTTGTAATAAATATTAGTACTCGAGGAAGGAAAATGTGTTTATGAACCTGTGTCCCTTCCTGCTGTAGGTGAACATCATCCCTGTCATCGCCAAAGCCGACACCATCAGCAAGAGCGAGCTGCACAAGTTCAAGATTAAAATCATGAGTGAGCTGGTGAGCAACGGCGTCCAGATCTACCAGTTCCCTCTGGATGATGAGACCGTGGCCAAAGTCAACACTACGATGAATGTAAGAGGATGCACACACACACACACACAGGAAATAACTTAAATTCTATTATTTGGCCTCAATCACATCAAATACAGTTCAAGTCACAAACTTGTCTTTTAGAGAAGTGTTATTTTGGTGGTGTTGATTTTCTAGTGCACAGTCATCAGTCAAACATCCACACTGTGTTTGAGGCTGTTTGTGCTCTTGTGATACAGAACTGCTGAGCGAGTGGGCGTAAAGGACAATACATGTACATGTTGTACCTGAAACAATTAAACTTGTTAGTTTGTTTTTTTTTCATCCGGCTTTAATACCGTCTGTTGTTGTAGGGTCATTTGCCATTTGCTGTTGTCGGCAGCACAGAGGAAGTCAGCGTTGGCAATAAGATGGTGAAGGCTCGTCAGTATCCCTGGGGTGTCGTACAAGGTAAGAAGGATTTCTGTGTTGTGAGCCTAAGATCTTGCTGTTAATTGACACTATGAAACTTCTATTTAACTTTTTTACACTTTTTTTAAAAACTTGTCTCATGTCTGTTGATTTGTGTTTCAGTGGAAAACGAGAATCACTGCGACTTTGTGAAGCTGAGGGAGATGCTGATCTGTGTCAACATGGAGGACCTCAGAGAACAGACACACACTCGACACTACGAGCTCTACAGACGCTGCAAACTGGAGGAAATGGGCTTTAAAGACACAGACCCAGAGTGCAAACCTGTCAGGTGCGCTGTGAACTCACAAACTCCTGTTTCTACAGTACACAAAGCAAAATGTACTACTGACATGACTCACAATGTACCTGTGTGAAATATGTATAACACACATGTGTTTGCGTGTAGTTTGCAGCAGACCTACGAGGCCAAGCGACAGGAGTTCCTGGTGGAGCTGCAGAGGAGAGAGGATGAAATGAGGCAGATGTTTGTGCAGCGGGTGAAGGAGAAGGAGGGCGAGCTGAAGGAGGCGGAGAGAGATGTATGTACACACACACACACACCAAGTTTGATGTAGATTGAATGAGCTGTCAGACATTGCTCTTTTTTATTTAGACTGCACCTCTCAAATACAAGGTCATTCAAAGTACTTTACAGAGGGCGGCAACTTATGTTTGTGTTCTTTATTCCATCAAAACACAGGCATATCCTTAACATAACCTTGTTCCCTGTGGCTGTTTGTGTGTTTTAGCTTCAGAGCCGCTTTGAGCAGCTGAAGCGCCTCCACGCAGATGAGAAAGCCTCCCTGGAGGAGAAGAAGAGACACCTCGATGACGACCAGAGCTCCTTCAGTAAGAGACGAGCTGCCGCTCACCTCCTGCAGGCCCAGAGTCTCACTGTCAACGGCAAGAAGGACAAGGACCGCAAGAAGTAAGAGACTGATGCTCCTAATCATGGATTTATTAAAGATCCTTACTCCTACACATCTGTTGGTTTGATGATGAAGTGCACAGATGTGCGTGGACATTTGAGAATCAGGGTGTTTGATGCCTGTTGTGAGAAACTGCTCGCATTTGATTATTTAACTTTTTGGTTAGGTGTAAGACAGAAAATATATTTTATTGAAAAAGATCACTGTGGCTCTACATAGAAGAAATTCAATAATATATGAATTATGTTTATGTTATAATGGATCCTCAGCTTACTGATCTTTCTACATCTGCCCCTCTTCTCTCCTTTAGTTCCGGCTTCATGTGAAGACTCTCAAGTACACTCCACTACGACCAGTATAACCAGTGGCGTTCTTCCCACATCCTTTCCAGCCCTTTGAGGCCAGTCTCTAACACTAACCAGGGAAACCCCACACAAACCAGCAGTGTGTGAGTTTGATTTTGTGCCAAAGTATATTGACTGTAGCCAAGAATCCAATGTACACTTTACTCAACGGTATTTGTAATCCTCTTTGTGTGTGTTATTCCTCTTTTTGGAATATTTTATATTTATCCATTTTTATATAAACATTTATTTCCCATATACCTCCTTTTTTTTGCCCAGACTGAGTGACAGCTCAGTGGATTGATCCTCACGCAGCCTCCTCACTAGACGATGTACACAGTTCACAAGAGATTAATAGGTACAAATAATACAGTCTGAGGGACCTCATCACTTACAATTGATCTACGTGATCTAAAGACTTATTTTGTTTTGTTATGCACCAAACTAGTCTTGTGACTTTTCTAATACGAGCGTTTGTAACATGCGTATAATTTATTCAAGAGCCCTTTTCAGACATTCACCGCATCCGGTAAATTTAAGTTTTACATGTTAGTCTCAAAGTCTGAATACCTTAAGTTTCCTTTTTCAAAAAGTAAGTTGCAGTGGCAGTTTTTCTGTAACAAAACCAGTTGCAGGATTAATGTAAAAGCTAAAACAGGAGAGGATAAAAATCCTTTTGTTTATAATGCTCAGTGAAAATAAAATCTATCGGAATTTGCCAAATACTGTGAATGAGAGCTTACTGATGTCAATTCAGCAACTTTTCAGCCGGTAATGTAATGTATTGTTATTTATCTTCCTACGTATGTTATTCAGTCAGGACTATTTCTTTCATCATGACTACAACTAGCATTTCATGCTTTGGGAATTTTGACTGACTTGTTGCACACAAAAAAGAGAGCAGAGGAGAAATCTAAGTGCAGATGCTTAATATGTGCACAGGAGCAGCGTGAGCACGAGGAGAAAAGCTGAAGCTGAAACTGTCGACTGCCTTAGTCTTAGATGTGTCAATCAAAGTATATTGAGGATATATTTACCTCCATTCAGAACATTTGTTTCAATTCAGATTTCCACCTCCTCCTCTATCCACCATCAGGTGGCAATCTAAAGTTGTCTTAGTCAACCAGAAGGGAAAGATAAGATGGTAATTATTTAATAGCTTTAGTAAGACTCCAATCAATAGCATCCACCATCAACAATTACAATTACACGATTACCATTATCCACCATTTGAATGGTAATCAAGTGCATAATTGCAAATGTATTAAGCTACACTTTTTTTGACAAGTAAGCCAATCAGTGTAATTACAACATGTTTTGAGAATCACCATGAAACCAGAGGGTGATAATACATCAAAGCCTGATCACAAATGACAAGCATGGGTATATCAAAGTTATTACCTGCTATCCACTGTCCCTGTGACTGGAAAACGTACGGAAGAAAAAAGAATCAGGAAAACAACAATGTGTATGTTCACACTGTGAATATTATTCAACTGCAAAACTAGAAAAAGCTTCTTGTATTTCCATGTAATCCCAGTGCTGCTACTGCACTGGGATTGAATATACAATGAGCATCTGCAGGCAAATTGTAGATCTACTGTGCGATAAAACAGATTAGTAGCTGAATCCTGCAACGTTGCACGTTAATTGTCTGAAAAGGGCTGAAGTCGTATCCGTGACGATTACTGAAGCTTTATTTAGTGCATTCATTCCTGAACAGTTGTCATAAACATGGTCACAGGGCATTATAATTACCTTCCCTTCTTCTGTATATTGTTTTTACGCCTCGTTGATGCTCTGTAAGCTTTTTAATATGTGCACACCAGCATCACAGAAAGCTGCAGGAGTCACTGATTCTCCTGTGGCTGTTCCAAAGGGAAAGATTTACTTAGTGTTGAACTTCTCCCATCCAGTCACAGGTCTTTTAGGAGGTAGCACAAGTTACAACATATTTATATTTTTCTATACATATATCTCGTTTTACTTGCTCTCTTTACTGTTTCTGCTGACACAAACAGTTGGAAGTTTGCAAACCAGTCTGTCTAAAAAGAGCTGACTTGTGGGGAAAAAGAAGACATATCAAGCCAGTGTTTCCTGAGGGAGTTTAGGAAGAGCGGGAGGAAGCATTTGCGACTTTATTTTAAGCTTGTTTTTTTATATTCACGTGTCTGTGGAGTCACGATTAGACAGGGTTTCACACCTCGCAGCCTTTTTTACTGTACAGAGGGAGCCAGGACACCGGTGCTGGTTTCCAGTACGGATGTGATTTCTGAACACTTAACTCACAAACACTGCCACTTTATATTCACACTAGTGCTTGAGATGTGTTAGTGCCTTACCTGTGTGAAATGACTTAGAATTACACATATCCACTTCGACATCCAGGGGAACACACCGATTCCTGATGGAGTAAAGTTTGTTTCACAGATCTACTACACTTGTATTTAAGGAATAAACAGTGTTATTTGGGAGCTTTTTTTTTCCTTCTTGCTGAATAAATCTTTGTATTTTTGTCATGACACACTCTGCCTGCCTTGTCTGTTTCTTTGCTCTTACAGTTAACTACCTAGGATCTGTGGATGATATCATGCACCAGCAGGAAGTCAAAACATGTTTTACCAAAGACATTTAACGCAACTGTAGATTTCACCCAAGTCTTTGCCTCCCAGTCGAGTCCCAGAAATTTAAAGAAATGTTTAGTGTTTTGGGGACAGTCAACAGTAGTGGTGACGGGAAATAAGGGGACAAAGAGAGAGAAAGAAAAAAAATGACACGCAGCAAAGGTGAACCAGGGACATTACTGTTCACAGACGATGCTCTAACCCCTATAGGTCACAGAGTGCAACAAGAAATGTGTTGGAAATATTAGTCATATCAGAGGGTGTTATTTGTGTTAATCACAAATCATTTTAATTCAAGGTTTCATCAGCAGCAGACTAAGTGAGATATTTTCTTGATATATTTTATATTACATTGAATTTTTTTTTATAGCTCTAAATCACAGCATTTCTTATATCATGTCACTTTACATAGTAAGGCTGAGACCTCACAAATATCATAGAAAAACCCAACAGTTCCCACAACAACCCAATACACAGCGAGAGAGTAGAAAGGCCAGGAACAAAGAATTGTTTACTAATGCAGATCTAGATCCTGCAGCTCTGGAGTTCGAGTGAGAGAGAAAACAAACTATGGGAGAGAAATAAACACAGAGTTGATGTCCTGTAGTAAAATAAATGGGGAACAGAGAGATGGAGAGAGTGAAGTGCGCAGTGCATGATGGGACTTTTTCCCAGCAGTCTGGGCCTATGGCAGCACAATAAGGGAGGGTTCAGGGTTTACCTCTCCCAGCAATAACTACAGTATAAGCTTTATCAAAGAGGAATGTTTGAGGTGTGTACATATTCTAAAAAACTATTGGTGTCTACTGCTGCACTAAAACAGTTTTAGACCTTGTAGACCGTTTGTGCAATTTCAACATTTAGAGACATCCACATCTCTTCCAGTTGTTCAGAAGTTATGAGAATAAAGGATTACCACCGTTTTTTGACAGCACAGCATCTTCCCAGCGCGCTCACACGCACACATCATTCAGGCACTGTGCTCTACCGCCTGGTAGAGGTCTTGTTCCCTGCAGTGTCTTACCCTCTGGCTCGGTTGCCCTTGATGTGACTCTGGCACACAGACAGGTAGACAGACGGGTCTGGCGTAAAGCGGAGGAATGCTGATCGATTCCCCGCAGGAGCCTGCAGCACCTTGTTGGGTGGGAAAAAGCACCACAGGGGAACCATTACAGCAAGGCAAACTCTGGAGAAAGTGTGTATGTGTGTGTAAAGACACCTTAAGTTACCCTCTGGGTGGTTCAGATATTGGATGCAAATAGATTTCTCCCAGTTTTTATCCCGACACTGCAGAAATCAGAAGAAAATCTAAATTTGCTGTCTGCCTCCTGCTCAGCTGTAATATACTAGTTAGTCAGTATGTCTGAGTCAAGATTTTTCTGAGTGTGCTTACATCCCAGATAACTGTCACACTCCTGCACTGGCATGCTGTCACACACACACACACACACACACACACCCTTGTCACCTTTTGCCACTCACTCTAAATGCAAATGGGGGGTGATGGTTGGGAGACAGGCCCGGCTGGCGGAGAGATGAGGTTGTCATGCGAGGGGGGAGCGGCGGCGATGCGCTGAAATTACCAATTACACACTTTGGCCATGCCGGTGGTTGGCTGGAGACGGAGGGAGAGAAAAGGGGGGAGGAGGATGGAGAACAAAAGATGGGAGGCAATAATGAACAGACAGCAGGAAGTGTCAGGATCATACAGATAATAATACACGTTGTCAGATAACCTCACCTGGAGTGTAGTGCATAATGAGGACACATTGAGAGTGAATAATTGGAATTAGAACAGAATAGAATATGATGCTCAGGCTGAATCATCTGGGGGATAAGTGTAAAATCCTAATGAGCTATACAGTGTTTGTTATGCATTCGATTAAACAAATCATTCTGTTAAATCTCTATCACAAAGCTGCAGCAGATGCAAAAACAAAGCAAAAAAGACACAGAAATTCCATTTTAAAACAAAGGCATTTATTGCGAAAAATGCACTTGACATGAAAAAAAACAATCAAATCAACCACGGGTCATCAGTACAAGACGATGTGTAATGATCACATGGTAGCGCGCTGGGCACGGTCAGCGCAGAGCATGACTTCAATGGCACAAAAGGCCTATAAATATTCTGCACAATATAGAATTATATATACTTTCTTTTTTCTCTCTTAATTTCTCCTTTGCTGCACCGCTGTTCTCCAACAAACCGCCTCTCGAGAGCCGATGAGGCGTGAGCGTCCACGCCACGCCGCACTTTGTCGTAAAGTTTCCTTTTTTCTGTAAAGAGCTACATACAGAGGCTCCCTTCCCTCACGCACACACACGTATCCATAGGAACAAATATGGCTGACATCTAATTCAAGATGGCTGGGCGAGTGCTCTGGCTTCCTGGAAGGAAGAGGACAGCAATTTTTCAAAATGTCCCATGAAAAGAAATGTGGATGTGCAATGGTGTTGTTGTGTCCACGTCCAGCGGGGAAATGACCACCGCTGTTACTGGCTTGTTCACATGTGGTTTCAAGCCGTCACCACGAGCACTCGAGTGGTATTTACAACCAGGTAGCTGAGGCCAAAAGACAAGCTCACGTCACGTAAACAAAAAACACAACGAATTAAAACATGAGTGAAACCTTATGTAAAGTGACCACTGTGCAGTGGTTGTATTCCTGATGTTTTGACTCTTGTAAACGCTCCTCCTCTTCCTCCTCCTCCTCACAGCATCAACCTCGTGACAAAGAAAAGAAAAGAAAAGACAGTCGAGACCCGTTCACCTCCGACACCAATGAGGACTTGTGCTTAAGTTTGACTCAGTAGAAATTAGAGTCCTCTTGTTCAGCGGCCGTACAAACACGCAGAGAAAGTCTCGCTCGGGCTGTTTGTGCAGAGCTGCTCTGGGACCTGCTGGTTTTTAATCGTTGAGTCAAGCAAAAAAAATGGAAAACAACTACCAGCAGGCTCATCGAAAGACTGGCTGCTGTGCTAGATACAGTTTGTATTTGTGTGTGTGTGTGTCTGTGTGTGTTTTGGCATTTGTAGGCACTAGGGTTTGACTGACAGGTTTTCACTCTGTGAGATTTGTCTCGGCTCCATGTTTTTGTTCACGTTCCTTCACTGTTCAAAGGACTTTATTGAATTTTCTTCTCCTCACAATCTAATCTTGGTAAAAGTAACTCAAAACAGATTTCCTGTGCTCTTTTTGTTCAAGTTTTCTGTTGCACTTGTGCCTCTGATTAATCATCTGCAATTTATTGGCTATGTCCGAAATCACTCACCTATCACTTGCTAGTTACTAGTGCTGTTCCAAAGTTTGGTCAGATTTCTTATACTCTATATCGTGCCTGGTTGTATCCCACAGTGCATCCTGAAAAGTACAGGACAACCAATGGTCACAATCTATACCATCATGCATTGCGCTCCTGTTAAAATTTAAAATTGGCCGCGCAGTGTCTGAATTTTTTAAAATATTCTTCTGCTGCTGAGCTCACTAGACAGTCCTCTACGCCCCCATTCAGTGAAGTGAGTAGGGGTCCGAGGAGGAGTGGCTGATTTGGGACACACCAATCGTCTTTATCCGAGGTGACTCACATGTGCTCATTCATTGACTCCTGGTTATGATTCGATTGCAATGAGACAAACGTGTGCTCGGCCAATGAGTGAGCCTCACCCGTGTGCACAGGGCAAGTGGCAGTTTGTGCTTTGAGTCTCAGGTGAAGAAAGCCACTGCTGCCCTGAAACTGTTCTGGTGTTGACACACACACGCATGCACACTGAGCAAGTCAAGCTTTTGAGTTTCGCTGTGCTTCTATCTCCAGAAAAATAAAGGTAGATGGTTGTGGCTGGATGTAAACTAGAGCTGAATCCACACGCTCAGGAACGTAGAAATTCACAAAGCAGACTGACACTACGCTGACTGAAGCCGTACAAAAACACTCGTTAGAGGTCGAGCAGATGAGGAGGAAAAGTCGTCAAAGTTTGATGAAGAATGATGAAGAATTTGCGTCCCTGCCCTTGGACTCAAAGGGTGTTTCCCGCCTCAACTGTACATTCTTTCACGGGCATGAAAACTGCACATTTTGTACTTCCATATTGCTGCAAAACAAACTTTCAACAGTATCTCCAGAAAAGGCTGAGGAAAATGAATTCCTGTTGCTGCTCAGTGGTTATTTTCTTCCTACCAAAAGGGATTTGTGCCAGCGTAAAGACAAATGTGCTTCCTCTTGAAATATGTGAAAAGTAGCAATGGAAATCCCTTCTGTCAAATAAGTGTGTGAAATACTGTGTATGTCGATATATTGGCAAGTTGTATCAGATATAATCAAGTGCATTTCCTTGTCTCTAATTCCATTTTCAAGTTAAAAACACAACTCTATAAATACAAATCCATTTTCAGTTTCGGGCGTCCCGTTCGGTTTCTTCGTACATTCAGCGAAAAACCAGTTTACTCAGGTCAGAGGTCTACGAAGGAGAAATGCAAATCAAAAATGGTCGTAGAAATTTTTATATAAGATATATATAAATAGAAAAAAAAATGAATCACTTAAAGTCATATTTTACTTTTTGCACCCATTGATTTTAAAATGAAAAATCCTGTGAGCGGTCATCACAGCATGGCTAGTTTGGGACAACACAAACATCTATTTCAACATATACAAAAAAACATAACAATGCTACATGCATTTAACATATATCCAAAGGAAACACATGTGCTTGTTGTCACAAACTAGACACAGATACGTGCCTACGAGGATCCTGGCGGGGGGGCTCACACGCTGCCCTCGTCAACTGGCGCTAAAGTTTTTCAGAACGCTTCGAAAAACAAAGACAGCACCCGAAAATCAAGTTGTACGGTCTCAGCGGAAAAGCAGAGCATATGCCTTTTTTGTGCTAGTGTTTGCTGGTGGATGATGCCGGGGAGGGGGGGAGAGCTGGGAGGCGGGGTTTAGTCTTTCTGTGCTCTTTGAGTCAGTGGGCCTTCAGTAGTCAGGTGGACGAGGACCAGAACGCTGTTGCCGGGCCAACGACTGGAAAAGCCGCCCAGCTTCCTGTGTGGCTGGGCTGGTCGAAGCTGGAGCTAACTTTCCTGTGTGTGTGTGTGTGTGTGTGTGTGTGTGTGTGTGTGTGTGTGTGTGTGTGTGTGTGTGTGTGTGTGTGTGTGTGTGTGTGTGTCTGTGTGTCTGTGTGTGTGTGTTTTGGAAAGCAGGTTGGACCGATATGGGTTTCTTTAGACTAGTAGGCCGGCTGAGTCAGTAGCTTCCTGTGAATCAAAGCTTGGCTGGTCATACATTTCTTTCACACCTTGAATGTTTATATTCTTTTATTCTATATGATTGTGTTTTTATGTTATAATCATGTGTTTTATTTGTAACTTTGTTTTGAGAAGTTGTATATTAAATAAATATATTATTGTTATTATCAATAATATTAATGTTGCTTTGTGACAGTATTAAACATGTTTTCATTTTCAAGGTCAATTTTGAGTGAAAAATTATTATTGGAAAAGCTTTGAAAAACCAAATAATCTATTCAAATCCAGCCTTTTTTTTAAGGCCAGTATCCACATTTAATCCAAAACCAAAACCGGCCCAACCCTTGTGTGTGTCTGCATCTGTGTGACCTAGAAGCATGTTCGTGTGGGTGATGTGTGACTCAGAAACAGGAACAGTGTGTGTGTGTGTGTGTGTGTTCTTTTGTCCACTCTTTCCAGTTCAGAAGCTCTCGACGAAGCTGCTGGGAAACAGACCGGTCTGCCCCGTCCTCTGCAGCGTCCCTTTGTACCAGCCGTCCTCCCGCTTCTTATGGACGAACACCACGTCTCCTTCCCGCAGCTCGATCTCTGCCTCGCTCTGGGGGGGGTAGGGCACCACCACGCGAAACCTGCCGCACACACACACACACACAGACAGAGGTGTGAATACAAGGAAACATTGTCAATATCTTTGATGAGTTCTAGGAATTATCTGCATTTCAACTCAAGTTTGAAATATTTGTTACAACAGCAGAACATAGCTAGCTCCACAAATTGACATCTGTTAATAATAAATATAATAAATAAATAAACAGGTTATGTGTTATTCAGATTTTCATATGCATTCCTGACACTCAATTTCCAAATTTGACTACTTCAACGTCGAAGGCTTTGATAAGTAATGTTGAAAAGCTCAAATTGGGGAGTGTTTGCATTAAGTCGTGTTCTTTGTTATATCTGGAGCTATCGGTGCAGATCAGATGTGACTGTAACCATTGGGTCTGTGTTTTGCTGGTGAACCACTGTCCCACTGGGTTTGATTTGACCAGATATTGGGAAGACAAGATGGTTTTCTCTCTCTCACTGTGGTTAGATCAAGTCAATGTAAGGTTCTCTGAAATCAAGGAGCTGTGTGTGTGTGTGTGTGTGTGTGTGTGTGTGTGTGTGTGTGTGTGTGTGTGTGTGTGTGTGTGTTTGTGTGTGTGTGTGTGTGTGTGTGTGTGTGTGTGTGTCTGCTGGTATGTGTTTAGTTGTATCTCTCTTGCAGGAGAAATAAAAAGGAAGATCGATGATGATTCAACTCTGTTTAAAGTGTTGCTCCTGGTCAGCAGTAAGAAACTTGCTGGCTAACAGGCTTCAGAGTGAGAACTATCACCTTGATTAAGCCCTGGTGTAACTTCCCCACAGAGTGGACTCACTGCAGCGCCGCCTTAATGGTTCTAAAGTTGCCTCTGGCTGATTCTCCCTGTGTCCATTTGTCCTCTTGTGCTTGAGCTTTTGTTATCAGCAGCTTTAATAACTCTCTCAGGACTGTTTCTCTCTCTCTCTCTCTCTCTCTTCACAATCTGGATCCTGATGACAAATCCCTCCAGCTTGAAGTTTCACCACTTTGTCAGAATGATCAAATATTTTCTGTCAGGATTATTATGGTCACTTGTCAGATTAAATACCTGAGGTGCTTTGCCCACAGTATTTGGTGTGGAGTCATTATATTACACAAAGAACTTGACTGAATAAAGTGTTTTAATCACTTTAGAAACAAAACCATGAATGATTACATAATGGAAACACGTTTCATCGAACCTTAATATTAAAATAAGTTACCAGCGTCCTATGAAGGGAGAATCTCTTATATTTGAGCAGGTTAAATCTCTCTGTCTGTCTAACCGTCCATTTATCCATTCGTCAATCCATCCATCTGTCGGTCTGTCTACCAACCTGTCTATCCATCCATTCATCTATCCGTCCCTCTATCTATCTATTGGTCTATCTGTCCGTGTAAGTATCCCTTTATCTGTCTGTCTATCCATTAATCCATCTCTCCATCCAATCATTCATTTGTCCCATCTATTTAACTGTCCATCTATCCATCCATCCATCCATCCATCCATCCCTATCTGTCCCTCTATTTATCTTTTGGTCTATCTGTCCTTCTGTCTATCACTTCATCTGTCTGTCTATCCATCCATCCATCTCTCCATCCAATCATCCATTTGTCTCATCTATTTATCTGTCAATCCGTCCATCCATCCATCCATCCATCCATCCATCCATCCATCCATCCATCCATCCATCCATCCATCCATCCATCCATCCATCCATCCATCCATCCATCCATCCATCCATCCATCCATCCATCCATCCATCCATTTATCCATCTATCCATCCATGTGGGCCTACCTCTCTCTGGACAGGGGTTTGGGTTCGGGCCGGAGCATCAACAGAGGGTTGCCAGCTGTGCGTGTTGCCGGGGGCGACAAGGGGAAGTTGGTATCCAGGGACCCGGACTTCCTGTGCAGCGGCTCCAGCCCTATCGCCCCGGCCATGTCGCTCTCAATCGGACAGGAGCCGGCTCGCCCGTGCGACGCCATCGGGCAGGAACCTGAGCGAGCGTGATGGTGGTGGTGGTGAGGATGGTGGGCGGGGTCCGCCGCCGCGGGGTTGTGGGTGGGCGGGGAGGAGGGAGGCGAGCGAGGTTTCTTTTTGGACGCCGCCCCAGAGAGAAGCTTCAATAAACCTCCCGCTTTCCTCTCCTTCTGAGGATGGAGGGAAGAAGAAAACAAACAAACAACAAACAGAGAGAAACGCTGGTGAGGATCATTGCCTTCCTGATGATATACAAGAAGAATCCCTTCAGTGTGTTTCATTTCCTTCTGTCTACATATAAAAGCACAGAAGATGAATACACCTACCACACAGTCATCAAACATTTGTCAAGATTTACTAATCTACTTTATAATTATGAACCTGAATATGAGCATACTATGTCTCCTTTAGGGTTTTAAAACTGGCCGTAACATGGCGGCTATAGCATCATGTGGAGTGTGTTTTTGTAGAAGCTCAGTCTGCAGTACAAAGTGAAGGAAGGCAGCGTGATTCATTTCTCTTCTCTCTGCTGCCGTCCACTCAGGCCTCAGAGAGAAGCAGTTATTCCACTGAGCGAGTGTTCACAGTGTGAGGCGCCTGCTCGGTTTCCCTGCGTGTGGTTGGCTTCATTCATGACCCTTCAAGCTGAATGCTTGTGCTTCTCTACTGGAGTGGTCTAAGAATAAAGTGCAGTGATTATAGTCTACGTGTTTCTTAATGGCTCCTACAAAAGCCGATTCATGATTTTTTCCATTCAGGCTTGAATATGCAGTGGCCTGTGCGATACAGCGCTGGGTGAAATACCAGGAGAACAAAACCACTTCCGCTCCTTTGCCACTTGTTGCTGATTTTAAACTCTCAATCATTGCATCGTGGATCGATACCGAGCACGGCCGAGCGAGATTACAATCTTCAGGCGATGCAGGGCGCCTTCATATCAGCTTTGTCTCCACCGCAGCCATTTGTTTCTTAAGCAGCTGCCTGCTGGAACGAGCAGTCGATTTTATTTTAAAACCAATTTTCTATCAAGCACCCTCTGAGTGGTGCAGTTGTCATAAACATCCCAAGTTGTTGCAAATATAAAAGAGAAAAAACGATATAGAAAACTCATTTTAATTATTTTTCAGCGAGAAAAAGAAACCTTGCCAAAAAAAGACTAGATTTTATATTGAAATCAGAATAAAAGAGACAGGATGGCGGCAGACGATGCTTTAAACAAGCACTAGAGAGAGAGAGTGGAGGAGAGAAGGCAGAACATAAAGAGACGTATTAACCTGCTGACCACGTAGGCCTCCAACAGAGCTCATTATTTAATAATAGTCACACAAGATAAACTCTCTGCTTCTCATAAACACATTGAACCAACATCACTAGCAGCATGGGAATGTTTCACTGCACATTAAACGTGTAATGTTTCTTTTCTCACTATGAACTCAATGATGGAGCAGCTATCATTTCAGAGAGCGTCACTGAGGACAAAGACCAACATAATAGAAAGACATCCATTTATCTTAGTGTCAAGAACCAAACAGCAGCGACATGTTGGTTCAACAGCCGAGGAAAAGACTGTTCAACTTTAAGAGCCCCACAGTCCTGGGGCTGATAATTACTCCTCAGGTTAATATCAAGTTCAACTGCTGCAGCTGCACCAGATAAAAGAGCTACAACTGCATCTAGACTGAATTCAGCAATAATACACAGCCAGCAAGAAAATTCCAAAACCTCTCCTCACATCACAGGAGCTATAGATGACAAAAATCTACCAAGAAATGCTGTGTTTATCCCCAGAATAAAGAACAATATGAATGTAAATTTCCAGATATTGATGGTTTCAATCGTACAAATCACATCGATAAACGTATGTTGCTTCTCACATAACCAAACTACTGTGCCATGTGTTGCTGAGAAACAAATTCCAAAATTATTCAAACACAGCAACCTCCAGAGCCAAGTTCATAACCTGAAGCTTGTGTCTGTTTCTTGGTTGTTGTTTGTTATTTGTCAGCAGGAATATGCCAAAAAGTGCTGAGCTGATTTGCAGTAAACTAGTAGACAAGTTTGTCACATTTTATGCAAATTATAAGACTACATCCTTATTTATGTTTCTATTATAAGAGCTAAACAGACATAGTGTATGTATAGAGATGTTTGGCCTTGGCGGAGGTTTGCACTCCTCCGAGTGACATTCTTGTTTTCTCAGATTACTTTCCCCGGGTTCTGGTGTTTGAGTGGGAGCGCGTGTGTCTGTGCATAAACTCTCCAGCTTCCACCATCTCAACTTGTAAAGACTCTTAGAGGAAGCATCTCTGCAGTCTTGAATTATTCATAATAATCATAATAATATTGCATAACACCATTTTCTATATATTTTGCATTTTGGAAACATCTGTGTCCCATCACTTATTCTTCTACTGCCCATAAGTCCCTGTGGTAAGTTCGTCCAGCTGTCACACCAGATTTAAATGCCTTTGCAGATGGCTCTGTAAGACGCTTGATTAACATTCAAACTCCAGATAACGATTCAAACCAAGACCCTTCTTGCTGTAAGGCAACACACCACTCTTCCACGTGCAACCCAAGTCTCCAACAAAGATATGATAATATATGACAGGAAACTCAGCTGATCAGCTTTTGTGATATCTGATTAAAATCAAATGATTCAAAACAATATTGGTTCAGATCCCTAATGTCTCCGTCGGTAGAGAGTCAGACCCACTGTAGAAAAATAACAGCACTCTTTGTCTCCCCATAAATGCCACTGCTTTAGAGTTATGCATTTTCCTAAATACCATTATTTCATTATTTCTCACAGCAGGCAGAAAAGTGGATACTCTTTGTTTTCCTATCATTTAAATGATTTCCCCCCAAAACCATCAATCCTCATAAAACCACTGACGCTCACTGCCTGGAGAAACCAGTCGCCTCCAGTGTGCAGAGTGTGCGCTGGCAAGGTGCTGAATTATAACGCACACAAAACTGATTTCCTTCCTGTCATGCAAATAAAGCTTGTTTGAATTTTAATTTGGGAGAGGGAGGAGATGATGGAGAGCAAAATAAAGATGAGCAGGAGGGGAGAAAGGCAGAGGGATAGGGAGGGAGAGCGGAGCGGTGGAGGAGGGACTCAGGGAGGGAGAGAGGCAGAGGGGAGGACAGGGAAGAGAAAGGAGAAGAAAGGAGGAAAGAACAGACGGCGAGGAGAGAAAGTAAGAGGCGAGGAAGGAGAGAACAGAGGGATGCAGGGAAAAGCGAGGGAGGAGAGATTCTTTCATCTGCAGGCTTAAAGGCTTAATCTGCCGCCTATGAGTGTGTGTGCTCGCCTGTGAGTCAGTTTATATTAGTGGGTCACACTGCTGCTGTTGTTCCAAAACGAGCCGTTAGAGGGCAGCAAACACTCGCACTTTAATCTGATCCTGATTGCCCACAAGTCTAAAATGAGCAAACAATGGAAACTTAACATATTTCACAAAACATCAGATCAAAAACCAAATACTTTCACAAGCTTGTCAACAGGCCCAACAGCCTAGTTATGAAACAAAGGAGAAAACACCTCAATAAATAAATAATACTAATAAACTATTATTCGCACTGTCAGCTTCAAAAGAACATTCCCCATCTATTCCCATATTTTTTGAATTTATCATTTCTTTTTGCATGTACTTTTCAAAACCTTTTAAAATTGATAAATAGAATCAACATCATCAGCCCTAAAAATAAATATTTTTCCTCACAGATTGCGATTGCGTGTGTGTGTGTATATGAAGTTGTCTCTCATTCTAACTGTATGAACACACGCAAATGAAAAAAACATTCAGGAAGAATATAATTGTCAAATTTTAGTTAACTGAATCGGGCTGTGATGTCTCCTGCTTGGACTTAAGGTCAAGTTGTTGTTTTTTCAAGCAGTTTTTTGTTTTAACTTCCCGTTTCATTTTGATTTAAACACGATTAACCTCTAGCAGAAACAAGTAAGGACATGTCTGCTTATAAGATTTTGGTGATATCGCATAGTCAGGGTTGATATGTCTTGAGCACCCACAGAGTTAGGTACTCTTTGATTCCTTTCATTCACCCACACTCAGCGCTCTTTAAATGCTTCTCAGGTAAATTATCTGAAAGAAGTTACACGTTTTAAAAGAAGAAAAGAAAAGTGGATCATGGCAGCTCCACTTTTTGCTTCCTGTGCTTGTTCTCACTCAGCAGGAGGCATGACATTGATTCCAGGGTGTAAATTTACTTTTTAATACTACTTAAAAGTAAAATTTAAATTATATAAGCAAGGCAAAAAGTTTTTAAAAAGTGTGCTCATGTTAATAGTTGGTGTCTGTAGTGTCACACAAGGCAGTTAAATGTAATATAATGTTAACGTTATCTAAACTCGAGCCTAGTTTAAACATGGCTTTTCTGTTTTGCACTCTCGTCCTACATCCATTTATTTGGCCATCGTCCTGCCTGTGCAGATTTCTTGGAAATTGTCTCCAAACACGTCTGACGTGATGTGTGTGACGCCGGCTGAGCTCCAGACAATGTGACACTGTGTGTAACGGAGATTATCCAAACGGTCTGCTGCCAGACAGTTATCATAACCACCTCATCATTCCCTCCGTAACAAAGATGGACTCATCGCCGCCCTGACTTCAAACCTCACGTCCCTGCTCTGCAAAGCTGAGAGTGACAAAGGCAGGTAGTGTGAACGATGGGTTCGGCTGAACGTTTGTTCACAAAAGATGGCACTGGCTTATTTTTATTATGCCAATACTGTACCCTGCCAAAAAAATTCAGTGTTCAGGTTTTCTTCAAATTTTTAATTTTGTTAAAGCATTTCGACCACAGATTTTTGGCGAAACATCTGATTAGACATAAAAAAAAAACTTGAGATAGAAATATATTTGTTTTTATATCAGTGTGAAATGAGACTATACGAACGGCCGAGTGACACTTAAATCACCTTGTTGTAATTCACGAATGTACGATATATAATCCTAAATCTGGCCTGTTAAGAAATAAGAGTTTCAGAGATGAGAGAGAGATGATGTAAACAAGGCTGCTGCCTGTGGTTCCATAGTCAATGAGCTGTTTGTCAGCTAGCCATGTGCTTAGATTAGCTGTCCCAGACAGTGGAGCCAGCAGTGAAACAAATGGAGCTGAGACAGATGCAAGCGTTCGGTTCCATCCGTCACTGTCAGAGCAGCCGGATTTAACATCTACAGCTTTAACGCCGCACATCTCACAACGTACACAATGACATTTGTGCCAGTGAGGGACACTTGCTGAGGTAGAGGAGGACTACTGGCACATCACGTGCACACACATGACATAACAGATTTCACATACACTACTCCATGTCAAAACCAGGTGTCGTAACGTGACTTTTTCACCAGATACGATTCTTTAGATTTTAAAATGTTGATTGGACAAAACAAGCAATTAAACATCA
This sequence comes from Limanda limanda, assembly GCF_963576545.1. Lineage (NCBI taxonomy): Eukaryota > Metazoa > Chordata > Actinopteri > Pleuronectiformes > Pleuronectidae > Limanda > Limanda limanda. The sequence goes on along the minus strand of NC_083651.1, from coordinate 17,944,362 downwards.
GACAGCAGCATGGACTTTATATAATTGTTAATGAGCAGGGGATGAAGATATTTGCAACCATAGTTGGAATACTGTGCAATTTCGCTTCAAAATGTCCTGTTTTGCTGCATCTTTCAATATGCATGGGAAGGTTTAAGTTTTAAAACCCATTTTCCACTGGTCCAAAAATCCACTAACACCCACTAACATCTGGCTTTTGTCTGTAATGGGACTGGATACAATCTGCAATCACTTCCCGTCAAATGACTCAGCAGAAGACAAGGGGATTTATCAGCTCTGATCCGCAGTGATGGAAACAAGACACCTGGGTGAACAGGCTAATTTCCTCTTCTTTTATATTTTGGCAGTCTAGACGCTGATGCTACACTTGTTCCACAAAACTTTACGATGTACAAAGAACCCAGGTGTTGGCGCGTACACAGCCATTGTGTACAACGGGGGAGGAGTCAGTCGCCATTTCTTTGTTGATTTACCTAAAAAACTCATGTATACCTGTATAGTCAGGAAGTTGCTGCATTCAGCTCTTGGTTACAAATTTCAAGAACATAATTAAGAGATAAGACATTCAATTAGTCTCAATTATTCTCTTAGAAAAAAAGGTTGCTCTTGTTTCTTGTAACACAATCAAACTCTAGAAAAATTATTCAGCTTAATTAAGACCACTTAAGGATTTCTAACAGGATTATTGTTGGTGCAAAGCTGAAGGTTATTGTAATAATTCTTCAAGAATCTCACCTTCTCCGGTTTGGATGGGAGGACGCCGTGGGCGGGGGCGTGGGAGGGGCCTGGGAATGGCGGCTGTAGCGGAATGGCCGACTCGCCGTTGAGGAGCACCGCCGACACGTTGGGAGGCGTGAGACACGAGAGGGGTGAGGAGAGCGGGAGGAGGGGCCGCGAGGCTGGGGAGGAGAGGGGTGAGGGTCCTAAGCTGGGTCCCGGGGACACCATGGAGAGGGGACGACCCGACTGACCGGGGCAACGAGAGGGGGAGGAGCTCTGAGTACGCAGGGGAGAGAGGGCCACCGTGGGGCGCTCTGGGCTTCCGGCTGGGGGACTGTGGACTGAAAAGAACACAAACGCACATGGATTAGTACAAATGAGAGGTTTCCACTGAGTGCAGCTATCAGTGTGTGGTGAAGCCAAAGGGAACATATTGATCCTCTCAGGAAATATCTGAGGAGGAAATTGGTTTTAAAATAATCTGTGTCTCTGAAATAAGGCTTCTGTCTGTCTGTACCAGTCATGATAAACAGTACCAAGGACACGTTGACTCTTTGGTTTCTGGAAGATACATCCACACTATCAGAATACATCCCAGAATGCACTGGGCGGAACGGAGAGAATCAACAAAATTCCAAAGTGTGAACAGAAATAGGATTTGAAAAAGAAGCAAAAGCCTTACCTTCATTTCAAGGAAATTTGTCAAATTTGTTTTATTCTGTGCCACATTGACTTTTATGTTATTTGAATTAAACAATGACTAATCCAAGTTCAAATTGAGTTCTTACCTCTGATATAAACCTGTGTAGCAACAAAAACTGGCTGAGACTGTTGAAGCACCTTTTTAGCCTTCAAATTGTACGAGCACATTTGGTGCTTTTAGAATAAAAATACACAAAAATACACACTCATAAACACACACACACATACACACACACACACACATACACGGTTGCTAACCACCTGCTCTTCTACACTGCAGTACCGTGCAGAAATCCACAGAGAGGCGAACTGGTCATGTGATAAAACCACTAAACGCCAGAACTATGCACATACTTTATTTTGTAATGGAGACCAGATGCATGAGTGTGTGTGTGGGTGTGTGTGTATATGTGTGTATGTGTGTGTTTGTGTGTGTATGAGAGAGAAAAAATGAGAGAAAAGGGAAAGGGGTGGCGAGAAATAGAGAGAGGCATGAAGCTCTGTCATTACGCCTCCATAAAGCAAAAAACACAGTGATGTCATTCCACCGTGTGTTTGTGAGTCTCTGTTCATTTGTGTATGTATGTGGGAGTACAGATGTGTGTGTGTGTGGCTGTGTGTTATTCTTGGCAATGTTCTTACACTGTGTACTCTTCAACCTCACCATTATTTTCTCAGGGAGACAGAACAGACAAAAAGAGGACAGAAAAAGGGATGCTGGAGAATGAATAGACTCTGAGTGGAGAGTGAGGCTGATACGATCTGGACCTTCAGCAGACGCAGGTTTGTTTGTGCGTGTGACTGACCAATAGAAAAACACCGGCAGTGAACATTGTGCAGATACAGCCAATACCACAACCCTCTCATATGCAGAATCTATTTACCCCGATACAATTCTGTTTCAGTGTTCACGGAATGAAAACATGATGGCCTTATGTCATCTCACAGTAAGACTCCAGCAGCCCATCTGCATTGTTTTTGTTGTGGGGTTTTTATGTTGTCATCTATTTTCCCAAAGGTCAGTCCCATGCAGGCTAGGGGTTTCCTCCTGATCTACAGATGTGAGATACTGGCAGTATAATTGCAATGTCCCGGGTTTAATTGCGGACCTTTGTGGCACGTCATGCGTCATCTCTCTCCCCTCATTTCCCATCATCTCTTTCCCTTCTCTGCTGTTTAAAGAGGCTATTAAAGGAGACATATTCTGCTCATATTCAGGTTCATAATTTTAAGGTGGGTTATTAATTAAAAACGTTTACATGCTCTAATGTTCAGCAGAGGCATCACTTTCCTCACATTTTCCATTGCTGCAGCTCCTCTTTTCAGCCTCTGTCTGAAATGCTCCAGTCTGCTCTGATTGGCCAGCTAGCACCCTCTGTGTTGATTGGTCCCCTGCTTCCAGAGCATCTTAGACTTTGATTTAGCTTAACATCGACATACTTCAGGTGAGCCACAGGGCATCTATTATATTAATGTGGGGTATTATTATGTCACATGCATCACTATAACTAAACATGATGAAACCCAGTCTGCTCTGATTGGCCAACAGGCCCACTCTATTGTGATTGGTCAACCCTTCCTGTGTAAGTATCGGCCACCGCTGGCTTGTTGCTTGTTAGGGGGCGTGCCAAGCCGGTGGGTGCTCTTTATGCAAATGTGATGACATTGTCACAATGTCACATGATGATTCCATGTGAGTATCGACCAGGCTACAGATTCTCAGGAGCAGTGTTCTCTTTGTGGGAGAGGAGCTACCTTTAATATGAACTTTGGCCTTCTTAAATTTGCTTACTTTTGTCCGTGAATGTTCCAGCGTTCTTTTCATTCATGTTGGCATTTATCCAGCTTTTCTTTTAACACATGACTAACAGCACTGATGACAGTGGAGGTCAAAGAGGCTGCTGAGAGCATGTGCCTGAATATTTGTACATGGTGTAGAGGCTACTTGAATTAATGAGCGATCAATATTCTATTATACTGTAATCAGAGACTACGGGTTAACAACACTGTGAAGTCCCACAAGATCTGGACTCTGCTCCTTTAAGGCTGTCGGCTGGTGAGCCATCGCAGGGGGTGAAGTTGCAGAGGATTGAAGTTTGTAAAACTACCAGAGACGGAGACGTTTACATGTCATCAATACTTTCTCTTCACTTACTTTACATCTCTCAGGAGGAGTGTAACGAGATTCACCTCTCCTTTCACAGCAGGCGGTTTGTCTTTCACACTAGTACCTCGATTTCTGAGTTCTCATTTGTGCCTTTCTTGAGTGCCACCATAAGTGTGTGTGTGTGTGTGTGTGTGTGTGTGTGTGTGTGTGTGTGTGTGTTTTAGCTCACCCAGCTGCATTGAGGTGCGTGCCTGGTTTGTCTGTTGGCTCGAGCGCAGGCAGTTCTTCAGCTGGGCGGCGGCAGTTTGAGGCGAGGAGGCGGGACTGACGGCGTTACTAGAGCTGGCTGAGTTGACCAGTGGGGTGGAGGGACGGGGCAAAGAGGGCCCCGGGGACCCCGGAGACGAAGGGTCAGGGATTTTGCTCCCCACCTGACTACACCCACCGACTGGACTGGACAGACAGCTGCGAGAAGCACCCACTCCGAATGGAGCCCTGCAAAGATGAGAGAATAGAGAGATATTGACTCGTCAATTTTCAAATGATCTGATCTGATGTTTGGTGGTTTCCGTCAGCTCTAACCTCTGTTAAAAACTGCATGTTTAATATTAATACACTTTGAATGCCCAGGTGGCCTTCTGATGCTGAGGCTTTGATGTGCTGCTGTTTAGAAAAATGAAGACTGATCAAAAATGACAGAGATCTCTAAGAATGGATTTTCAGTTGGAGATAGAGACCTAAACACTAGAATACCTTAGACGTGATGTTATCACGAGCTATGATAAGAACTTCAGTCTTATCTGCATTTAACTCTACACAACAACTGACAGTCCAGTCCTTAAAGTGAAATGTATCAGCAATAACCATGATAATAGCACTAGCTCAAAGGAACAAAGAGCCTATAGGTAGAACATATCCTCACAAAGCCACTAACAAAGTGTGGACTGTTGTTCAGAAAAAAACGTTTATAGCTGGTAGTTTGTCCATAATGGCCGAGCAGGAGCGACAAACGGTTCTATTATCCTTTGTCATAGGGAGTGATCTAAGTGCCATTATCTGACTGGTGGATCATCACAACATAGTGTCCTGCTGGAACATGCATGGAGCTGCAGGCTGCAGAGCGCTGAATGGCAGAACAGTGAGCCCAACATCATTGACGCAGCGGTATCCACACTCTTATGGCTGCCCATCGACTTCCCGTCATGCACATCCGAGTTATGGCTTCCTGAGCGTGTGTGTGTGTGTGTGTGTTGTTTTTTTCCACCAACAGAAACAGCAAAGATATTCACAGATTTTTTGAGTTGAGGTTCTCGATGGACAAAACACATTTATTTAACTGCTTTTTAGATACGTAGAGATTTACACCTGGATCTTGATCGTGGGGGGGTTATGCATTGTGATCGTGGTGGCAGCTGGCACTAACTCCTCCATTTTAATTGTCATTGCTGCTCCCTCCATATCCATCAGGCATTTACTCATGTATAAATACTTTTAACATTGACACACCTTTCCATTATGTTGAAAACTGTTTCTTCTAATCAATCTCGTAAATTTTGTAATTTTGTTAATGTGTTCAGCTACACTCAGCATCTTTTTTTCCTCTGTCAACAGGATTTATTTTGGTAGTTTTTCCTTACTCTTGTTGAGGGTTAAGGACAGAGGAAGTCACACCTTGTTCAGCCCCATGAGACAAATTCTAATTTGTGAATATGTGCTATGAAATTTGATAAATACATTTGAAATTTGTAAAGCCAATGTTGATGTATTCAATGATTTTTTCAAGCCTTAATACAGTTCAAAAAGAGGATCAATTATTGTTAACTCATAACAGAGTGCAAAAAGCCTAAAAAATCTCAAATGAATCTAGTAAAAAGGCTCCGTTATAACCAATTTTAGATAAATACTCAGCCGGAACCTTCATTCCAACTGTATTTGTGCACATTTTTTAAAAAGCTGCCGCTTGAACATTGCGAGTAGTCAAAAGTTCAAGTGACACACTAACATACGGCCAAACAGTTTGAGGAGAGGTTAAGTGAGTTGGTCAGAATTTCGAATCTGCCCTCTACAGCTTTGCCTCGGCTTCGCTCATGAAGAGGGACATTGTTATGATCTCTTCCTCCTTCGCCTCGTTTGGTGTTTTTTTGGGAGTCGTGAAAGGTTCGAAGAAGGAGAGGAGTAGCAGCTCGAGCAGCAGCATCGACAGCTGAGCTTGAGGAAAGGGGAGGTATGTCACAGAGAGAGTTCACAGCCACTACTTCTTCATCTCATGATGGACCGAATGACTGTTAAAAATTTAAAATAGGCCTAGGCAAATGGAGGCTTTAGTGCTCCCCCGACCTGGCCCTTTGCTGCGTGTCTTCCTCCATTCTCTCTGTCACATTCTGTCCTGTCGATAAAGGTGAAAATTCTGGAAAAAACATCTCTCGAGAAAAAGTGCCAGCCTTAACAGTGGACTCACTATTTCCTCTTAAGTTACGAAGTGGTATTACAAGACAATATGGGCCAGGGCTGGTAGATTAGCATAAGTTTCCACATGTCAACGCTTTCTTCACGTTGCTTTAATAAGTTAAAATAGATACTGCCTGATTTAAGTGCATTTAAAAAAGTACGACATGTCCATACAATCAGCATGTATTGGCTGGCTGTGCATGTGTGTGTGTGCACGTTTGGCAGACCCTCATTATCATACTGAGAAATTTCTGAGCTGCACTGCAGACAAAAGAGGGGAAGAGGTCGGGGGGTTCGGGCGGGGGAGTGGAGGAAGAAGGAGAGAGTATGCTCGTGTAGAAATAACAAATTACCTCTCATTTGATTACTCGCCCATCCTACCTCTCTCTTTCTCTCTCTCTCTCTCTCTCCCTTTTCCGAGATTGCGTAACTGCAGAATGTGAAGCAGCCATTCATATCCAGTGAAGAGAGGCACCTGCTGTTTTGTGCAACCATTTCATCTCTTTGTGCCGCTCTCTTTCTTTTACCTGCTCCCTCCACCTCCTCATCAAGTTGTTTCTTTGTTTTCAACTCATCTATTTCAGTTTTACTCCACCTCCTTCTATTTCATCACCCCTTTTCTCTGAGCCGTTTACCCTCCTCTACCTCTCATCTCTTCTCTCACCCCCATCCGAGTATCCCGCAGTACCATATCTTTCACATCATCTTCTCATTATCTTTCTCTCCCTCCCTTTTCCCTCTCTTTTCTTTCTCTCCAGCTATTATCCTAAATCTCCCTCGCTTTCACTTTCTTCTCCGCTTATGTTTTTTTTTTTTTAAATGCATCACAGAGCAGAATACAGATTAGATGAACAGCCACTGAAAATGTTTCCATGTTCAGTCATAATGAGGGAGACTAAATTCCCCAAATATGCTTTCCGAACACTCATTCTTCTGTTTGATTTGATTCTAACAGCTGTGACTCTCCCTGGTCAGGATGCCAAGAGTAACAATGATGAGGATAATCATCTACATTGAATATATAGTGCTGGCCAAACATTAGAAAAGCCAGTCTGTGCTGACTGCTGTTTTGCATATTACGCAATATTTGATTCAAGTTTGTATTGTAATCAAATTCAATGACTTATATGAATGTATTTACCTTGTTCCACTATGGATTGTGAGGGTTACATTTTAATACTGAATTCCACTCAGAGGTGGTGCACATATCTCCACCACGACCAGAAAGTCCCCTTATGAAACCACATTAAAATTCACTGGATAGTTTTTTCAACAAAATCCATGAATTATAAAATTGTCTTGCAATGCTTGAAAAAAAGGGAACACATTTCCTGGATCTGCACCAAAATTCAGTTCAGAGGTGTAAACATAATCCTGACGTGTGGGACACAACAGACCGAAGCAGGAAAATAAATTATCTCCATGAGGAATGCAGAATCTGCAGATTACGACTCAGCTATCCAGTCCAAAACATTGGTTTGTCTTTTGGCCTGCCTGTGTGATAAGAGGCAGCCGGAGCACACTCTGTACGATTCCCTCCTGTAACAAGTACCTGAATTACGCTGCTCAGGCGGATCTGTATCTTTTGTCGGAGCTGGGAAATGAATATGAAAAATGACAATTTGAATCATAACTACTGTGTTAGAGTTTTTGTGTTTGGATAAAATTAGGGACCTTGGCATGATTGTGTTCTATTGTTCAACTCACATGATCGAACAAAATAAATGGAGTTAAGGCTTTGGGGATTTAACTGTGCTCATACTTTGGCTTCTCCAGCAATTCACTTCTCATCATTGGGCAAATGAAGAGCTACTTCAACCTCCATCGCCAACTGCACAGCACTATAGGATATGATTATAATTGCTACTTGCGTTTATCTGGATGTGAGGGATGACATAATCCCCTGGGAGGCTGTGTCACCTCAATGCCCCACCCCCCTCCCCCAAGCCTGGGCACACTGACCTGGACACGGGGGTGACATAGTTTCCTGGGAAGACACCGGAGGCAGCTGTTCTCAGCGAGGTGCCTTTGAACCATCCGTCTTGACACTTCTCCGTCACCCGATACATCTCCCCTTTCCTAAGTTCAAGCTCGTCAGCCTTCTGGGGCTTGTAGGCGTACAGAGCCAGATATCTGGGGAACAAAGCCGACAAAATGAGCAACAGACGAAATTGGAAAGTGAGTCAAATACTGTCGAAAAAACTGCAGCAAATATTGTACGACAGATAATCAAATTATTTGTTTCATTCCATTTATCTCTTATTGGTTGTCTTCATTTCAAGAACCAGTGGATTAGTCCTAATGTGTTGTGCTGTATGAGCAAAAGCAAAGCCATTCTAAATGCACAATAATGAAGTGAACATTAGCAAATTAATCCTTTCATAAAACGAGTAAAAATAACTGTCAGTGTGTAAAAAAAGGGAGGAGAGAATTTAATTTTCTCCGGACTAATTTACAAAGATGAGGCCAAAATAAGATTTCACACCTGGAAGCCTGAGCAAAGGTTTGTGTCTGTGTTACATTGTAAACCTTAGATTAAGTTTCACATTGCAGTTTATGAGGGTGGACTGAATAATGTTTTTTGATATACAGTACGTATACAGTACGTCATCCCCCATGTGGGCTGTGTCGGACTAAATTATCTCCCCCTCCCTAAACAGTCCGGTAGTGAATGCCTAATCAACATGTCCTTGTTAACGTGCCTATAGAAACAGGCTCACTGATGAATGTAGTATTTAGCATCTTCCCACAGACTGTATTTATGTATCATGCGTATTGTTTATTTCAGCTGCGTTATCACATAACCGGGTTCCTGGTCCTGTCGCTGGGAGACACTGGTAGTCAGTGGTGCCAGACTCCCACAGAAGACGATCAGACCAAAAGAGTAAACAAGCAATATATGCGCTGCCTCCCGTTGCCATGGTAACAGATGTGGGAACTGTCTCCCATCTCCCCATGGCAACAGACAAGGTTGCCAGGTCAAGATGGAAACGTCCGACCTCATCAGTGGGACAAACCTGCTCCGGACGTACATCCAGGTGCATGTGTGTGTGTGTGTGCTCGTGTATTAATTGTATGTGACTGTGTGTGGATGCATGTGTGTGGGTACATGCACACAAGAAAAGTGCGTTTGTACCTGCAGCACTGCTTTAATAAAATCAAACCATGTTTTATTAAATGTGACTGTAGCTGTATTTGACTCAGATCCTGCTGGCGGGACACGAGATGGTATTGCAGAGCGGATTCACTCATTTTTACCTCCATACTCCTGAAGACCCTGACTGGAAATTCATTCCCTGTCCCCTTTTAATCCGTAAACCTAATTCTAACCTCGGAAGATGGGGATAACCGAGCAAATGTCATCAGTTTCCACAACTATCCCAAAATATCCTCCCTCTCCTCGTGCTCTCAAACTCAAACTAGTCCGAGAACAAGATCAGAAACTGGCTCTGTTTGAAGAAACCCGTGACTTTCTGGCAGTTACCTGCCACATTAATTACGAGGTAAATTATAGAACCATCCCGCTCAGCGCACCGGCCATCTGGATGTGACTGGAGTTGTTACATTTCCATGAGAATATAATTGTGCCCGTGAGAGTGTGTCTGCTAGATTTGGGCCCTTAATCCGTTTAAGAAATTATCGGCCCGTGTGAAGTCGGCAAAATCAATAGCAGAGCCTCTTACTGCAGCCTGGGCAGTTTGTCCTGTGTATGAACACCGAGTCATATTAGCACTGAAATATCTGTGTGGAGCTACGGAATTACATTTTCTGGCACATTAGTACAGGTACATTTTCGACAAAAAAAAAAACACCTGCCTGCCTGAGTTCCTGGGTGCCTGAGGGTTTAAGATGCTGACTGTGACATTGGAACATTTGCAGTTCAAGATTTTTGACTCTCTCTCTCTGCTCCCTTTCTCCATCAGCTGTCGACTGACCATGATTAGAGAATAAAAGGAAAATTTCATAACATTGCACGTATGCATCTGATGAATTGAAGTGAAACTAATACAGTTAGCATAGCGCAGATTGTGCTTCGTTTGACTGGTGTTAGTTGTAAGGGAGAAAGTACATAAGGCTGATATTGATGTTGAATGTGTCTCTGCACCCACATTTTTTACCAAGAGAATTTCATAACACAATTTGCAGTAATGTACATCCACAGCCGTGCGAGAGTGAACAACACATCCAATGTTATATTGGACATAATTAACAAGATGGACAGAATATCTACTGACACACATGTCCACACATTTGGGTCTGGACTTTCCTCTGAGTTTGCCTTCCACACATGAACAACACGGCAGAAGATTCTCCCATCAGACACAACAACACAGAAATCCTTGGTGTGTTCAGGTGAGGGGTGGAAAGAGAACATATTCTTGTAAAAAGCACATAGAGGCCAGCGTTGGTCCATATTTTTCATTTTTTTTTAGTATTCAAACACGCCTTTATCTGTGTGGAAGAATTGTCTGTGCACATTTGTTTGCTTTCCCTTAAGTGACGAATAACACATTTTGATTGAATTTAAACAACATAGCTGTAAATGTTCACTTGTGCAACTGCCTTCAGGTAATTATTTTGGATATGTGAATTTATGAGCTACTGCCATACTGTTTATAGTTTTTGTTTTAGGCTTCAGATTGAGGTTCACTTGTTTTCTATTCGTCTTCGTACCACAATGTCATTTCCAGGGTTTCCTTCATCAATCCTTAAAAGCTGAAACATTGAAGCACAATGCTCTGCACTGATTCTAAGCTAAATGTATATTCAGTGCTGCATTGGATAGTAAAGACTTAAAATCACATTATTCATGGTTCATTTTGAATTTCACTGCTCATCTCTACAGCTGTTTTCAGAAGATTGGGTCATTTTACAGACTTTGCCTTTCACATGTGAAGAATGCGGCAGGAGATTGTCCGGGTCGGACACCATCACAGGAACAGGAAAATGTTCACATACTCAGGTGAGGAGTGGCGTCTGGTTAGTTTGCAGGAGGGAGGAAAAATGAATAAATTCTGCTGAGGAAGTCGAAATCTCAACACCGGTGTCGGCTCATATCTTCAAAAACTCTTGAATCTCTATTTGTCTATGTCTCCTACGTGTAGATATATTTGTATTCTTTTATTTTTAAGTTTTACGTCCATCGTGTGTTAGAAACGTCATCAACACGCCCACTTACTCAATGTGAATTCTCCAGACAATATCCTGCTTTACTCCCACATTCTCACTTGGACATTCTCTGGAGCTTTTACGAGGGGGCTGGCAGGAATAATGTTTAATGTTGCGTTCTCACATCCAGATAATATCAGGAGAAAATCCAGGGTTCAGTACATGTCTGAAAACAGCTTATGAAAGCAAACAACACACCGCAGAAAAATGCAGAGTACGCACAGTACAGACTGTGGCTGTGCTGTTGAAAGCCTTGTTATTAAAGACTGATGTAACTGTACTTGTGACTGTATTTTCGTTTCTGAGGATTTCATCCTTGACCAGTGGAGGAGTAAATGTAGTTTCAGAGGTAGTGGAACATGGCCAGTATCTCTGGGCACAGTACAGAAAAAATATTTTTAACACAGCCAGAAGCTGGGTTCAGAAATCATACTTGCTTCTCAGGCACAAATTCACACATTAGTAAAACGGAAACAGGCGGGTGTGAGGAGGGACTAAAAACCCAGGCAGCAGGTGTGTTGCTCTGACAGCACCCTGAGGCGTACTCACATGTTGAGGGGAAGCTGCACCTTGGCATGGGCCAGCAACTCAGAGGTGATGGATGCCACTTTGGGGGGCACCAGGACCCCCGTCGAGGAGGGAGAGGGACCAGGGGGAGAAGCATCCTGAAGACAAACACAAAGATACACACAGAGTGTTGTTAGTTTTTCGTAGTGGGTGCCTGCTTCCTTTCCAGCTTGTCAGTATGCATCCTGGGTATTGTTCAGAGAAAGCAAAAACACTTATAGCACAGGTGTGAAGTGCAGATGAAAGCTGTCAAAAAGAGGAATCAATTTATTCATATGCAAGTGTCAGAATGGATGTTTTGGGGATAGTTTATATTGAGGGAAAGAGTTGCCAAAGGGAAATCTGGTTTGCAGAATGAAAGTGCAATGTTTAGAGTCTGAATAAGAAATATCAGCAGGACAAAGTTACTCTTGTGCTTCACTAACATACAGATTCATTTGAAATTAAAAGCACTTTAAGGATACACTTTTCATATTTAGGTTATATAAAATCCATGATCAGCTTAAAGAAATTTGATACAGCCAGAGTTACAGTCAGAGCTATCAGCTATTCTCGATGTGGACGTCATGGCAGAGACCATGAAGGGAACATCTTCAGAGGAAAAGAAGAAGAGGAAACGAGAAAGTGATGCCGACCTTGCTTTGTTGATATTGGAAGACATAACTTTATTGCTATGTCTCCTTGGGCTGTGCAAGTGAAATTTTTGACTGGTTAAGTTTATCGTCAGAAGCCAGGTAAACCCACTCCAATAGAGATTTAGTTGGAAGTATTTTTGCAAAATCTCTGTCAACTCATATTCACGACAATTCTGCATCCAAAATGATGTGCGAGCCCAAGTAGAGTAAAGAGTGAATCTTGGGTTGTGTTGCTTCAATACTCTCACACTTTGACTACACTGAGTGTGAGTGTGAGTGTGTGTGAGTGTGAGTGTGAGTGTGTTTGTGTGTGTGTGTGTGTGTGTGTGTGTGTGTGTACCTGGATGCGTGCAGCAGCTCTGGGGTCAGAGGAGCTGATAAGCACTGGGTGGGAGATCTCCATGCTGTGCCTGTTGTTGAGCTGGGCGGCCCTCTGGCTGACGGACAGCGCCGAAAACGAATGTCGCTTCTTGGCGTTTTTCTTTCCTTCCCCTCGCCGATGGCCAGAGCCGTTCCCATTTGACGGGGAGGCACTGGGTGAGGGGCCGGGGGAGCAGGGGGCCAACGGGGCGGGCTCGGAGCTCGGGCCTGGAGCGTTCGTTGGCGGAGGTTTGTCGATCTCCATCAACTGCTTGGCTGTTTCGTTTAGCTGACAGGAGAGGAGAGGTAGTTCGGGTGTTAGATGTCAGTCCTCAGTGGTTCAAACACAACATCATAACAAGTGTGTTTGTGTGGCCTCTCCTCACTGGTTCTTCCTTGCAGCTTTTCAAACTGAGTGTAACCACCATAACTTACAGCAGATGGTCTAGAGAGGGTAACACACACTCTGACCATTTCTCCATCAAACACACAGATACAGGAATAACTCATAGAAAGATGAACATCCCTTTCGCTTTTGTTGCTTGTAAGAATCAGATTTAACCTCAGCATGTAGGTGGATTTCAGGAGAAATGAACCAAATTAATCAAAACAAATAACAAAAGACATAGTCTGATGTCATGAGGCAGCGTGGAATCATGGGAGTTTTTGTTATCACCATTTCTTGTCCCACAATCCTCTTGGGTCACTTGTGCATTGCAGTTTACTGGAAGTGCTTTGGCTACCGGAAGGCGCAGCAAACAGCAATTAATAATCATGATTTGTTACCAGTGATCAATACAAACAATGGAAGAAAAAAAACAGCTGACTGGCTAACTAGCTGGGAGTGTGTTTTCCTTTCATGATGCGTTATTTGCCCCACATGTTAAAGCAAAGATGGGCAAAGCCATGGATAAAATGTATATTGCCCAATTAAAAGGCGACCAAAGTTAACATTTTGGAAACTGTGATTGCACAAGCCTAGTTGTTTTGATTTAATTGTTAGGTATTATATCTGAGATCTGTTAGGTATTATATCTGAGATCTTATGGATGGAACGGCATAATGAGGATTTGTGCAATAAACTACACAACCCACAGAAGTAATGGTTGACTTTAAGATCTAGACATCTTACTCTTTCCTACATGGGCCAAAATAAAAATAACCTTTTAGCTTTATTGTGTTTTTATCCTCTACAGCGTTAAGTGCATGTCAGGGCTGTGCGACTGCGATCTTCTGTTTACCTTCAGTATAAGCACATAAATCCATCTATACAAGAAGTAAACATTCCCTGCAGCACACAGTGCATTATGAATTGAATGGCTGGGTCACAGCCCTGGATTTTAACAATGGTGGTGAATGTTGTTTTGTTTTTTTTTCCAACAGAAACTGCAGAGAAAGAAACACCTGACGCGAGTCACGCGACACAGGTGGAGGAAAACACATCTTACATTATCTGTATAACTATCTCATGCAAAAAACAGGTAAGATGGGCATTAATTTAAATGAGAAAATATCTATTCATGTTCCTTAGCAGCCAATAAATTATTTGATTCATTAAATTTGTTTCCTCCGCCAGGGAGTCTGTCTGTTAGTCAGAAGGATTACGCAAAAACTACTAAACACATTACAATAAAACTTGGCGGTAAGATGCTGCATTGATCAGGAAAGAACCCATCACATTTTGGTATAGATCTGATAAAATGGGCTAATCCAGGAATATTGTTTCACTTTATCTGCAGCGTTTCGTCCAGAATTAAGTCAATCTAATGTGGTTTCGGGGATGAGAGTGAAAGTCCAAGTTCTTGTGTGAGAGAGAAAACTGCAGGGAATGCCAGTAACTGGTACGCCCACAACTGCAGGTGAAAGTCTGACTGCATGAACCGTAACAACTTTATGGACGGTGTCGCGAGCAAACACATGGAAAATAGCTATACAGTGCATCCACGGAGAAACACTCTCTAACGTGATTATGAGAATTGTAAAAATTGAATATAGTGGCAACCACAGTCCAGATAAATAATGGGAAACACGGCTTTGACATTACCTTGACATTAAAGCCTTTTCAGATCTGTAAAATTTAAATTAAGCCCTTTTAAAATACACTTATATATATATATAAAACAACTGTCTTGATTAAACTGAAATATCGTGAATGAGGCCAAACTATTGTAAATATAATACTATTTTTGAAGAGGTAATTTAACACCAAATGTGGTGAATTCCTCCAGCTTAAAGCAGTAGACCACTGTCGGCACTCGACAGTGACACTTGAGGGAAAAAGCTTCTTTTCTGTCATTACGAGGACGTTTTGTTTAACACCCGCCTCAGTGAAAACTCTGTAGTTAACATTCTCTCTCCGTACTTATCTCTACAGCGTAAAAGCAAACCAGTAAAGCAAATTTCACACCTACAGCGAAGGTGTGTTCAATGTCCCTAGATTAATGTTAACATCCTTGATTCTTGGAGTAAACTTCGTAAAACTCTGAAGGTCGTGGTCCAATTCTGGTGTTAAGATATAGTGGGTCATGAATTTAAAGCAGGCCCCGCCACACACACACGGAGAGAGAGAGAGGCCAGATTGAAACAGGGTAACAAGAGCTAATATGTTGACAGTCAACATCAGCTTCAGCCCTCATTTACATCAAAATCATGTCTGTTTAACGTAACCTCAAACTCCAGAACAATCCCCGGAGAGGAAGCCAAGCACCATTTTCTCTGTGTGTGTGTGTGTGTGTGTGTGTGTGTGTGTGTGTGTGTGTGTGTGTGTGTGTGTGTGTGTGTGTGTGTGTGTGCGTGAGACGGAGAGCGCAGGGCCGAGCCGTCTCAGCTCAGTGTTGGCGATGTAGCATTTCCATATTAATAGATATGCTAATCAAAACCGAATCATATGCTAATGAGCTTGATGCTGCAGATATAACTCAGTTACTCTCATGAGGACACGCCAACTTGCAAAAACACACACACACACACACACACACTCTCACCCACACAAGGTCCGAAAGCACTCCAAAACTTATATTGCGACCTTTCAAGTTACACATACATTCAAGTTTGTGTCTCCATACACACACACACATTGTCTGCTGTGTCAGTTTCCTCTTAACGACCAACATTATGGTGCCCAGTAATGCTGCAGTAGAGGAGATAAGGGAAGAGAGAGAGCGAGAGAGCGAGAGAGAACGAGAGCGAGCGAGAGCGAGAGAGAGAGAGAGAGAGAGAGAGAGAGAGAGAGAGAGAGAGAGAGAGAGAGAGAGAGAGAGAGAGAGAGAGAGAGAGAGAGAGAGAGAGAGAGAGAGAGAGAGATGGTGTTGATAGAGACAGCTTTTCACTCGCTGCTGTTTGGCTGAATTTTTTTTGGCCTGAATGAAATCTCCAAGGTCCTCCATTATGTTGGCTGCTCACTGTACACTGTGTACTCTGCGTCTTTTGGAGGGTGAGCGATCTCTCCAGGTAATATCCAGGCCTGAGCTGATGAGCTTTTGTCTGCACTGTGAAAAAGGTAAGCCAGCGATATACATGCATGACCACGCATGCACGCACACACACACACACAAACGCAGACACACGCAGACAAAACCAGTGGCAAGTGGCTTCTCTCTCCTGCTGCAGAGACGGTCAGGTGCATATGCATGAGCTAGGAAGGAAGGAAGGAAGAATAGAGAAAGAGAGAGAGAATGAGAGAAATGATATAGAAAGACATAATAAAGAGAGAGAGAAGCAAGGAAGAAGGACATAAAGACAAAGAAACAAACAAAAAATAAAGAAATAAAAGATGAAATTTAAGTCCGTCCCCATCTCATCTCCCATTGACAGATCTTTAAATCCAAATCTTCCAACAGGGATCCTAAACTTTTGCAACACACACTCATTAAATCCTCACATGTTAAACTACACCGATCTAACCAAATTCTAACCAAAGTCAAGTTTAATGATAACTTTTTCAAAACAGTTTGACATAAGCTCTGGAGCAGTTAATACACAGATCTGGACTCGTACATCTCCAGTCTCAAACACATCTGTTTCCATGGTAGTAAATCATCAAGTGGAAACTCATTTATCTGTAGTGGTTATGATGGTTATAAGTAATGAAATGTTTTAAATGGAATCAAATAAACCTGCACAATCTGAAATTTCAGCATCCTCCTTTTCTCCACAAACCATTAAAAACTTCCACTTTGAGCTGTTACCACATTATTTCAGTCGCAGTTGTTTCATTACACCCAGAGCATAGGACAGAGGAAAGTCTCTCACACCGAGAAAGGATTATTAAATTACTGAAGTTCATAACTTAAGAAGCAGCAAACAAAACCTCAGTGGCATTACATTTCATTTGCAGAGTTATGGTCAATTAATTTTCCACAAGTGCAGCCATAACTGCTGCAAAATCAAAGTATCATAATAAAAGTTTAGAAGCCAGTAAAGGTAGAAACCACAGAGATATGTAATGCCGATCGTTAACAGCAACAGTGACAACTCAGGAATAGTCTAACAGCTATAAATGTCACACTGATGCATGGAGCCATAAAGAAAACAATAACATTCTTTTTAAACTTTTCTGATTCTGCTGGTGGTTTATTCCATCTCAAGGCAAACTCATAAAAGTCACCTGATCAAGTTTCAAAACATTACATTGTAGAAAAGCATTTTTACTGAATAAAAGTGTAGAATACAGTAAAAACAGACTTGTAGATCTTCTTTCATTGTAAATTGCTTGAAATATGTGTTAAGCTGTTTCATAACATTTCCTCTGGAGGGGTTCAAAGTAAGAACGCAAATGTCAGTTGCAACGTACATTTTCTGGAACATTTCCAGCCAGCCCCTTAGTCTAACGTCCCTAAAAATATCTAAGTAGAATTCACAGCGAGTGAGTGGGAGTGCTGATGACTCCTCTTCTGGTGACGGACACAAAACTGTGAAAATACAAAGATCTCAGAGGGAGAAACAGGTGCTCTAGACTTTCTAAGACGCGAGAGCCTTTGGTGATTAGCCGCTGTCATTGTGCTCGTTAACAAAAACACGTGATTTCCACAGCGAAAATCTGTGCACGTCATGTTCTGCCTCCTGCATGCTCCATCCAGGCTCCGCCCCCCCACCCTGAATGTACTGCACATTTCCCTGTAGTGTCTTCTGATGTGACCCACTTTTCCAGACCTGCAGCTGATTCCCTCTCTGTGGCTGTTTCTAAAACTGTACACAATGATGCTTCGTCCACCAGCTCACTAACTATTATTGGTTCGGAGCTTTTCTCGTCTTATAAAGTCTTATAAACCACTCAAAGCTCTTCACATTACAAGTCGCACTTTCCCATTCCAGCACACATTTTAACACAACGCTTTCTTCTATCACACAACATTCATACACTGTTGGCACAGCCATCAGGGCTAATTTGAGGTTCAGTATCTTGCCCAAGAACAATTTGGAAAGCAAGAGTGGAGGGGCCAGTCTGGTGGTTGGACTTTTTGGTGGCGTCCCAGTCAAGTGCAAACCACTCCTTCCTCGGCCCAATACCAACACAAGTATTCACATCATATTCTGAGTGCTACAAGAGGTACTCCGGGTCCACACACACACACACACACACACTCACACACACAGAGCTCAGCAAGAAATCCAGCTGGGCACCCCCCCTCGTTAGCTGCACACACACACACACACACACACACACACACACACACACACACACACACACACACACACACACACACACACACACACACACTCACACACACACACACACACACACACACACACACACACACACACACACACACACACACGTGAACCCCTGCAGTGTCAGAGTCATGGAGACGTCTAAATTATTGATGCATCTCTATTTAATAGGAACCCCTGTGTGTCTGTGAGTGTTTGTGCCAACTTTCCTCAGTTTATGGCTTAATCACCATTACCTAAGAGAGTCGTTTGGGCTAGCAGCTAATTTCAGGGGTATGATTGGATAACCAAGACTCCAGCACTATGTAGGGTGCAAATCCCGGAGAGAGGGAGCAGGCGATAGAAGCCAAGAGAAAGAGTGAGCAGGGATAGCAGTGTTATTAAACAATGACCAGAACATTGATTCCACACGTGTATCTGCATGGATGTGGAGATTAGCACATGTATTGTCCTATAATTGTGTCTTTGTGACTGAGTGCATGTTCACTTAGTAGCAGATGAAAAGCAATCGAGAGCAACGTTTAAAACCAGCATGAAGGATGAGTCATCCCATTAGAGTCCGTCTCCAGTCTCGTCCAGCCTCTACATTAATGAGCCACAGCGCAGAGTGCAGAATACACTGGACCTGACCTTATCATATAACAAGCACACGCACACAAACACACACAAACACACACACACACACACACACACACACACACACACACACACACACAAACACACACAAACACACACATAGTGATACTTTCCAGTGTGAGTGAACCTCCTGTCTCTGAAGGTTTCATCATTTGTTTTTGACAGGGACAAATATGTGGTGACAGAGAAGAGAAGCCTTAACAACAGCATGAAAGAA
The DNA here is from genome assembly GCF_963576545.1 of Limanda limanda. Taxonomy (NCBI): domain Eukaryota; kingdom Metazoa; phylum Chordata; class Actinopteri; order Pleuronectiformes; family Pleuronectidae; genus Limanda; species Limanda limanda. The sequence goes on along the minus strand of NC_083651.1, from coordinate 17,925,131 downwards.
GGATTTACACATCATCCTTCCCTTTTCCACAAGTGGCTTTTATACCATCCACAGCAAAATGTGCACGATATGTTTCCCAGCTGCACAAGGATTAAAGTGAACTATATTCCAGTCTTGAAAGGAGTCGCATTATGAAAGAAGGTGAAATGTTTGGGGAGCTGGATTTTATTTTCATCCATTTACAGAGAGGAAATCCCGGAAAGAAACCTTTGACCTGCAAACAGCATTGTCAATTCAATTTGCATTTCTGCAGACATTTTACAGTTTACCTGCCTGTTTAAATACATAAGTGATCAAATATACAGGGAACATCAAAGAGAAACAAGTCAAACTGGAGCAGAATACCATTTAGCTCAAATATGCTGTATAAGAAACATGGCAGCAAGTGCTAACTCGCATGTGAATGACAAAGAAACCGAAAAGTTTATATTACATTTCCACACATTCCAGTTGATTTTTCGACAGTCGACAGTTATTATTATAAAAGTTTTCTGCCCTCCTCCTCTCTCCAAGGTAGCGGCATTTAATAAATGAAAATGGTTATTTTTCCGTAATAAATTGATATGTGATAGCTATTATTTTTGGTACGTGAGTGTGTGTGTGTGTGTGTGTGTGTCTGTGTGTGTGTGTTTACCTCCACGTAGAGAATTGGGAAGATGCCGATCTTGTCTCCCAGCATGCCCTCTGCCCAGTTCTCGTCCACTCGCCTGATTACTGTCAGTACCTCATCCTGAAGAGCGAGGAAATGAGTGAGACTACTACACACAAACATACAAACACACACAAATAAACACACAACTGTACAAAAAAAATTGCTATTTATTTCTGAATGAAGGACTAAGGAATAAATTAATCAGAGAAATTACTTCAAGGGTTAAAATGAGCACTGTGATGTTCTTGCAGCTCATTGACTACTAATCAAGCGTCGTGCAAACACTTTGAAAGCAGACATACGTTTTTAGATTGATGGGAAGCTACTGGTTTCAGATCATTTCACCTGATTTCACTTCACTTCAGTTCAGTTCATGACAGATGTCACTGCTCATCGTCTCCCGTGCACAGACAGACTCACTCAGTGCTGTAATATTCCAGATTTTTACCAAGCAGCAAGATTTCTTTTTGGTTTTGTAGCAGCCGTGGGACATTTTGGACGATTGCAATCTTTAAAAGTCAAAGTCAAACCTGCTTAAGTGAATACAAAACTGTGGAGAAAGATGAAATCACTCTACTCGAAGCATTTAATGAAAAGTCGCTGTTCTTGATCTGTTGTGACCTTGGCAGAGGATGGGAGGTACTGAGTCACACCAAAGACTTCGGTACTGGAACCAAAGTTAAATACCACTATGCTCACTAGATACAATACAACTACTGTGTAAGGTGTCATCCTTTTCAACAACCTAGATTTCTTTTGCAAATTCCTCAAAAAGGAGAAACTGAAATATCACGTATACAGATCCTTATCTTCAAACTGTTGAAGTAGTATTGGAAGTGATTCCAGGCTCAAGTCTTCTTGGTTATGATTAAACAAGCTCTGCACCGGGTTTTGGGGGATTGTCAGATTCTTCCCTGCAGATCCTCTCCCGCTCTGTCACAGTTCCTCATTTCTCTGGTCTGTCCAATGATGTTCTATGACTCAGACCCTTAGCTTCTGGTTGTCTCGGCTTAGTTTCAAGCAAACCCCTAAACCTGCTCTGAGGTTGTGAGTGCACCGGACCATCAGGGAAAGTTTAATGCAATGTCTTCTGCACTAGCAGCATTCAGGTTCACCACAAGTCTAATTAGTCTTTTTTATCCCTGATGCTGAAAAACAGCCACACAGCATGATGCCACCATGACCATGCGTCACCGCTGAGATGGTATTTGTCAAGTGATGGGCAATTCCTCCTCTGGTCCAGACATGATGACAATTCAATCTCAGTTTCATCAAGCCGGAGAATCTCGTTATCACAGTCCGAGTCCTTTAGGTGCTTTTTAATGGCTCTTTCCCCGAAAAGATTCTTCTGCCTGGCCGTCTGAACAGAACCTGAGAACCTTCCATGCAGAATTCTTTCCCCAGAACTTTGACTTGAGACATGAGCTCTACAGGAAGCTCCTTCAAGTTCTTAAGGCTCTTATATACTACTACGTGTCCGTTTCTCGGAGAGGTCTCAGCGGGGGGCAAAGAGTCTTTTTGATTTTTACTTCTCCGACACTCTACGTCGGAAAAAATTCATCGCCAAACCCATAGGTGGCGCAACGGAAGACGAGCTCAGAGAAGCCTACCCCATTTGGGAAGAAGAAGTCCACGTGTCTCTGTACATTACATCTTATTAGCTTTTACATCTGTTAGCTTGCGTCCCACACACTGAACCATGGCAACTAACAGAACTAAATAAAGTGACACCCAGCGGGTTAAGATGTTGATGTTATCGTTTCTTAGCGCAGCGGTTCCCCGGTCTTGTTTCCGAACTGTGTTGCTGATTCCACAGCTTGAATCTGCTTGAGGCTACATGTAGCTAGCTAGCTCCCCTCCCAGCTAGCTTCAAGCCCAGCTTCCACACACAGTCAGCAGGGACTCCCGACACTAACTACTACCCAGTGTTTGCTTCTAACCTGGCGGTATTATAGAAACAGTGTCATGATAGAAGTGGAATTAAAGTCGTGACGGCGCAGTAAGCATGGTGGCTAGCCTAGCCTGCTAGCGCCGTTTTGAAAGCTCGTTCTAACCGTCTGTGACCGTGCACACATGTCGTCAGTGCTCGAACGAGTCACCGTCAGCCGGACAACTCCCCTGGCTTAACACAAACGTCACATTAATCATAGAATTGTAGTTGTGTATGTATTTATTGTGAATCAGGAAGTTACAGGTCCAGAAATGACGTCGAACAGAAATGACGTCATACGGAAATGACGACATACGGAAATGATGTCGTTCGCGGACCAATCACAGCCAAGAGATGTCCGCGGGCTCTCCGACACAACACGGAGAAGTTAGAAAAATCAGACCTGTACGAAAAGCTGTCCGAAGCACTCGGAGAGGGCGTTTCACGACGGATAGGGCGGTCTTATCTATCCGTTTTACAAAATACGCTCAAGCATAAATTGGCCTTTAGTGGCTCAGCTGCAGGACCTGTGTATCTGTCCAATCAATTGAATTTACCAAAGTCATATAATCCAATCAACGTGTTATAGTAGAAGGTTAATAGACTTAATTCACTTAAAGACCAGCTAATTTAAAAACACATCATCACAACTCTTCTATAAACTACACATGGGGGAAAATCACGGGCAAACTGGGTTTCAGTATTTTTCCCAGTAAGAGTCTGAAATGTGGAGTGGAGGAACTTGTGATCAGATGAACCCCTGTACAGCCCCTCATTGTAAAAAAAACATATGTCCAAGATGATCAAGAGGCACCTGAGTTCATATTTTAAGTGCAAAGAGTCTGAATTAGGAATGTTCATCATTCACCACTTAACCAGTAACCAACAATAGAATTTTGACCAATCAACACCAGCTATTAATCTGTATTTTAACAATCCTTGAACATCTGTACTACCTAAGCGGGTATTCTCTGCTGTGGGTCTCATTTCTCAGACTGCACACACAGACCCCACAGCATGTGGATACATTGCTATTTATAAATTATATTATTAATGATATAAACATTTTGTTCAATTTTTAACAAATTGTCATCTTCTGAAATTGCATTTTCATGATAGATCAATTGATTTTTACAATTTTGACTTCAGATTTGCAAGATAACAAAATGTGAAAAAATGAATAGGTCTATACTTTGTGAATGCACTATAGATGCACCACATATGGGGAAATAATATGTTCCTTTATCACACAAATAAACACCAACACACCCACAGACATCTTCTCGAGTGCATTTTTCCCTCTGCTGCTCCTCACATGAATATGAGGGTCTTGGCAAGGCCATTAGGGCTGGCGGTTCTAATGGTAAAATGTCTGTGTATTAGTCATACTAAGCTATTACCTCTCAAACTGAGAAAACAATATCACGCATAGCGGTTCTGCATGACAACACGCGCACAACACTACACAGGGTTCGTGCCTCTCGAGTGAGAGTATGGCTTCGCGTAATTACTCCAATCAGTAACCTGTTGATGAGTTTAGCAATAAAACACCACGCGAGCGACGGACGCCGCATATCACGTTCGTCTTGATCCATGGGGCAGTGTGTTCGTGACGAGGAATCTGTGACTCTGCTTTGCAATGCGGCGGTCTGACGGAAAACATCTAGTGAGGAGAATCACAGCGGACTGTAATTTAATAATCTTTCTCTTTCCCTCTCGACCGACACTCGTGTAGAGAGTGGTTGTGTCAGTGCGGAGACAAAGTGGATGTGTTGAGTGTTCAGTTCTAGCACAAATGAGCCTGTGTAACAGCAGGAACAAAATGATAAGGTTTGAGCAACAGAACTGCGCAGGGAATACAAATTACTGTTTACAACAGACCCGACCGGGGAAACACACTGAGAGGCTTCTCGCATCTTCGTCTCTTCATCTCCTTCCTTTTCAAAGTGTAATTTAATAACACTAGTGACAAACAGGATTTATTTTGAAACGGCACACAGCTCTCCTAGAGGAGGAGGTCTTCATGGGTCCAAAATATTGGTCTCAGACCAAGTCAGAAAGAATGTGACAGCAGTTTAGCTGGAACGTATTATTTTCAATGGCTTATGCCACGTAAGGACAGTTTTTTGCATCGGCAACAATGTTGAGCGAATACAGGCACATCCAATGAAAACCAAGCCTGGGCACAGCATGCACAATGGAAGAAAAGCTGACATTGTGTGTGCAAGTTCCCCAAATTCTAAGATTACATGTCCACACCCGGGAGAAAAGCCGATCATGCAAACACATTTCCAGTCACATGTCAGAAGCATTTCAACAGATTTAATGACTTTTCCTTCCAGACCATCACTTTTGTACTAACAGATCACACACTGCCAAAAATCATGTGATTTGCAACTCAACTCTGAAATAACAGACTGCAATAAAAATGCTGGTGTACGTTCTCAGAGTTTCAAAATAAAGTTTCTTTAATACATTGGGCTCTTTCAAATCTCGAGTTTCAATGTTTTAGAACTTTTTCCCAGGGTACATGAACCAATTTTCCAACCTGGAAAACAAACTGATACACTGGGAGAATAGTAACAAACTTAAGGCTGAAATGTGTTTTTTATCAGATTTCACGCTTTCAAAGCCTCTTTTTCAGTTTCGGAACATAGCATAATATTTACTGAAAACTTAACTATCTAAATTAAACTCAAATTAGCTCTATTCCCAGCAGCCGGCATAGCACAAATTGTTTTTCTATCTGAAGTGGCCTTCAGTCTGAGACAATCCAGAGAATACCCACTGAAAATTATATTTTCAAAAACAAGAAGAGATCAAATCCAGAGGGGGCCTGAAGTTCGTCAGACACGTGGATAATTAGTTCAAATCCCGAAGGCGGTCGACCTTAACAGATTCAAACAGAGACACCGATACAGGCAGCAGCATGATGCTCAACTAATTAACACGGAGCCTTGTTAAGTCAGAGAGAGCATAAGTACGTCTTCTCCAGCGCTCTCCACTTCACACTTCACACTTCACCATCTCCTGTCAAAACACAATTTTCCTCCTGCCATGTCGATGAAGCAGCATGTGATCAGATCTGAGAGCGAGTTCACACGCACACACAAACACACACTTTCAGGATTTGATGACACACAGACCTGTGATCTGCAAACCACCAGACCCACATGACCTCATTAGACTGAAGATAATTTGGACCTGGCTAACGCCGAGTTCTGGGTTCAGGTCTATGAATCACATGGAATGATTAAACATGAAAACCCTTCTAGATGGAGGCTCCACCACAGATATCCTTCCAATGTGGAGGATTCTCACTGTAGCTTAAGATGCTACTGGACTATCTAAATAAATGTGTATATTGTAATAATTTCATTGAGTTTCATGCTGGTGTACATACAGTTTTAAAGGCTTTGGTATCGTAACAAAAACCAGCTTTGTTTTCCTGTGCAGCTTCTCGGCCATAAATCTTGACTGTGAGCAGAGAGAATTTCAACTGCCAGCAGCGTCATTCCAGAAACACGTGTGTCAGTTTTAAAAAGAACTTCTGCCAAATCCTCATGTAGACTGGCTGTGAGAAAGACATTTTACAGTCAGCAGCTGCTGGATATCGTCTTCACCCTGGAAATACCTCATCCGGCATCAGACCCACAGACTAACACAGAGCTGATGACCAACAATCCTCTCCCATTCTAAAAAAATCAGTGCAAATTGTTAACAAAGGATAGAATAAACCAAAACAACACAACAGTATTAACTTGTAAACTGAAACTTGATAGAATTCAGACTGTTTACCTATTATAAATACGATTGTCAGGATACACGAGTCTGAATCAGAGCAGATTTCAGAATTAACTTCTGAAAACTAGAGATTGGGGCTGGGCGATATGACTTCAAATCAATATCACCATTATTCCAAACTTTTACCTCGATGATTATTAATGAATGATTATTTTATGCCACCCGATATATAAAATATCTGTATATAAAGTGTTTTTCTAGTCTTATCCAACACATTCATACAGCAGTACAATATGCACAACACATTTACACACTGCTGGAAATTTGTAGGTTCAGTATCTCGCCCAATGAACCCTTCTGCATGCAGACTGGAGGATCGCACCACGGTTTAAAATGGCTGTAGTTTACATTCTGAGACTGGATCTGAAGTGAGGCGTCAGGACTAATAAATTATTTGTGCGCTACAAAGAACCAGCCTGGTTTTACACCACAGATAAGTGTTGGCTGCTACTTCTCTATTTATGCTGCTGTAAATCCTGTCCATCTCCCCACTGGTTCCTCCACGCAGCCTGTCCACACCACATTATTCTGTGTCTAGGGTAAAAATAGTGTCCTCAGTCAGGAGAGTGTGTGTGTGTGTGAACAGATTGCGATACCTTGCTGAAGGCCAGACAATCTTTATCCTGGTCTTTGTCTTTGACCTCAAAGTCGTACAGCGCTTTGCCCTGGGGTGGAGTCTGGCTCAGGGGACGCAACAACTGGATGTAACTCGCGGGCAGGAAACCGTGACAACCGTTGAGCTCGCCATGGTACCAGTTGTCGTCCACCTTGCGTCGCAGGATGACGATGTCGCCCTTGGAAAACTGGAGGTCGCCTGGTTCTTTCCCCTCGTAGGAGTAGAGGGCCTTCCCACACGGCAGCGCCGGGATATTCTGAAAAATACACAAATGCACACGAACCCTTATTGTACAAGCGAAGCACTTTTTAATACGTGCATTTGAACAGACGTCAAAACAAAGCAATAAACATGTCCTTATGTTCAGTGTGCTGGAGAGGAACAAGATTTTGTCCCGTAGTGCTGAGTCAGTTTTTTTTTTCAAGTGGTAATGGTCTGAAGCGACAGAAAGATTTAAGTCTAAACTTTGAAGACAGCGAAGAGGTTCAGGCATCACTGGTTAGTTCAGCTTTTCTCTGACCCTGGTTCTCACTATGGGGTCCAGAGACTGCTTTGAAAGACACTGTTTCAAATATAAAGTTGTTTGTAGCTCTTCAAGCCTCTGATTTAGAGTATAAGTTAAATCAAGACCATCTCTACAACCCATTCATTTGCTATTCTCTCTCCTCGTCTCCTCTAATCATCTGACTGTTTGGTGTTTACAGATATCCGATTTTGCCACAACCCCAATCAGCCAATCTCAAAATACTTTGCACCGTTTTGCTTTGGTTTCTGTGTTAAATTACATGTTTTCTCAGACAGTGCAACACACAGCCTTTTCTCTAATTTGGTGGTTATATATTAACGGTGTTGGCAAATTAGCAGCGACATTTATAATAAACTCTGCCATGTTAAAATGACACCAAACAGATACACATTGGATTTAAAGTTCTCTGCTGCTACTTGGTGTTAAACACGTTTTTAAGACAATGTCATTTACCTCCGAGGTTTATTTCACAAGAACACCAGGAATGGCCTTCCCAGCTTCCATAAATTCAACATTTTCAGCGTCGTACCACCATTTACTATCAAATAACCATTTTGCTACATTTTGTGCGGCTGAACGAAGCCATGCTCGTATATCTCTCGCTGTGAACTGTCATTTCAATGACTTGCTGCGACTCCTCTTCACTTCCCCAGCTCCAGTCTCCATATCCAAAGTCCTGGTCGAGCCCAGATGATTTCACTCATCTCTTTCTCTAGATGCCATCAACCAGCACTAGTGTCTCTACCCCCTGGTGTGGTGTTTCTATTCCACCCACAGCCCCACCCGTTTCAACCTTGATGACATCACCCGAGGTCTAAGCACCAAAACGACACACCACTATCTTCTCTTACTGTTAACGGCAATAAATTCAGTTTAACTTAATTAAACTGATTTCTCAATTGAAATTAATCTAATATCCACACTACAACTAAATCACAACACGCCAAAAACACATAGGAACAACCAAACCAGACATTTAAGCTCTTACATGCTGCCGTTTCAACTGGCTTTCTGTGGGCAGAGCAGATTACCTACATGATCTGAACTCACACTAGAAAAGAGGATCTCTGCGAAAAAAGGAAGTTCATCGTTTGAAGTGCTGCCTAACATCGTGATTAAAATACGGTAAAAGGAGAGGTGACAGGTGTATAGAACAGCATTAAGTTCATTTTCAAACCTTTAGAGAGTACTAAAAGCAATCCTGTCAAGCATTAGCGCCACCGAGTCAAAATGATGACAGATAATAACACCGTGCAAACCTCTGGCTTTACAATTTTCTAAGTTCAGTGTGAGCTGCTGCGTGGTTGTATCCCTCCTCTAAAGGAGCTGGGAATTGTTCCTTTTGTGCCATAACTGGAAACAATTAGTTTCTAGTTTGTTATGTGACAGGGGAAGGACATTGTCTGTGTTGAATTGTTGTGCCTGTTTGTGTTATTCTCAACTCTTTTCATTTTTTGTGTTGGTGCTGCCCCGTATTTGAGGAATGAGCCAGCGACTCCTGCAGCGACCAGTAAATAAATTGGGGGGGGGAGAGCCCAGGAGACAAACTGCAGCAACTCAAAAACAGTCGAAAATCCAATATGCTGCCCTGGAGACAAATTTGTGAGCACGGAGAGTTGGGGTATGTGTTCCAAGTTTCATTTTATTCCCTGCAGCAGTACGTGAGATATGACTGATTATTAAAATGTTTGCCAGGTAATTGCTGCTACCTCCTTGGGCTAAACACTGTAATTTTGAAAATGCCACAGTGGTGTGATGCATGACTCCCCGGGGTTTCATCAAAATCAAGTCTGTGTTGTCTCACATATCACAAGTCACGGCAGACACACACTGACCAATTTACTCTGTCCGAACTGATTTCTCACGTGATGCTGCAGAAAAAGGTACAAACATTTGTTTTGGTGGCTGCTCACTCCTACATTCTCTGGACAGTGATTGTCTGATCATAGCTTAGCAACCTGCACTTTGCACAGCAGCCTTGTCAAGCTCTGTAGGACGCCGAACACCCACGGCAGTCAGAACGACGCAATGAAAAGCTCATTCATTTTCTATGGGATATAAATCAATAGCTTGCAAGGCATTGTGGTGTTCCCTCTTTTCTATGACCCTGGCCTCTAGGATTAAAAGACATAACTCAAGGGTGGCTCAATGTTTTCTAAAGAGCCAGCTACTTGCTAACAGTGTGCATGGTGTTAAGAGTGCACAGATAAATATTTATCCACTATCCAGAAATGAAGCCAAAATAAAAAGAGCACTTGGGTTTAAGGGATGGAGCCGCAATCCTGAAGTCCTTCACAACGCGTTTGACCAATCATGAGTCGGTCTCAACTGTCAATCGTGACATTTAACCGCGTTTTATAGCACCAAAACTAATCAAAGCAAAACTTGCAGGAAAATTAACCACTTGGGCAAATGTATTTGATGTATACTTTGACATGTCCAATTCATTAACATGGAGGAAAAAGGCATTATGACCTATGCTGCAGCCAGCCACCAGGTGGTGGAGATACTTTGGCTTCCCTTTTGCAGGCCAATCAATTCATCCATCTTCATATACAGTCTATGGGGTCTAGCTATACTCATCTAAGTGTGTGTGTTCACTTGCTTTCAAACTGCAACAGCTACTGAAGTAATCACAAGGTCACATCTTCTAATGAAAATGATCTGGTACTGATGCTGACTTTTCCCCTGCATATGAAGCTTTAGCCTCAGTCTATTGGCATCAAGTGCCTTAGATTCTCTTTTAAAACTCATTTGTTTGAAAGATTAAAAAGTCAGCGGGAGAGCGCGTTAACAACCAGCTCCCAGAGCCGACATTATCTTAGTTTGTTAATTTGATTCAGCTGATGAAATTCTGTTAACGATTGCGGTCATTTCATTTGAATATGAAAACTGCTGTTGTCTGCCTCTGTCTGAAATCAGGATACCTTTGTTTCACAAGTTAATTATATTTCCAGTATTGTCACGGCACGAGTGGGGCATCTTTTAAGATGACGTTAAATTTCATCATTTTAGATTGACATCAGTCTGTTTGTAGGGGGATGAGAGGGGTGCCATCCGCTCCCAGTCCCCATGTGCAGATTGGAACTGATGAAATGATGAATGCCCTTTGAATGCTGCTAACTAAATCGCAGGATCTACAGTTTATTTTCCAAAGGTGAAACTGCCTTCTCTTGCGAAATTTGCGTTGTGGGACCCAAAGAAAAACCGGAATGAAAGCAACATCCTCATGCATGAATATGAACGGTTGCAGTATGAAAAATCTATCAACAGAATATATTACTATAATATAGACATGTAATTACAACGTCAAAATATGGCAACTAACTTCAACAGACCATCTAAGGCTATGATCTGTTTAACCAATGTTCATTGTGTCACAATTGATATGGTAAAAAGTCCAAGCGGCTATGCAAGTTATGGGAAACATTGCCATAGTAAACACAGACTGATGCATAAAATGTAAAGGTGTGTTAGGTGTTCATTCAACCAATAAGAAGACATAAAAGTTACATTTCTGTATAAACTCTGTGATAATCATCATCACAGCCCAAAAAGAAAGACGTAGCCGATCTCAAAACACTGAACTTGATATTGAAGGATACACGTATTAAAAGGGTAAATCTTAAAGAAAATCGAGGCAAACAAACAGCAGGGCACAACACAAGAGAGGACAAAAACAAGAAAGAAAGAAAACAATCTTTTATTCTCAGTGAGGCAACTTAGAATAACAACATGAATACGTAGTTGTGAAAGCACACACAGTTTCTCCCTAGATGCTACACTGAAGAGAACAGCCTGAGGTTTCACTGGCTGACTGTACTAAGATCAGTGGTGATGCAATAAGTGGAAACACACACATGTATACACCCTAATATATGTCCACACTAACGACAACAAAACACAGTGCTACTACTACTTTTAATATTATCACTGCCACTTTTATCTACTACTAATATTTACTACAATGCTACAAAATGAAATAGTAACTTCTGAGTTCTGCTCCAGCAGACAGAGAGGCTCATTCCCGGTCTCACTGACACTCTCACCAGCTCGGTTGGATCAGAGTATTTATAGGCAGCATGTTGAGTGGCTTGCTGCCACACTTGGAATGTTTTCATGGGAGCTGTAGTTTGTTTTATGTGCTCATGAAGTTATTGCTGTTTGACTTCATAAAATCATTAAGGCTCCACTTTATTATATAAATTACTGTAGTTAATGGCCTTATAACTCTTCAGCAAACGGAACACAATGAATTGACCAATGACAGCATTGCTGAGATTGCATTGAGTTAAAGAAGCCAGTGGAAGAAAGGTTAGAACATGACTTTGGCTCTTTATAAATAACGTAATGTTAACATATGTAAATTAAGTTCTTTGGGAATTAATTGATGCTGAGCTGAGTACAAAGTCCGCTCAGAATGTTCAAGAACGGCCTACACGGGCATTTCCACAGAATCCATTCAATCAATGCCGGTAGCTAGGATGCACGCCCACATGCATGAATGTTGCTCTCATGCGTAAGAGAGAGACAGCTACACAGACGGATGAAAGACAAGTTCAAGTGTGAGAAAGAGAACTGCTTTGCATGCAACCGCAGCTTGAACTATGAAGTCTACAATTTACACTTCTAAGGCGAGAGAGGGAGAATGGAATAAACACTGCATGGAGGAGAAAGAAAAGATTAAAGATTGAAAAAAAGAAAGGGGAAATGCAGCTGAGAGGAAGAAGAGGAGAAGAGAGGGGGAAGAGGGAGAGACAGGTAAGAGAGAGGTAAGCGTTATTCTGTTGTCTGCGATTCAATGTCTGGCAAAGTCACAAACATTTTCCTAGTTTTCCTGGGGTAAGAAACGACTTGTTCCCCTGATTATGTTGATAGATAATAATCTTTTGTGAGTGAAAAAGAAAAGCTATATTTTTGTAGCACATAGATGTGAATGGAAGGGTTGTTCTGAAATGTGGCTCAACAAAACTCCCAATAGTGTTTTTGGCAACAACAGCACATCAGGAAAGGATTGTGGTTTCACTAAAATGTCAGTAAAGTGAAGCAAGTCTGTGATCTGTCCCTAATCTTAACCAAGCACTGGGAGTCTAAACAGAACCGCGTAAAATGTTTTATATATGAGCAGCAGCACTAACTCTGTCTATTGCACTAGTGAGGCTTCTCTGAACAAAGCCATCAGCAGCGGCTCTACCAGAGCAGATGGAAGTGAAACCCCCGCCTCCTAAAGAAGAAAGGTGCCCTCCTAGAGGAAGCTGCAGGGCCTCATCAGGAAGCTGCTGCTCGATGCTCGGAGGAAAGACATCGATCTGTCCCTCTCTGCCGAGAGACAAGGAACATGCTGCTGACTGATATCTCTGAGCTCGGGACACGAGGGTCAAGCTACATGTAGGAAGATTGTATTCTAAAAGAGGAAAGATCCAAGTGATTAAAGTCCACCGCTAGTATCATCACGCTTTGAGCTATAAAGTTGCAAATGGTAACATTCCCCTTCTGGGTTAACATGTGAAATATGATGTCAGCCCAATCCCAGTTTCCCATTTGCCCTAACCTGAACCAAATTTTCATTGAAAAACAATTTAAAACCCATTCTGACTTGTCAGGACCAGTTGTGTCCCATTCTAAATGGACCTCAAAACAAAGCAATTTTAGATGCAGACTCTAAACGGAGTGGGAGAAAACGAGTGGAGTCCCATTTCTCAGATATAGATTTCAACCCCTACACCGTGTAGCTCTTTCCTGAAAGCCACTACCCAGCCAAGGCTGCACCAAAATTAATTGTAGTGCCTAAGGGGGGATGCGAACTGGGCTGAACTGCCATTTCATATCTTTAATTATGAAACAAGATAGAGAAAAAAAAAAGTGTGATACCTAAAAGATTATGCTTTACTTTCTCTTCTTTCCTTTCACCCAACCTCATATTTTCTTTGGCCCTTGCTTTTTATTTGTCTGCCTGGTAGGCCCACTGCCCGCTGAGCTCCATGAGCGACCGGGGCAGCATTAGCGCTTCGCTATGGGTCTTTACAGCACTGTAAAAACACTTTAACACGTCCACTTTACTCCATAAATGTTCTGGCAAGTTTACTCGTTGGCATCAAGTTTTAAAAGGGACCTTTAGTAACTGTTAAATTCACTCGAAGAATGTCCTGGGAGGAAGAAACATCTCTGCAACGCTTCTTTTATTGCTTAAGTGAGAACAGCGCCAACAATAAAGGATCCTGAATAACAGAGGTGTTATGATGGTAAAGACGAATTAATATCTGAATGCACCTAGATTCTACACACTATGGGTTACTGTTAATACAGTATGTGTATGCTGTGGCACCTTCTCCAGAGTGCAGAGTAATAGATTTCACATGACATTCACATTTCTATGCACAGAGATATATAGAATCCATTAAAGTTTTAAATACATCACTGTAGCAGCCTGTTAGATAAATAAAAAACCTCTTACTTTAAAAGTACCAGTGTCTGCCTGTTTTCCGGTGCTGCCGCCACAGTGAGAGCAGAAACTAATCTCCACCTCGTGAGAAAAGACAAGAGTTGGATGAATGACAATAACCGAGAACCAAGACAGGACTGTGCAACTTCACAAGTGTGAGTTCTTTTTGCATTGTACCTGTCAGCTGCACAATATTATCTTCACCCAGAATAAACACACACAATACACACACACAGACACAACGGGTGTTTGTGCATGAATGTCCCTCAGGGCAGGACACACATACACACTGTTCTTCCCCTATGGTGCAGTAATTAGTGTTTGTTACTTCCCTTCATGCACAGAAGGGGTGTGTGTGTGTGTGCGCAGCAGATGTAGGAGGTGACTTGTCCAACATGGGACTGATTGCTACATTCAACAAGGCCTCTATGACACAAACACACACAGAGCGAGAGAAACCTTAACAGCAGGGAGTGTTAGTTGTGGTCGATGGAAGGACCTATGTGTTTTTGTGTGAATATCCCTAAGGACAGGACACAGACACACACACACATGTTTGTACAGTTATGTTAGTGAGGACACTCATTGGCATAATGCATTTTTCCCCTTCCCTTAACCTAAACTAAACCTAATTCTAACCCTAACCCTTAAGCCAACCTAAAACGTAACGTACCTCTAATTCTAACCCAAACCCTAAAAACAAGTCTTAATCCCCAAACAGTCCATTAAAGCGGGGGGTCACAAAGTGAGGACCGGCCAAAAGGTCCTTGTAAACTCAAACTGGTCCTCACAAAGATAGCTGTACAAGAGCACACACACACACAATGGGTTATCCATCAGACTATAATGTAATATTTGGCGTATAACTTATAAATCAAGATTCAAGTATTTTTTAAATGTCAACGAGGGTTATGTGGAAACCACAGAAGACTATATAATAAAAATGTAGACTAATAGAGGCAAAATTATCATTCAGACTATTAATCATTTTATCATTTGTAAGGTTTGTTCAACTATCTAGTGAAAGACTTCAGCCTCATAAAAACAGATTACACATTTAATGTTTTATATCTTTGATGCCCATCTCATCATACACACACACACACACACTCACCATGACCTATAATACTGTGGCATCTGTCGGATTGTTGTTCAAGCGCACTTCAAACATAATTTAAATGATTTCTCCCTATACTATATATAAATATGTTTGTGTGATTATTAAAAGAGATGGCGCGCTGTCATTGTCATTTAAAGTTAAAGTCGTAGAACAGGTGTTTCATAGAGTTATGGGCAAACCAACCGCCTCTCACACACACACACGCACACACACACTCTTTTTAGGTACGCATGCGTGCACAAACACATATGCACACACCCCCGTACAATTGGATTAGAGTCTGTATGTGACACGTTCACACTCACGCTGAGCTTATTAAATCAATAATTAACAGCCACCCTCAGCTCTGTGTTCGCGAGGAGTCAATAAGAAGCAGTTTCATCTTCTGCAACAATACGCCGTGACACCCACCTCTCTTATCACTGTCGATCTACACTGACACCTCTTTTCATCTATCATATCAGACCGGCAGAAGATTCAAGAAAGCCCTAGAGTGCACGCGTATTAATCGTCTTGACTTTTATGTGCCGTGAATAATGGTGCTCCAGTGTCAGCTACTAAAGGCAGTGCTGCTATTTTCTAGACTGGAAGCTTTTTACATGTTTGCTTTCATTTTCATGATTTTTATGCAGGAAAAGGCAGCTGACACACATTAACCGTTCAAAGCTGAGGCACCTTTTGAAGCAGTGGGGACACTGAGACCCAGCTGAGATCTGTGGAAATGAAAGTTGCATCATGAAAAGTATTTAAGTGCACGTAAATGTTCAGGTCTTTCTCTTTCCTTTAGAGTTTTAAAGCATTTTGTCCATGCAAATGTTCTGCCAAGTTTAAGAGGCCAAAGTCTGCCGCAAAGGAATTCCTTGACGAAATTCTGCTCCTGACCCGAGGAGTCTGGCTTTGAGCTAGTTTGGCTCGAATTTAAATAACAGCATGTCATTAATAGTAATAAAACCAATGGACTTATAAATGACCAGAAATATTAGCACTTTAACTGAAATAATAGGGATAAGTTGATAATAGATAATCAAGCATTGGGTCTAATATGAGTACAAATTCAATTTGAAAACCACCTCCTTAGCTCAGACAACTGCTGGCATTGCACTGCACTTTAGGAAGAGTTAATGTCACTCATGAGAGCCGCAATTTTTATGCAGCTACTGCAGCTCCTGTATAACCCCTGTGGCCCAGCTTATGAAGACAAAAGCTTTGATGTGTGGTTATTTATCCTGTGGTAGCTACATATAAACCCTGCATTTACACCAGATTAGCTGCATATAAAAAGGTAAATGATATAATATAGCTTCAGATTTTACAGTACAAACTTAGCATGTATGTAACCTGCTAAGCAGCAAATCTGGAACATTAAATTCCTTTTTGGCGCATTTTCTTCCTTTGAAACTGAAAACGTGAAATCCTGGAAGCGTCTGAGATGGCAGCAGTGAGTCATTTAGGAGATCTGGTTGATCATGTGCTCCCCCAGCAGACATGTAACTATGACTACTCGACTCTCCCATGTGCCTTTTTCACACTTCCCCTCAACACTTGAACTCATGCTGCTCTAGTCACCCTGGCGCCTCCAATGGTCACAGGAGCAAGTGCCTGGACCAGAGGTTACATTTTCTAAAAGAGTGAACAGATTCCACAGGGTGAAGAGAAGCTCCGGCTGATTTATGAATCCATCTGCACACTACAACCTAAGACAGTGAACCACTGATATTATGTTCTAGTCAAATGCATATAAATGTCCATGTCTATTTATTAATTGCAGGGGAGACTGGTGAGCACTGTGAGAAACTTCATGGAGTGTGAAATGGAGCTGGCTGCTGGTGATTTTGGAGGAAATTGAGGTTTTATTGTTTGGTGGCCAAAGCACTGGGGTGACCAATTAAGAAAAATCTGTTGAGTGGCAGCAAGTCACTCCTGCAGTAAACACCACTAACTGAAAAAGCCAACCTTTCTTTTTGTGTTACGTTCTTTTTTTAGACGGCCTACAACCAACCGGACATGAAGCTGAAATATCCGAATACAAATGCAGCCATCTTGTGCGTTTGGAGCCAGAGTCTGTGCGGTGGACAATCGGGGGATGGAGCCACGGAAGGGAGATCCTGTCAAAACATGTGCTCGACCAATTGTGAGTGAGTGGCAGCTTTCAAAATGAACCCTTGGAGATACATCAAGAAATATCTAAAATGACAGAAACCATCTTTGAGAAAAAATTATTTGACTTCTT
Source organism: Limanda limanda (assembly GCF_963576545.1). Lineage (NCBI taxonomy): Eukaryota > Metazoa > Chordata > Actinopteri > Pleuronectiformes > Pleuronectidae > Limanda > Limanda limanda. The sequence goes on along the minus strand of NC_083651.1, from coordinate 17,907,811 downwards.
TGTTTGGTCAATGTCTCATCCATCAACATGGAGGAGGCGGGATTCCTGACCTATGCTGCAGCCAGCCACCAGGTGGCGATCGAGATGTTTTGATATCACTTTTGTCTTCCATGCATATATATTTTCTTTTTGTATGAATGTACTCATTAGGTTATACTTTACTGTAGCCTTTCTTTCCTGTCTTTGTTTTCTATCCTTGTATTTATTTGTTATAACTAAATCTACTGAGAGAGAACTAGGGTATTTGGGAGTTCAGGATGAGGTGGTTCGATATCAAATCTGACACAAAGAAGACGCATGAAATCAGTGTTGTAGTTTCCTCGGGCGGGGGGGATCAGCAGTCACAGGAGCTCCCTGCTCTTAACAAGCGTCTGACTGCCTCATCACATCTTTTGTTATTCAGAGGAGAGACGACACGGATCTCATGGTGGAGGAAGCTGCTGCAGTGAACCACATAAGCAGGTTGCTCGCCGAGCGTGAAGCATGCAGCATATTACACACTTCACAGGTTGTTCCCTCCCGTGCACGTCTACTGAGACAAACATTGTTTACGGCTGGTTGTTCATCTTATCCAAAATAAAAACCAACTATTTGAAACATTTGTCTTAGGCACCAAATGTGCTTCTACTTGAATCAATACAGCTATCAACAAAACATCTTCACTCAAACCTTATAAGCAAAAGATAACAGTGATCCAAATGGTCGGTGGAGGTTATAAGTCCACAGACTTCCTGTCACGTGTTATTACAGTGACAGTGATTGTGTACTGGGTTATGGGCCCAGCTTAAAAATACCACCAGTTTTAGACTGGATCGACCTTTGACCAGGTAACATATACTCAGCACCAGCATCAGCACTGACTCTTATGTAACTGAGAGAATGTACCACTCACCGGTCGGTCTATAAGGCCTGCTGCTATTTAAGTTACATTCCTTTTGGATCCACATACGCAGTATATTTCCTTGCATTTATATTCCATGCCCATTTTTATTTTACTGATGTCTGTTTTTTGAATGTCCTCTTTGCTGCTGTAACAGCAAATGTGCCCACTGTGAGACTAATAAAGTATTTTCTTATCTTAAAATACAGAAGTGATTTTACTGGAAGGGTGACACTGCCCGAGGATGAACTCGTTAACTTCTGGAGCCGATTCGATTAAGGGGGCGGACCGCTTCCCTTAACACTTCGAGCCAGGGCCAGAAGTGTGCACTCTCCGGGTGGCCTTCGAGTTCTGAGACTAAATCTCATACTTGGCATAGGGCTCACAAAATTTGGACTTGATAGCAAGGCAAGTGAATTCCCACTTCAAACGCTTTTTGTGAAAATAATCAACAATTCTGATAAGTTTACTTGACAAAGTATAAATATTTAATATTGTGAATCAAGACTTGATACACAAAGCCTTGTGGACCTGTAGGACATTTACATACCGTGTTGGATTAAAATGAATTAGTTATCTAACATGCTAGTATGTTATCATGGTTAATCACATCAAGTACTTTTCATCCCCTTTAAATACAGAACTTGCTGTGCCTTGAAACTCAAACTGGGATTTTTTTTTTCAATGAGAAAACTCTTTATTGTGGGGTCCTCATTAGAGAGTGGGTATGCGGATGCGGACAACAAATTTTCCACTTCATTTTTTACACTGCTTGTAAAAAAACACCAGGCCAGTCCTGTGTTCTGACACAAAAAAACAGAATGCCTGTCAGGTTCAGGTCGAGATCAACTCACAGTCTGATCCTAATCCTTGAACAAAGTTGAATTCAACTTTCTTTTCACACTGAGTCTGTTGCAATCACAGACTTGTCTGTTTGTAGTACTGCATAATTCTATTTGAAATCCCTGTGATTCCACGGTAGTGCCACAAATCAATCAAAACTGTGGTATAATGATCTGACATGCAGAACACAGCAAGATGCCGAAATAACTAACTAGTGCAGGTGAGGAGAGAAACCTCAGAGAGTGTCGCTGGCTTCATGCTGTGCACCTGAACTCAAAATAGAGCCCAGTATGTTGCAGGAGTCGCATGCAAATCCCTGTGGCTGCAGTTAGTGCCTTCACAGTGTTTTTAAATGAAGCAGCACGTTCATTAATATGCCGACACTTTTTCAATATTTGTACAATTGGAAACAAAAGCCACGCTGAAACAATATACCCACACGTTACCACCACACACACCTGTGCCTTAGAGTAGAAGAGAGCATGTTGGCAAGTTGACAAGTTTCTGCTTATTATAATGGAAGAAAGACTTCCGCACATGATAAATCCATGGAGACACATGAGTTTTAATTTCAATGAACTGCACGGGTATTACAGTAATGTGTGCACTGTCTGTTGGGAACTGACGCCACCATTTTTAAGGTTTAGCTTCAAAGAAAACATTTGCATTCCGGGTGGAGGATGTGGAAGAGCTTCAGGTTAAGGGAGCTTTGAAGGAAATCAGGAATTAAAGGGGACTAAGTGATCTGGTTTAGAGAGCCGGCGACACATTCTCCATCCTGGACTCAGTCATCTGTCAACTCCGGTGCTGGACAACACCAACATTCCAACGCTAGACGCCCGAGTGTGCATGCACGTGCGTGTGGACGTGCACGTGCACTTGACGGATGCGAGGTGGGACAGGATGTTCCACTCTGCTCATATCCCGCATCCATTTCTCCCCTCGCACTAAACCAGTCGGTGTCCCCTGTAGTTCATCCATTCACCTCCACAGACACAAACCCACTCTCTCTCTCTCTAACTGTGATTACTCTGCTCGCTCCCTTCTTGCTCACTTGTCCTTGGAGGGGCACTGGGCCATTACAACTTTTTTTTACCTCAATGCTTGTGGGTGCGTAGGTGGTTGTGTGTGTGTGTGTGTGTGTTTGTGTGTGTGAGGTAGAGCGAGATAGAGTTTGTGTGTATGTGTGTGTTGTAATAGCATAGTAAATCTGCACAGGTCTTTTTCCACTCTGCTGTGAGAGTGGCGTTCTATCTTGCTGTGCTGTTTTATCGGAGCAGACACTCAAGTACATCACACAAACACAAATTCATGCACAGAGAGGAAGGGATTACGTTTGTTGATTTGCCGGGAAAAATAAGTAAACATATTTACATTTATATATGTAAAATAAACACAAACACACACCTAACCCAGATTACATGTTTGTAAATAATGCCCTGTATTCAGTTCAAATGTAAAATATAAAACAAATCATGTGAACATGAAACCTCACTCATGCAAACAACGCACATTTGCACACACACACACACACACACTAACACACAATCACACTCACTGTCTGGAAGTAATTCAGCGCACTATTGATTCACTTTCCATCTATAATTCATGACACAACACACACCTCAGGTTAAGTGGAGACATACACACAGACTGGCAGTTTCTGAGAAGTAGGAAGACGAGAAACACAACACCACTCACTGTGCATAAGCTTAGACAGACCGACACACACACACACACACACACACACACACACACACACACACACACACACACACAAGCATGCACAAACACATGCACCCATACATTTGCACACACACGCATACACAGTTCATTCAGTTCATTCATCTCAACCTTGTCTTCACCTCTACATCACTCCCTCGTTCCTCAGCCATGTCTTCTCTCTTTCAGCTTATCAGCACATCAGTCCACCTTAGTGAGGTGACACATCTCCTCCTCTCCTCTTGAGAGAGGCGGTGGACTAGTGGCAGAAACTTGGACTATGGGCAGAAAAGGTCTCTGGTTCGTCTCTGGTTCGACTCCACGGAGAAACAACAAAAAGACGAGCCTGGATTGAGCTGTCCAAAAATCCAAGAGGATTCTCCCTACCCTGTCTAGTGCCCCTGAGCAAGGCACCTTACTCCCCTAACATCTGCTCCCCGGGCGCTGTACATGGCTGCCCACTGCTCTGTGTGTCCTGCACCAGATGGGTTAAAAGCATAGGTTAAATTTCCCTCCTTGCATGAGTTTGCTTGTGCATGTCTGTGCATGTGTTTGGGACAAATAAATGTATCTTAATCTTAATCTTCTCCCACTCATTCCAAACAAAAACAAATGTATATCTACAGTGGGAAACAACAGTGTGAGGCTGACACAATTTTTTTTATAAAAATACTTTGGCTTTGTGAACACAGTTGTTGAACATTTGTAAACTAAATCACTGCAAGCTATTTATTAGCACATTCTGAATATAATACATATCTATATTAGTGGCAAATGTGATCACTTTTGCAATAAGCAACTGAAACTTGAATAATCTACTAGAGAAGAGACACACATACGTCATGCAAGTGAGATTCTCTGTCCATTTCAATTATTTTCAACACGAGTACACGGTGAAACCTGGACAGCGCTGCAACCCTGCTCCCCAGTAAGACACCTTCCATCGTAATGTTGTCATGCCACAGATTTGATGTCCTTCCAAGGGTTAACTTAGCGTGTGCTCAGTGATAGTGTGTGAATGTAGGATTCAGGTGGAGCTACACTGAAATCCTCAGCCCACTCCACAGTAACAATCTATACACTTTGTGTGAATACAGTTGTGCTCAAATGATTATACAATTCCCTCTTCACAGATTTACAGAAAACCTATATGAACTAGAAAGGCCCTATCTCGCCATGTCATTGCAGCATATCCCTTTAATTATGTAGACTGTGGCGGCCCCCGGATGGCGTCCTCTCAGACGAGAATTTGTCTTTCGCCTTTTAGTTTGTGTACCTGTCACTGGGATTTATTTGCGCGTGAGAGCGACATTGGTACGCATGCAGCCCTGCTACTGTCGTGGATTGAATGAATTCTGTGGGAAACACTGAAGGAAAAGTGAAACAAATCCGTCCGTTTATTCAGACCCACATCAAAATTTAATGAATTCCTGACCCACACCACATCCTTCCATCAAGTTTCATGGTACTCAGTCCAGTAGTCTCTGCGTAATCCTGCCAACTAGACTAGATTAAGCAAAACCAAAACCTACTACATACCTGCTTGGTGGAAGTACTGAGACCTTACAGATTAGCAACACTATGTTATATACCTACATTTTAAAACTATGGAAATATGTATGATTGTGCAACGAACCAGGAAACAAACAAGAGTAAATGCTAAACCATCGTAAAGCTGAGGCAAAGTCAAAATAACTTTTTAATTGTCACACACACACAGTTACCTTTAATCTGTCCTCAGACATTGTACAATGTCAAATCAACTTTCATCTCCGCATTGAATATTCTCTACGAATATCATCCGCAATGTACTTTCATGACTTAATGTCAGGCTCAGGGGTATTTGACTGAGTGAGTGGCCGAGGAAGATGCGACGACAAAAAAAAAAGAAGAGAAACACAGCGCAAGATGGGAAGTCGCAGCGACAGCAGGCTTTAGTGCAGAAAGCTCTGGGATCGCATGCATATTCATAAGACTCGTATCCATCTGGGCTTCGAGGAGAGAAAAAAAAAAAAAGAAAAAAGAGTGGCTGTGTAAAAAAACACACATACACATATAGCAGCGCCTGTTAAATATGCAAGCTGTTCAGTGCTGGTGGAGTTGTTAAAAAAGATGGATGTCTTACCTGATCAAGTATCCAAAGCGTGGAAGCAGCAGATATCGGCGAAGGCAGCGAGGAGAGAGAACACAAGAGAAGAGTTAGTCTCATTATTTACTTACGGAATTTATGCAAAAATGAAACCAAAAAAACAATTGTAACTTACAATGTACTAACTACACACAACTGTACTGCAATCACAACAAACCACGTATTAACTAAATATATTGTAAAAACTGCCTATGATAAAAACTATTACATGTATTTATGATATTGATCAAACTTCAAAAGCTCAGACAGGCTATTAAAATAATAATCATGACTGTCTGATCACATTAATCTCTGTTTTTACATCATCAAGCAAACGTAGCAGCAACCTGATGTAATAGTTTACATAAAACATGACAGGTCCCCTGATGGTTATCATGAGACATATATGACAACATCATATAACATAAGTGCATCATGGTATGTAATTTATTTAATTTGTTATCATCTTACGTACAGATGCTATAATACATGTGGGTGAAATGTCATGTTTTCCTACATATATTATTTATCTAGCAGATTTAACCAGATGTTGTTATGTTACAAATGGACTGAGAACAAACACAGTAAGCCTGACACTTCCCGCCTGATGTAACCTTATAGAACCATCAACATAATATAACTGATTATTACAAAAACAACAATTAAGGAAAAAAGAGAAAGTTCAGATATTATAAACAGACTGGAAGTGAGCATAACATTAACATAATGAAGCTGCTCTTTCCTGCTGCCTGTGGCTGTGGTTCAAGTAGCTGCCCCTTTGACTGGGAATGTGCTTCAGGTCTGATTCAGTTTTCCACTGTCAGAAAGTTTCAATGCACGTGTTATTAAATACGATTTTAGAGGCTAATCCTCTTGTTGTGGGACTTGTGCACGTTTCTTTATAGACTAAATTCAGCCCTTGTGAAAGAGGAATAGAAGAAAATTAGCAATGAAGAGGTTGTAAGTGATGCAAGGGGCAAGTGAGGTTGTCAGGAGTGATAGGTTGTCATGGATGTGCCCTTTCTACCACCCCCCCATGCTACATCCCCGTTACTGTGGCGACAGGGGGCCATGAGTGACAGATGGCTGCTGAGGCGTGTCGGTGGTTGTTAAGAGTACTAAATGTGTCAATCACAGTCACAGATATAAAGAGCTTAAAGGATCTAGTCACGGGCGAAAGAAACAAAAACACAGCGAGTCTCAGTGTAGAATATTTACACGAATATACTGTATATTCTCAAGGCTTTCAGTAAATTGTGTCATTTGCAACAGTTTGATAAAACAATTTCAACTTCATGCTGTTTCTTGCTCTAGGCTCCGGCTCCCTGCCTCCCTGAACATGATCTGTGGCTCGCTGACTGGCTGGATGGATGTTCATTAATAATGAATTATTTAGAAACTGAGCTCTTGCCCTTTTAACCCTTGCAGACAAGAAAACAAATCCCCCCTGAGAGAAGATAAACGTTTTTGTATTTTGAAATAAGAATTTAGAAATGTTATAATTAAGTATATATAATATACGATTTAAATTGTTTTATTTGGAAAACGTTTGTTTACGGGCATGTGGCACAGATGCACACTGGAAACCAACATGAGGGCAACACTAAAACATGGAGGAAAGTGAACGTGACACAGAATTATGAAAGACCAGACAAGACCAAGGATGAGCTAATACTGACAAGTGGGGCGACCTCTGTTTTGAGTGGATGTCGTTTGGGTATGAACACAATCCTCAATGCTAAAGAGAACAACACTAATGATAAAATCCACAACCAGAGGAACATACACCAGGTTAGCCAGTCTCCTCTTTTGAATTAACGTGAGCACGCAATTTGATTGGCTGGTGCCTCCGAGAAGTCCAACTCAACTTCTGTTGTTCGACCCTTCAAAACACAGGACCCACAAAGCAGTTCTGTGACACATGATCAGCTGTTGATGCCTCCAGCTCTGAGGCTAAAGAGACACTGACCAGAAACCGTACCTGTGCCACAGACGGGTCCCCACAACAGACTCAAACACCACAAACCTCTTTTAACACCTACACACCTGCAGAGAGAGAGTCCAAGGAAGAGACTGCAAGATGTTGACCTCAGTGTCACACTGCAGTGTCAACACTTAAAGTCTTGAAGTAAATAGACACACACACACACACACACACACACACACACACAAAAGCAAGTAGACACATGCACCAGCACTGAAGTCAAAGGAAACCCAAACTGTGGTTCTTCCCTGAGGCTCCCCACTTGTTGAAAAAAGAGATTCCCCCACCATGATGTCAGCTGTTCACACAGAACACCCAGTGATACACACACACGCACACACACACAATGACAACGATGATTGGAGGGGGGGCTGCTGGCAATGGCCAATCAGCTTCAAGCACCGTGTGATGACAGCAGTGTCTATCTTATCCTTCTTCCTTCCTCTTTCCAACACCTCCTCTCTGCATGTCTCTATCTTTAAATCACATTTACACATCTCCCCCCCCGCCCTCACATCTCTCCCTCTATTCCTGTCTCTTCCCGTCTCCTCCGCCCATCTTCCTTCCTTCCTCCTCTTTCTCATCCTGTTGCTCGAGGCTGTTACCTTTGAGTTTGTTTTTCATCTGTCCGTTTGGTTCAGTTTCAAGATCGAGGTTTTTCTTTAATAACAAAATAAAATAAAAAACAGAGAAAAAAAACTGCTACTGATAAAGGATCAAATAATAATCATACAAAGAAGCATTTAACAAATACTAGACATTTCCTGTAAATACAATTTTTAGACTTGGTATTATATCCACTTCTAATATGATGGATATAATTTCCCTCAGTAGAGCTGAAACCTAACAGGCCCAACAGTCCACTCACCTTAAAACAGGCAAAATAACAAACTCATATACCTGATGTTTTTCATCAAGCTGCACGCTGGGAGATTGGTGAAAAATGTTTGTCAGAATCCGCGCTAAACCAATTAGTTCTCTCTTGGCGATTGTTCCGTCCTCCTACCAAGAGGAGACATTGGTTCAGAGGTTTTTCTGCACTCCTGCTGACAAACTAACTAACCATCAACAATCTTGGCAGAGTTAACTACTTCAACAAATTAGCCTCTGGAGGCTACAGACAATATTTTGGAGCTCCTGGTGTAGACAGTGGATATCCGGACCAAGACTCTCTGCCGTCTGCCAGATAAATTAAACAGCCAATAGCTGATGCATTTCAGTCTATGTGTTTCACCTCTTTTGTTCTCTGTGCAGGCTTCATCCAAACGTCTATGGCTTCTTTTCAAAACGGATCAACTTTGCTACGGATACGCCCGATGTCGAAACTACTCTGAGAATTACATTTTTTTTAGGAATGTGTTGTAGTCATGACATAAAAAAATCAACCGACATTAGCGCCGGCTACCATGATGTAACGCAAACATGGGAAATCCAATTAAAGCATTGCTGACCCGGTCGTCTTTGCCAACAGCTGTTGTGCAATGAAATTCTGAAATTTACAACGATACAGCTGCTCACATGCTTAGGAGACACACTGTTATTCGGCATGCCAATGCCTAGTGTAAGTGACTGGTCACATATGCGTATTTAGGCATTTTAGCGGATTGACTGAGACAAAAAAATTGTCAGTGAACTAAAAAAGCTTATATAGACGGAGTTCTCAAACGTGATCGGTCAAAGTAGAAATAGAAAGCAGAAAACTTCCGACCACACAATCTATTTATCACTGTAAAAACACATGTTGAATCTGTTAAGAGATTAATCTTTGATAAAAAAAAGTGCAAACATGTACCGAGGGTATGAATATTTCTCTTTTAGATATTTTTTTACTGGTTTTCACTACTGGTGTCGTCTGCTTCCTCATTTTGACAGATAAGATGTTTAAGAAAAAGTTGAATTTCGGAATAATGATGAGTTATGAATCTAGAGGTAAAGTTTCAAAGTTATGCCCTCCTATTTTATCTCCCCATTACATGCCTGATTAGTTGCATTGGAAGTGCATGTGAATGCTTAGGTATTATATGGACTCCGAGGGAGTGCAGAGGGGAACGAAATCACCTCCGCAGCACCGAGGAAGACATTTACTGAGATTTAACTGCAGACATGGGAGTCTTCAATCACCAGGAACATGGCCGAGAGTGAGAGAGGAGGAGAGGGAATGAACTCCATCTTGACACTGAGTAATAACTTCATTTTTCTCCTGGTGCCTTTACTGTATGCAATGAAATATAAAATGACCCGACAATCTGAGATATATCTGGTGTTGTCCAATTTGTCAGTTTAAAGAGAAAGAAGGTAGTTGACTTCAATAAATAAATTGTCTTATACTTCTTCCAAAGGACTAAGTTCCAATGGTTAATGTACCTCATGCCAATTAACCATGTGTCCATGTTTGTTGCCATAAACTGTTTTTCTCTTCTTCCAGTTAACTAGGTGCTGCAAGATAAGTTAATAAATTCCTTGTTTGGTGAAACTCTGAGAGTGCATTATGAAAATGAATTTGACAACGAGTTACCAGCTCAATCTGCCACGAGGAACGTCCAACTCTCAGCATCTCACACACAGATATAGTGAGAGTGTGATTAATTGCGTGCAGCGTAGTTTGACAGCAATCATTAATTCAATACTTCATTACAGCTTATTTCTACTACAGGGGAAAAACTCCCGGGTGAGCAAACCTAGTATTTAATGCAGCCAATGGGAACGCTTCGTCAAAGGAGCTATGACATGTACTGCAGTCATCCACCAGGTGGCGATTGAGACATTTTGGCCTTAGTTTTTATAAAACAGTCAACGGTAAAGATAGTGTGACATTGTCAGAAAACAGGCATCAGTTTGTCTCATGTATTTAGTAGACAGAGATAAATTTGACAAAACCATAAAGACCAAATATATTTTGGCTGAGACCAACAAAACCTTTCTTGATGCAACAGAGAACAAAACCCATTCAACAGAACTGCTAACCCTAAAAACGTATAGCCTTATATTGAACTATCTGCAGCATTAGAACCTCCTGTTTACATCTTCTTAAATATTCTGGGAACATAGTTTCAAAAATCGAAAGGCTGATTATACGGCAAATTGAACAATAACAGGAGCGGCAAAATCCATTTCTACAACAAACGTTTTCTCTGGTGAAAGAAACTTCCAGCAGCACTGAGCAACCGTCCACATGACACAGCTGGAGGCTTTGCAACTGTCTGTTTATTGTTTGTTTTCCTGGCTCGATCTCAAATGTAGCATGTGAGTGTGAGACTCTGACTTGCAGCTGACTTGGAGGTCGCTCTGTGTTTGGCCCTTTCAACAACACATGAACGCAACATTAGCTTTGGCTCAAAATAAAACCCATCACACAGCGATAAAGAAGAACAGAATCTGTCCACACATTGCAGCCATATTTGTGTACTGCTTCTTTTTTTGCTCAGTACACATTCAATTTTAGCATTTTTGATTTCATGTAAATTTTGACATTTGAAGCTCATGTAGGACGTTGAAAAAAAAGTCCCAGAAAAGACCTAAAGTGCATTGTGAATGTAAAACCATGTGTAACACTGTTAAACGATACAAATATGAACAAACCCTGAACTAAAACGAAGAAAATAGGAGCTTAACACAAAATAACATAATCTCCTCTGAGTGAGTGAGTGAGTGAGTGAGTGAGTGAGTTGGTGACAGTGGAAATGATCAGGACCATTTCAAATCCTCTCTCTTGTGGAAAAGTAAACAGTTCCACTCTTTATGCAAATCTACATTTCAAAGTGCCCAAAATGCATAATTTTTTGCCTCCGTGCACCTTATTACTTTGAAATGGTAATGGTGGCTGTGGTTCATGCTGTGTGTGTGTGTGTGGGAGCGAGAGAGAGCGTGTGTCTGGTTTGCCATTCTTTGAACTGAATGACATCTTCAGTTCTTGCGTCCCATTTGCTCAAATTCACACACTCACTCTCTCCCTCCCTTTCTCTCAAAACACACACAGACACACTGACACACACACACTATTGTCGCCGAGACTTCAAAGGACATTACATTGATTTTCTGAAGTTATACTATAACTTTCACCATAAACCTAACCAACAACATGTCTTCACCTTAACATTTAATGACTTACATTACGGGGACTTGGTTTTTCTGTCCCCATAAGGACGAGGAACACACACAGCCCTGAATAGAGGTGAAACCTGAAGTCTAAATGTTAATAACGAGAAGTCGTCCTTTACACAGTGAGGAGATAATAGAAGTAACAGTGGAAATGAGAGAGAGAGAGAGAGAGAGAGAGAGAGAGAGAACACTGCTGCAGCGAGAACATGAGAGCAGCCACTTTAGGACAAAACCTGCAGATTGACCCGACCATACACAAAGGGAACAGATAAAGTCGATCCCGGCACCTGAAGCTACTCTATTCAATTCCATTCTTTCATTTCCATTTTCCCATCTCTCCATCTTCCATTCAACCTTGCACCATCACATCAAGAAGGAGCTGAATGAAGTTATGAGGATTATCTTCACTTTCTGCTGCGGGCGCTAACCACAGGCCCCCTTCCCTTTTCAAAAGGTCAGTCCCCCGCCACTTGTTAAGTGGGAATGCACCAATCGGAGCAGTCCGTGCCACGTGATTAATGAACACTACATAGGTCATGACCTTTTCCTTCATAACTTCAGAGATAAAAAGTGTGTGTGGGTGTGTGTGTGTGTGTGAGAGAGAGAGAGATGTATAGGTGTAATAGCCAGCGAGGCAATGGAGTATATGACTTGATATATGAAGAGTAACGGCTGATAGAGTGCTCAGAGCAGCGCAAGGCTATGTGTGTGTGGTCCAGGCATTACTGGTGTTGTGGGGACCCAAGTCTATTTACAGTCACACTTTGGGGACTTGTCTTCCTTATGAGAATAAAAAGCAAGTCCCAATAGTGTCAGCCATATATTTTAAGGTTAGTAAAGCTTTGGGATAGACAAGTTGTAACTATGGTTAATGATAGATTAAGTCTCAAGGGAATAATTGCAAGTCAATATAATGTATTCTGAAGTCATGGCGGTGGTGGTGGTGGTGGTGTGTGTGTGTGTGTGTCTGTGTGTGAAAGATGGGAGAAAGGAGAAAGATAGATGTCGCAGCTAGAGAAAGACGCTGGTTTATCTGCAGAGTCTGTGTCCTTGGGGTAGGAAATACTAAGAATGCCAAAATGAAATGTGTTGTGCTAAGTGATCTTGAGGAAACAGAGTGAAAACACACAATGATCTTGAGTGTCGATACAAAAATAATGGGCATTGCCACATTAAACATCTGGGAGCTTACTTATAAACACTGAATGTGCACAAAAGGGCTGTTTAAAAAGATCTCCACACCACTTTATATGTGGTGCGTGTGTGCTGCTCTAAACATGGGCGGCACCAACAGTGAAGTGTTTTAATGAGCCTCCTGACACAGTTCACTTGCATCTATATCAAATGACTCAATAATTATACCCTGTCATAGGAGACATCTCGCTAATCAGTGTTTGTTTGTTGCCGTTTCAGAAGCGAGATAATAAATGACAAGCGGCTAATGAAGTGCGATGAGAAAGGAGCAGTCTCTTTAGCTACTCTCGTTTTCAGTGCGTGTGTAAAAAGTCAGATAAGCGACTGTGGAAACCTGCGAGAACAACGAGCCGCACACAACGGGAACATTTCCACAAACAAACACAGATGCAAGCTTTGGATTACGGGGGGAGCTGAGGGGAGCTCGTCTATCCTGAAACAGATACCAGATATTTAGGGGGAGCTCTGAAACATTGACAATTTTTTACACACTCTGATTATCTCTCCAATGAGGTTCTTGAAATAAATAAGATAAAAAAATATGCCAATGTTTTTTTTTCTAATTAAAAAAACAAATTAAAACATGCTGAGGCTGCACTGCCCTCACATCATAGAGTATGTTTTATCTCTACGTTGCCTCCTGACCTTCTCTTCACTGAGTTCATGCTGCTGCGCTATTTCAAAGGTAAATCATTAAGTTAGAAAAAAAACTTTATTCTGTTGAACAATGGATAGATAGTGTAATAGTTGTATCTCCTGATGACTCTAGGCACAAACTGGCCCAAACCAGAGAGACAGAGCTTCCTTTGTCGCTTTGCACACTCCTACTCACGGTCCTCCTCTCCTACAGACGGAGGTAAAGAATTTAACATCAAAACAGATATTTATGTAATTTACCTGACTGTTTCATATAATTTCCATAGCTCATTGGTAGCTGGCTGCAGTATAGGTCAAAAGCCCTTTCTCCTCCATGTTAGCAGATGGGACATAGGCCTAATTAAAAAGTTACTCTTTGAAAATGTTTTGTCAAAGATGGTCTTTCATTTTCCCAGTAAGTTTAGTTTTAATTAATTATTTGATGCTATAAAAATTGGGGTATTCGTCTCGATTGACAGCTGGAGAGGGGGGGTGCAGACGGGTTGTCCATCTCTATATACAGTCCTCCATATTGAAACTCTTTACGTTAAGTGCAATAAAAGCTTGAAAACACAAGTCACGGGTTCTTCTGAAACCAAAGATGGTCAGGCATCGATCACCCCATCGCATTTGAAAGTCAGTCCAAAATATCAGTGGAAAGGTTTTTTTCTGGCCGGATCACTCGCGGCCCCCCCCCCCGCTGCTCCAGCTGCACCCACCAACATGCAGAGGAGAACAGTCTTTGACCCATCTTCATTTCAAAGGTTTCATCCTGGCTTCATACAGACTGTCAACTTTTCATCAAGGAAATGAAAAGAGGGAGAAGCCAGCTGAGGCAGATGTTTCAACCTTGAGCAAAGTCTTGAAAGTCAAATTATTTTTGTATATTATATTCATTTAATATGTTATCATGACTTCCCTTTTTGATCATGGAGCCTCTCTGGACAAAAGTGGAAATCTATTCACCGTCTCCTGTTGTAAAAACCTCGGTTTAGCCAGCACGTGCATTTGTGCAATGAGGTCATGCATCTTTTTGTTGCTGTGTGATTGATAACATGACACATGACATCATTTTGTTTTAGTACCAATCACACACGAACCCGAACCCTGACGTGAATCGTTCGGTCTGACCTTGACGCTGGTCAAGCAAAGACAGAGAATAGTTTAAAGAAACAGCCAATTTTCTCCCCCCTTCTCTTCTTTGCTGTTGTAAATCATAAAGAGGCAGCGATATTAAAATTAGATATTTCATAACCAGCTAAAAACTCTTTGCAGTACATTTAAGTCAAAGCATTTCTCCGTCAGATTGTCTTACACCAAGATCAAAGAGTCCAACACAACTTAAATGACCAGTGTACAAGCCCTGAACATAGATCAACCACAAATATTTACAGATATGATAAATGTAACTTTTACAAAGACAATCTTACAACCAGGACGACATTACTAACATGTTCACACTGTACTAATAGGCCAATGGTATTTGAGCTAATTGGGGCTATTCAAAGAAACACCTGGAGTGTGTTAGTGTGTGTGTGTGTGTGTGTGTGTGTGTGTGTGTGTGTGTGTGTGTGTGTGTGTGCGTGTGTGTGACTGCTGTCTTACATGTGACGGAGCTGACAGCGAGAACAGGATTGGGTGGCAGCGTGTAATGACTTAAGGGGCCAAGGGGTGGGGTGGATCAGGTGGCAGATGAGGTGGGTGGGCCAGTAGTACACACACACACACACACACACACACACACACACACACACACACATATCAAAATGTACAGTACATACTAATGTGTAGCAGCTGACAGAAGCAGAAAGACACATAAGTCTTTCAAACACACACACTGCATGTCCAGATAATCTTAATCAACAAAGCTGCGGTTTCATCTCTGACCTTCTCCCGAGTCCCTTTGACCTGGTAACAACCCTGAACCATTAGCAGACTGTAGACATGAGCGCACGTGTGTGAGTGCACACACACTTGTATCCTCAGCTGTTCGGCTCGTTCAATCCTCCCCAGTGAGTGTGCCTGCGTTTGACTGAGTTCTCTGCAGCGTCTTCACAGCTCAGCTCACACTGAGTTCAGATTCAGGGCATTTTGTCACATGAAACTACGACAGGAATTTTTGGAAAAATAAAAACAAAAAGCATCATGATAAATATAGATATAGCAGCTGTAGAGGCCATTACTTTTGTCAGCTCAAAATAAATAGCAGGTTGAAATTTTAACATTTTCGGGAGATAAATGGTCAAACGTGGACATTTAAAAGACCATTTTAAAAGACATTTCTTCCATCTTATGACTAATTACTTTTGTTTTCTCATCTTTTACAAAAGATGAATCTAACATTGTTGTTTTAGAAGATAAAATTAAACCACTGATTTTGAAAACTAAACACAAAACTAGTAATTAGAAGTAGACCACTTGTTAGTGATAATTAATATGTAGAGTACAAATTGCCGCTCTGAGGAATCATAATATATTCTGCCACTTTTGAACCGAACTAAAGACTCACATATTCTGTCTGAATCTGTGGTTATTTTATTATTTCCTCTCCTGCGCGCACACACACACACAGACACACACACACGGGCATTGCTCAGTTGCTGGAGATGGGAGAGAGAGCGATCAGTAACAAAGACAAATATTCATCAAATCCCACTAGACGATGCATTATTCATAACATGAGGATCTGAATTATATATATTTATCATCAAATATTTACAGTATTTGCGGTTTTCAAGAATGTGAGCTGGATGTAATCTTTCTTTGCACTGGCTCGATGTGTCGGAGCAGAGAAACAGATTAAAAAGTAACATGGGATTTTGGTTTCACAGGGATACAGTACAAGATGATCAAAAAAAGGGATTGCGTTTGATATTTTCCCCCCATCTTCATTATAAATTACATTAGTGCATGTTGTTAACATCACTTCTTTCTGAATTAATTCTCTGATATTGGTGTTTTGGTTTAGTTTGGTTTGGTTGTGCTTGCAATCGGGACTGTTTTCTATCTTATAGCAAAAATGTTGAGATTCAAATCTTTTTGATTTGTATAATTTTGAACTACTCAGCATACTTAAGGCCAATTAAAAAAGCCGGATGACGGAGCTACTAACTCGGGTTAAACTATTGTAAATGCTTATTTATGCTCATAATTCCGTCTGTACGTTCATTTCGTTCCAAATTCGTCCACGTTTCCAAGAAACCTACAGATACAGACAAAGCAGACGAAATAGAGCAGTACCACCACCAGCCACTTTTGCCTCTTTCTAACATTATCACGACCTCCTCCGCTACGTTGTTATTGTCGGAAACTTTCGACTCTGTGTTGCCCTCTAGTGGATGTTTTGCTTAACAACCATACTAACGTAAAGGACGCATGGAGGTACATGGTCGGTGACATAATTCGAAACAGACGTATCTCTCTTCATACGGAAAGGCAGCGCAAATAAGCCTAAAAATGTTGCAGACATCTACACACACAAGACACACACTTGTCATCCAAGCCGACCTCATGTCAGACAATCAGATGAGCTTGATCTCTTTGGATTTCTAGCCAAGAAACACAGGTGGGCAAAATAATGAGAACATAAAGCCTTAGAATAAACAGTATTTCAATCCAATATAATTAAAATAAGCACAAGCTTCATTAAGCAATACAATATTATTTATGGAATGTTTGTTTTTTTTGTCCAACCCTGTTTAATTTGTGCCAATGAATCTATTCCTCTGAAAATAGATGGATTTTGTGACGATAGGGAGCAGATTAACTGTGTGTGTGTGTGTGTGTGTGCGTGCACATAGGTTATAGTTCTGTTTAAAAGAGATTAAACCTTTATTTTGGCAAACATCATTGTCAAAATCCTGCTTCTTAAATACACACACCAATGTGTTGTAGGGGAGCGTGACTGGGAAGTGGGCCAGATGAAGGATGGAGGAAAAGTCGCCTACTGGGAGAAGAGAGGGGGAAAGGGAGAGAGACAGACATTGAACAAAAAAAAAGAAAGATAGGGAGACAAATAGGACAGATGTATCAGGCCGCAGTGGGTCAGATAACACCTCACTGATAGCAAGAGGGAGACAGAGAGAAATCTGATCCGCTGATATCCTTTCTCTCCTCTCTCTCCCTCACTCTCTCTGTCTGTCTAGGTCTCTCTCTCATGGAGCCACTGAGTCTTGCAGTTGAGTGTGCAGCTGTCAGTGCCCCCCCCCTTCCACAGTCTGTGTGTGACAGGTCAGCAATACGGCACCCGTCCATCCCAAATCTGGACTGTAGCCTACTATGACTTATACTGGGATGAAATGGCAAACAGAATGTATAGTTTGAAATATTTTAGGGGCAGCAGGAAAAAAACTGAAATACAAGAAAACATGTGTTGATTAATTTTTAATATACATGAGTATATGATCAATAAAAAACTATAGTTTTGATCCATGTTATTGGCTTTTGGAGTCATGAGCTCAGCGACCATGCACACACCCTAAGAGCCTAAACAGTAGGGAGCCTGGCTTGATTTGATATTTGCACTTTTATTTTCTATCCAATGCACTTTGTATTACGTTAATTTAAAAACTAGGTAACCTGTTTAGTTTCTAAAGCTTCTGTTGTGTTAATACTTCCTTTCCAGCTGGTTTTGGTTTTGTTTTCTTACGGTAGCCGTCAGCAGGGCTCTGGATAATTCCTGGTCAAATGCAGCTTGGGTTGCTGTACATGAAGGAACATCATCACAGGCTGCAGATCTATTATACACTTTATCTTTCAATTTTCTTGGAATCAACCCGCCTTGAGCTTGATAAGAGTCATGTTTAATGAAAAAACTTGATAGGACTTTGTAATAAAGGAAGTCTATTAGTTATGAAGAAGAAAAAAAACACTTTGATAGGAGTCACGATTTAATGAGGAACTAGATAAGAGTCATTTCACGAATAATCAGAAAATGGGGGGATAAAAAGTGGTGATACTGGAAGGCTGCCATAACCTAGTTACTTGGTAACACTACATTGGGAACCCATCAAAAGTGAATGAGCTGTTACATTTAAATTAATCTTGCAATTTCTTAAAACTTTGTCAGAGGTGACATAAAAGTGATCGACCAAAGAACATCCTTTATCTGGTATGTCATACTGAGATGCAATTCTGTCCCTCAGGCGGATACAGTAGAAAATTGAAGAGTTGAAGCTTGTCGCATGCCGTACCAACTCATTTGCATTTCATAATGACAACAGATCCAAAAGCTGATATTTAATGGATATACAAACTACTTGTAAGGTCACTTGTATGCATGAATTCAGCAGTTTGGGGGGGGTCTTAATTTACTCTAAAAACATGAAATAATCAGTGATAAAAGGTCACATTAGAGAAACACTAACTTAGATGGAGCTGAACGGAGATCAAGTTTATTTACAGAACCATTTTTCACAGGGGACTACGCTGGGTTTCAAGACCTCTTTCATTCTCCATTGCCTCAGTAATGTTCAAACATGCGCTAATGAGAAAATGCTGTTCTTTTCCCACTGTGTGAAACGAAGCATACGTTCATCTGGGATTTAATTTTAAAAAAAATTACACAATATCCAGATATACCGCATTTCTATTAGAGAGATAAAGAACACCCTGGGAGCAAAAGAGGGGGAAGATTTCCCGACGAGGGAGAAACAGGCTGTGGTGTCAGATGGACAGGCAGATGGTTGGAGGGTGCGTTTCCAATCAGCCTGGTGATGGTGGTGAATCCTCCCGACACTAAATCCAGAGAAATCCTTACTTTAAAAAACACAAGGATATCTCCACCACAGGCCAGGGGCCAAGTTCTGAGTTTGTTAACCCCAGAGGTGGAGGAGCCTCTGGGTTTCCCATTCAAGAAACTTAGACGACTTTAAACTTAGAGTCCTTTACTGTGGTATCTTACTCAGTGAATCAAACCTGCTTTCGGCAAGGTTTTCTTTTTGAAAAAGAAACATGCGTTCCTCTCTGTCTCATCCAATCCTGCTGAGCCTGAAGAGGCTGTCTGCTTCATTTCCTCATTAACACAGTTGATATCAAAGTACATATCAGAGCAGTAAAATCCCAACTGGATCTTAGTCTGTGGCCAAAAACATGTCTTTAGACAGGTTATCTGTGATAAACCACTGATTAATGTAAAGACAGAGACACTCATAATACGCACCAGGGTTCCATCCTCAGCTCAGAGTAACATCTAAGTCTGCCAAACAGTGACTTTGTGGACAGCCGACTGTCAGGTTGTCAATCAATCATTGACAATGCATTAATCACTGCAAACAGCAGGGTGAGGCAATAGACAGTGTGGTTGCACTGTTGGGACTAGAGACAGCATGTAAAGAAATGTCTCCACTTGCAACTTGAAGATGCATCCGTTGGAATTACCGGAACCATCTTTGAAAATCTTATTTAGCATGCACTTTGTCGTTTAAGTTTGGCCCTTGTCCTATCCACTCACATGGAGGAGGCAGGGTTTATGACCAATATTGCAGCCAGCCACCAGGGGGCAATCGAGATGCTTTGGCTTCACTTTTGGGGGTCAGCCTTGTCGACCATCTTTTTATAAAGAATTCAGATCAGAAAATAATGACTTAACACTCACCTGTAACAAGCTCAAGGGACTAAGAACAGTCAGAAGAGACCGTCTGCAACGTTTTGAGAATGTGCACAACGAAGGTTTCAACAGATGAAGAAGACGTTAAGAAGCCCTAATGCACAGTGATGGTTTCTTAAGCATGTTTCAGATCTTTCAAATGTTGTCTTTACCGTATTGAAACAAAATCAAAAAGTTAAGTCGCAGGTTGTATGCGAGCGCCCTGGAGCCCACAGATTAAGTTAAGTAAATTACAGTAACCACAGCTGATAGTTATGGGTGCACTTACATCTAAAATAGTCAGAACAGAAAAGCCGAAAAAACCTGTCAGCAGATGAAACTGTAAGAATGAAAAGATGAAGCAGCCAAAAGGAATGAGGCTCTTAGAAGGGATCAGGAGAAGCCCCATCAGGAGAAAACTGCAAAACCAGGCTGTGGCAGAATGAAAGAAAGGGAACTCCTGACAGAAAGAAAGAAACTCCAGGACAAGAAAGAGAGAGGATTTCTCAAAACACACGCACAGAAGCCTAGACTTGAGATGGAAGGCAAAGCTCTGTCAAAGAACAAGAACAACTTTCAGACATGACCTACGGGTAAAACTCAGAGAATCGGGTCTGGACTTTGCTTTTCACATTTTCACAACTCAGCAGCAGGTTCTCCAAACAGACGCCTTCGCAGCAAATCCTCCACATTATTGAGGCCAAAGTTGGAGCAGCTGGGTGCAAGCAGGCAGAGGCAGGAAGTGACGTATTAACTCGCATGATCATGTTTACAGCACCATGACACCGGTGTCGGCTCTTATCACCACAAACTTGAGCAAAACAAGATTGTTGGGAACCAACTGTCAGCCACAAGGAAGGAGCAGACATCCACCACAGCTCTGTGGGAGCAGCAGAGGCTGAATCGGCAAAGCAGGAAAAGAAAGAAGACAGAAGGGCAGCAATACCTCAGTCTATCTCTTGCCACAGAATGAAAATCATCATTGAAAATAGCATTGACGGAGCAACATGGACTGAAGTTACGTTGACAAAAAGGTTGATAACAAATGAAAAACTGCTGAGTAAGGAGGAGCGTGATGCTGCGGCGAGGAACGCAGAACAGACTGATAAGTATGTCCAGCATGAACTTCACAAGGTGACAGAGAATCAACGGTGTCCCCAACGCCAGAACATGACAATATGGAATAAAGAGAACGATAAGGTCGACCTGGCATAAACCCCTTTACCTTCATCCCAGCATCTTAAGCCACTTTAGCTGAAAAAGGTTCCGCTGAACGAGGGGTTGATCTTGGTTTTAAGGGGTCCAGTTAACTAGATTACAAAAAGGGTAAACTCTGATTATCAAACAACAGAATGAAGCTCAGATATGGAGAAACCACCACAGCTCTGCCGCTCCTCTCGAGCTGCCGTCTGTAAGCTCCAGCGTGCCTCCGGATTTCTTCATGATTTAATAATGCAGAAAAAGGATAAAGGACCATTCCAGGATCAATTTGGCCCAAGGAGAGAAACATTAAAGTTTTACAGTGAAATTGATTGTTTTATCTGATAAAGCATACGTATGTTCTCTGTTAATCACTTGCCCAGTGTTTTCCTTTGAGAAAAACCTCACAGCTAGAGATTAATATTTTATAATTTTCTGGTTTCATGATGGTGTCCCCTGGTGTTACATCAATTGTCAGAATGTCATCCAGTATCTTTCAAAGTAGATGAAGGCCTACCAATCAAAGGTTGCCCCAAGCAGAAACATGTGCACTGTATAACACAAGGAGCAGATGGTAACAATGAGCCAATCAACAGCCTGCTACATGAACCCAGATTAGCTGTCCAGAGTATGTCTCCTTCTTATCCTCTCACAAAATGCATCTGTAGTGATACATACAAGGACTCAAAAGCAATCGCTGAGAAGGACAAGACCGTAAAGTAACGAGAAGAGCTGCACATCAAAACCCAGAAGGTGAGAAAGAAGGACAGCAACAGGAGAGGATGATCGTTTAACAGCTGATGGAGAGAAAGAATGAGAGGAGATGTAACTGCTGCTGCCTCCACAGAGATTAGAGGAGATCAAGTGCAAGAAAATAATCAGAGAACAAATATACAATTAAAAAACGTGTTAAAAAGTGATGTTAACATGTTTCAACTAGAAAGCTAAAGAGAACAACAGACTAATGAGAGTAGAATATGGATTTTAGAAAGGCCTTGAAGAAGATCTGAGTCAAGGAGCCAGCTGAGGACGAATCAAGAGATAGACAGCTTCTCCTCTGCTTCTATCTGTGACAAAAGCAGTCAAATACAGAGCCGTGCATCAAGTCAATTCTGCTCCTTCAAGCCATCTCCAGTCATTCCCAGCAGGAGTCTGACCCAACATCTGTTCCCACCAAGCGTCCTACCTTCACCCAAAAGGTGAACCATCAATCCATTATGATTAAAAAGATCCATTGTCATATAAAAGGTAAATCAAGTCCATTCTCCCACTCATCTCCGCAGAGTCTCAGGTGCAGTCCTTAACCACACAAAGGCAGTTATACATTTTCTGGAGCGAAACAGATGGTGTGAAATTCGTTGAGGCCCGGTTGTGCTCTAGGCAGGTTGCTCTGGTTGTGTGGCTTTGCATAAATTTTGTGATACGCTGCGACAGTCGGAGCGGTGAATATTCACAGAGCTGTGTGTGAGTGTGGGAGAGTCACCACAGATTTTTACACACATGGAAGTGACCTTAGTTGGTGTTCGCTCTTCAGAGGATGATGAGTGACAGAACTCCTGCACGCTGTCAACACCTCGGTGAGATCAGTTGTTAAAGAGCTATGTTAAGGGTTGACCTGGCTTGCGTTTCTGTCCCCTCTCTACAACTGGTCGAGGCGTCCACCCACATTGAGACTGGTTCTGCTCGAGGTTTCTTCCAGTTAAAGGGAGTTTTTTCTGCCATGTGTTCGCTCGTTTTTTATGGAACGGCCAAAAGTCCACTTAAAATGTTTCTGCCTAAAATTAAATTTGTTTTCACCAAGATCCATGAATTATTCTCTGAGAAATGAGTGAAAATGTTGAATCCAACCCTGTCTCGCAGTGTTAAAGAATGTAAAATAAAAAGGATTTGGACCCCCCCCCCCCCCCCCCGCCTCAAAAATGTTATAATTTCTTCCCTAACCCCAAACCACATCCTACCACCAAGTTCCGTGGTAACCCATTCTGTAGATTTTGTGTAATCTAACTAACAAACAAAAATTCAAACCAACCAACAAGTAAGGGGTGAAAACATAGCCCCCTCGGGGAGGTGAATAGAGCCAGATCTATTTTCTTTCAAGACAACTACAGAGTTTAGGGAAAAGTTTTTGTTAACATAAGTGTTAAAACCTTATTTCCAGACAATTCGGATGACACAGAGCTAAAACTGACTGTAGCAGAAGTGTTAAGTTAAGACAGGTAAACATCAGGGGCGTGTGTTTCTGTCACGTTGGGGGTGATCGGAGGTTTCTCACTGTCATCACTGGACTGCAGCTGCTTTCTGACATCACTAACCCAGGACAGCTCAGAGCAGCTGCAAGGCTCTGCAGAGAGAGAGAGAGAGAGAGAGAGAGAGACATGGAGAGAGAGTGAGAGTGAGAGAGGGGGGAGTTTGGGTCACCGAACTGCCTCAGCTCTGAGTATATCTACCTCACTACCTCGTTTTGTCCCTTAACGATCACAAAGCTCTTTACGGGCCAAACGGACAGAAAGAGAAAGTTTGATGAGTTTCACTCGGGTGCCTCACCGACCGGTTGCCAGAAATACAGCAGGGAGAAAAGATTGGAGCCATAATTGTGGTCCAGTCAGTCTGAGGTGCATGAAACCGACAGCGATCCCATACGCACACACATGCTGTATATTTACTATAGAGGCGCACTGCAGACTGTGGTCAGACACACTTGTGTTTAAATAGATTGTAGTAAACTGTGTGTGTGTCTGCTTGTGTATCTGCGTGTGTGTGCGTGTGTGTGTGTGTGTGTGTGCGTGTGTGATTAGTCTGGCCAAAACCACAAAGCGAGGGGATGCTACTGCTGGTGCAGACGGACACACGCAGACAGACACACACACCTTCCTCCATCTGTCCACTTAGTGGTTCAATCATAACCTCGTTCATGCAGAGAGAGAGAGAGAGAGAGAGAAAGAAAGAGAGAGAGCAAGCGAGCACTGGGACCACTGACACATCCACATCCTCACTATCTGAACCCAGCTAGTCTGAACCAGATAAGACCGGACTGAAATGGGATTATATTGAACTGAACTGGATCATGTGGGTTTCCCAAACTGATTATGGTGAATTAGTGGATTATCCAGAAGTAGATTATACTGGACAGATGAAGACTGTACGGAGAGACGAGGAGGAGCTGGGGGTGAATTAAAGCAGACTGAATCTGATCAGACCGGATTGAACCCAATTCCGCTGCAAGGGGCGAGTTTAACGGTAATTCAGTTTTAACGGAATAAAAAGGGGGGTTAGTTCAATGAAAATATAGACACCTCGGCTCGTGTACACGTCTGTCGCCTCTCTTCCAATTTGTTCCGATTCACTCCGGCCCAGTTTTGTCTGCTCAGCCTCGGGGAAGCAGAGTGAAGAGGCCTTGTCTGGTGTCCCTGTCGCAGAGTTTTAAAAATCAAGTTTATTCATGACCAATGCTGCATTAGTCAAAACAGATTTATCAAGAATATAACTAATCTGCAGCTTTTTTATCTTGTTAATAAATCATTTTAAGCTGCATAGCAAGGTTGTTAATTTGTAACGTGATACGCTGGGAGAGTCGGAGCGGTAAATAGTCACAGAGCTGTGTGTGAGTGTGGGAGAATCACCACAGATGTTCATACACATGGAAGTGACCTCAGGTGGTGTTCGCTCTTCAGAGGCTGATGAGTGACAAAACTCCTGCACGCTGTCAACACCTCAGTGAGAGTTGTGTCATGGGTTCTGTTTGTAACTGACACACTTTTACATTTTTGGTTGAAAGTAAAAACCAACAAGCAGTTTAGTAATGTCACTTCAGACTCTGGGGGGGGGGGTTTTGACATATTTTTTCATTTTATTGAGAATTATAAAAACTGACAGTATGTTGAGTGATACTGAAAATGACCATTCGTTATTGCCCTACCCCAAACAATACATTAAATACTACATTAATTCATATGAAACTCATAAAGAAACTTGTAGATTTCAGCCCTTGTGCATCCAGACAGGGATTATGAAGTTCACAGGTGCAAATAAAGTTTGCCCTTTCTAAATATGTCAAATCACTTCAAGTAATTTCTGATTTTTAACTTCATTTTTTGGGGGTAAAATGGGACCTGAAGGTGATGTCTAGTCTACAGCTTTATTCTGATGAAGCTTATTTCTTTGTGCTGTAGTGAAACTGGGTGAACACACGCACACAAACACAATGGGATAGGGGCCCTGGAGCGAGACAGTAATTCCCAGGATGCTGCTCAGTCTCTGAACTTCAGAAAACTGACAAGTTCTCCACAGGGAGGACAGGGAGAGGAGCTTGTTATCGTCTGACATTATTGTGATAAGCCTGTTTTCTTTGTCATATCTGGTACTCAGTTTTGGGGGGGTCATCTTCTCAATTGTGTTATTTCAGACAGTCTTTTCCGATGACTTGTGTTGTTTTAAGCAAACACTGTATATACACATGGTCGTAAGCAAAAGATTAGTCAAAGTGCCCGAATCCTTTTAAGTTTAAGGAGTTTAAGAAGTTTTTGTGAATTATGGTCCCATTTGGAGCAAAATGGACAATAATAAATGTTTAAGTACTAGTTTCATCCCATGTGATTGACTGCTAGTGCTGTCCAATGGATACATGTCCCAAATGTAGATGGGTGTGCACTTTCCTTAAGCGCTCAGTCAGGCTCCACCCCCTCCTCCTCCAAATATGGCTACTTATGGTTTAAAAAAAGATGGTGTTGGACGAAATGCTGGACTCAAGGCATTTACACGGTATAAAGTTGGATTACTATTTATTACATCCTGGGCTGTCTTGGGCTATTTTGGATTTTTGTCGTCACAATTTAATACGAAATAAAACAACAATAATATCAGCATTCAAATACAGATTTGGACAATGGTTACTGTGGCAACTGTGGACGCTTCAAGGTATTCAGGTCAGTCCTAATTAAAGTTGTTCAGTTTATTATATTTCCCTGTGCTCTTCTGGGATGGTGATGTGAAATACCTCATTTGGCTGGCAGGTCAAACAAAGATAGCCAGGCACCCCAGACACACACACACAAACACACACACTTACACAATTATGCACACAGACACACGGACACACACACACACACAAACATAAACATACACACACAGGCAGCTCAGATACCCCATACAGGGAAGCCACAGACCAGAAAGGCTCTAAATGTCTCACTCACACATACGTCTGAAGAAACCAGACTGCACCCCCCCACCCCCACATAGCCATTTACAGAGTACCAGTAGCCAATGTCTGTCATTAAATTAAAACAAAAACAATTTTATCTCCATGTGTTTCTGTGCGTCGCTGTTCTGCCTCATGAACCACACACCAGTCATAAGATTAAATTATGAAATACAAGAGATCTTTATTAACGATTGACGACAGCGACACGCACAAACATCTGCAGGGTTCGGAGCCATCTGCTGTTTCAGATAGCTCAATCAACACGAGTCATGTGTGAATACAACACATCTTAAAATTAGACATTTAAGCCATTGTCTTCTCAATGTGTACGTATGTGTTTTTTAAAGAGTGTGTGTAGCTCGTGGCCCTGTAAAGCAAATAGGATTGTGAGTTAAAAGTCATTATTGCAAAATGTCCCATGTAGGTGCCCAGTGGGGTTGAGATCTGGAGATTGTCAGGCCAGCTATGTTAAAAAGGTTCACTTTGGACATGTAGGATCACCACTGTGCAAAACCGACTCAACAAGCTCCTCCAGCACTTAGCTGTGAACATCTCAAACCAAGATGTTTCCAGACTGGAGATAACAAGGAAGCTAACCTTGTGATTTTCTGTATTCTGACATGCACTGAACTCCGACAACTTTTCCTGCTAGACCCTTAGTAAAATGTCATGGAAATGTCTCAGTGAGCCCATGTGAGAATACAAAAGGAAGATATTTGGAAAAATTCACAGCAAGTGAGCGGGCGTATTGAGAATGTTTCTAATATTAACTCAAAACTAGAAGAATACAAATATTTCGGGAAAAGATGTCGAACATGTAGAAGACACAGACTGAGATAACAACTTGGAATGACAACGAGAATTTAGAGTTTCTGATGATAAAAGCCAATGTCGATGTGTTCATAGAGTATATGACAGGACATTTGCCTGAGTTCATGTTTGAAAACGGCTTTATTGACTCGTGCTCACTGTATTGAGCCATCTGCATTTGTCTTGGCTCCCCATTTATTCAGGGTTTCCTTTAATTCCTGGAAGGGTGAAAAGGGCCGGCTAACCAGAAGTTGGTCGGTTCGATCCTAGGCTTCCCCATCTGCATGCTGAAGTGTCCTTGGGCAAGATACTGAACCCTAGGATTGCCCCTTATAGAAAACAAAAAGTGCTGCCCATAGATGCACTGTGTGAATGTGTGTATGGCAATAAAATGTACTAAAAAGCACTTTTCCTGGTCATCAAGACTTAAAAAAGCATTTACCATTTCCAAACTGCAAATAGCAAAGCACTGCTTCGGTGATAGAGGAGGATGTTTACTTATAAATCAATGTGACTCATTTTTTCGTGATCTGGATTAAACAAAGCAGCGCTGACAACAAAGACAGCTGGAGCAAGTAATTATAATACCTTTCCAACAACAACAACAACAACACAACACTGTGAAGTATAATCAATAAATAAGTAAATGTGTGTCTTGATATTCAAACTCAATGATCCTCAGCATTTGATTAAGCACAGTGGGGATTTAGCCTGACTGGTCTGTATGAGCTGGGATAGTCCTGACTCCTGCTCAGTGCTGCACACAGACAAGTGCAAATTCTTATATAAACTGCTTTAGAACACAATCCAAAGATAAACACTGTGGCCTTGATGCAAGCTTTAATCCCCCCCTCCACCTTCATGGTGTTACCTTCACACACACACTGTTCTACTGTATTCAGTGCTGTACTCCCTCTGCTGAGTGTGATGTCCACTGACATATTTTTCTAGGCCAAGTTTCACACACTTCTCAGAGTCAAAAGTATGTAATAACTTTATGTCGTGTAAGAGCTGAGTGCTCGGGGCACACCAGAGTCTCACTGCACTACACACCGAGCTGACACACCATTTACAGGCCAGCAGGTAAGAGCAGGATGTGATATGAATGGACTTAACCAGACCCCCATTCAACAGATTGTAGAATTGTAGATTGTCTTGTCATCCTCCTATCTTAAGTATTACCAGCTTTGGTTGGTTTCAAGGTCTTGAAAGCTCTAAATATAATTCTTCCTTCAGATGTTTTTCAAACCCTGACATAAATACAAATCTATGTAAAACAGTGACTACTTGTAGCTTAGGGCTGTCGCTTTTGCTTTCAAAGTTCAAACATCTATTAATACACGGTTAAAGTTAATATACGAACCGCAGTCAACTTTTTGAATTCAAAGTTGAGAAGCGAAACACACAATGTTTGAAGTGGTCTACCTATTTACTTTGAGCTATGGCATTCCAATTAATGCAAAACAAATTGTGTGTCACTCGATATTCATTTGAAAGGGATTTTTGGAAAAACTGACAGGTCTAATGGAAACATACAGAGGATATTGAACATCAGTCGTCAACTGTTATAAGAAGTTGTCAACAAAACAATTGTGTTGGCATTAAAAAGCCCAATTCAGCCGCACTCCTGTGTGTATATGTGTATCCGCCGAGGGATGTGAGTGATTTATCTGGGACAGGGACATCACAGAAAACAACAGCAGTCAAAAATTCAATTTTCTGGCAGGGCTAGAGGAGAGGGAGCGAGAGCGAGAGCGTGACTGAATAGGTGTGACTGCAGAGGTTTCCCTCTAATACAGCCAAGATCACACAATACACAGAGGAGCGGGACGCCACCAAAAGCCTTCCCGCTGACATTGTTTTATGTATTAAAATGTGTGCAAGAATGTGTGAGCGCCTGTGAGGCAGCGGCAGCAGCTGAATTCAGGAGATATAAAGCAGAACTGTAGTGTCACTCAAAACCCGGAGGGAGAGACAGAGCGGAGAGAACAAAGAGGAAGGGAAACAACGAGGCAGCGGCAGAACAGGAGAGAGGATATTAGTCAATTGAGGAGGACAGCTGATATTGCACATGTTAACTTTGTTTACTCCTTCTCACTGGTGTTGCACTTCTGTCCGTCAGCTGCAACAGGTACAAGAACTGATGCAGAACACAGGATGTGCTCTCAAGTAGGAATTAAAAAATAAGTCAAACACTAGGAATGAGACACTAATGACAAGTTCTACGGTGGCCCTGAGGTGCAAATCCAAGCCACATATAAGAGAACACGACAAAATAAGAAAACGCAACGGCATTAACTTCTGACAGAAAAGGGGGGAACCTGCTATCAACAAGGCTCGTTGCTGATTGGACAGAAGACCTGCCCGTCGTTTTAAGAGAAAGGATATCCAGAAATTGCAGTTGTGTTTTCTTTTTATTGTTCTGCTTTGTGATTTGTTGTTGAGTTAATGGAGTTTTGCAGTAGATATTAATTCTTCTTAATACCACCTCTATCTGGTAATCGGAGGAGACGATGTGTAGATGAACCCCTCAAATCGAGTCTTAGAAGCGATTGGCGATTGCGGATCAAACGCTGATTTGGCTCTGATCTGGGGGTTTTGTTGGCCACTTCCAAAAGTTGTAGAAAATCAAGCTGAGAACTACAAAGTCAAGTAGAGTGCGTCCCTCCACCAGTGTCCCCTTATGAAGCAAGAATGACTTTCTGATCTGCACCCATTCATAGAAACTCATCTTATTGGGATCCCCATCAAATTTGAATGGATTCTTTTTTGGCTTATGTCCCGTCCTTCTACCAAGTTTAATGGGAATCCGTTCAGCTGTTTTTGTGTTATCTTACTCACAATCGAATCGTCCAACAAACGGACAACGGAAAAAACATAACCTTCTCGGTGGAGGTAATCATGGCCTGTGAACAAGACATAAGCGGTCACAGAGAATCAATGACGGCGCTATTGTGAAACTCTCCACAATGTTAGAATGTTACTTTGTCCCAGAAGTCGCTCTTCACAATGTGCGTAGACTGAGACTTTCTGTCAGGGGTGTTTGGAAATAGAAGGAAAAAGGAGAGTGTGTAAACGTAAAGCTTCAGGAACAACATTTCCTGCTTTTGCAGCATCACTCAGCTTACAGTGCATTACAGCCAGTTAAGCATCGTAAGCTTCTGGGTTTATTTTTGTCAAAGTTGTGTTACTGTATGATAAAGGGGATGAAAGCAACAACTGTTTATAAAAGGTTTTCTCGTTTGGTATTGATATCTAAGGGATGATATCTTTATGATTCAGGTGCACAGTTGGTATGTTGGACTACTTCTGGTTTCCTTTGCAGGTGTGTAGGGTGATGTACACAGAATCGCACATTGTCAGTGTGTGTGTTAGAGGCCGTTGTCGGTGGTAACAGTCACATAAGCTCTGCAAATATGTCACCTATGCTTCTAGATTTACTTTATCACCAATAAGAAATCATAACACATAATTTGCAAATCATTTCAATAACTACATTTGCATTTACAAAATAAAACTCAACCTGTGCAATAAATAAAAAATCAATGTGTGTGTAACAATGTTGGCAAGCTTGTTTATGTTGCTCATTTTGAACAGCCTGGTGCTGCAGGTAACCACTGTGCTTTGATGATGCAAACCATTCAAATTAGTGACTCAGATAATCAAAGTCTCGGTGAGGCAGTTTTTTATTTTATTCACATTATTTTATATGCTTGTCTATATTATTTTATTGTATTTTGCATAGGGTCTCGTTTATTGTCAACTGTGTTTTTTATGGGCCAAATAAATAAACTTGACTTGACTTGACATATCTACAGCCTTTCATGAAAAGGAAAGCCTTCAAGCTGCTGTGAATAGCAGCCGCTTAAATACTCACTTCAGGATTGTGTTATTGTAGTTCAGTGTCTTCCAGCGTGTTATCTTTCAAATGGCAGCTTGTTAAACAGGTCTCAAAGCTGCTTCTGCAGTTGTAGGTCTCCTTTCTCATAAAGGCACAGACATCCATTGCCTTCTTTTAATTCCATTCCTAGGGATCTGTTAATTTTACCTCTCATTAACCATCACTTTTACAGCACACTTGTCATTCTTGTCATTACCAAGCAGCAGGATGGAACGGAACAAAGCCGGGATACTGGGGAGCCGCAGAAAAAAAAAAGGAGGCATGGAGGAGGGTGAGATAGAGAGGAGGAGCGTGCTGATGAAGAGAGAAATGGGGTTAATGTATTAAAAAGTGTTTTCAGAGAAGAGGAAGAGGGGAAGCCGTGGCTGCGGGGTCTGACACTGTCCCAGTTTCACTACAGCACCAGTATCTCCTGTGGCTCTCCAGCACATTTCCACCCAGTTGATTAATGCTGCCATCACACAACCATCACCAGCCTCTTTGAAGACTGAAACTACAACGATCCACATAAAATGTGTGTTAGGCACCGCACTTAGTTTCAGCCTAGTTTTAGTCTTGAGACAAACAGTTCAGGAATGTGATGGGGTGATGCTGGAACCAGGCCATGACAGGATGTGAACGGCTGTGATCTGCGTGTGGAAAGGGACTCGATAGGAATTGATTCTTCTTCACAGACACGGATAGCCTCTGCTGGGATAGATCATATGACAGAATGATAAAGGATTATAATCAAATAAGGGTTGGACATTGTTTGGGATGTTACTGATATCAGTGTTATTATCAAAACTGTTAAAACTGTTCCGGTGCCTAAATGGTGACAGAACATTTTTTCTTTTGAAAAAATAATTTTAAAAAAGCACAAAATGACGGTCGACAATAAGAACGACTTCTTTATTGCCGAGGCAATTTGTAGCAATTTGTAACAAATCTACATAATAGAATCACATAATAAATCAGACCTCCCCCAACTACAATAATTTAACAGTAAATAAGAGTTTTAATGCCTAATCCAATCAAATATTCCAGCTCCAAAATCAACATTAATTGTCTCCCCACCCCCGGGACCAGGGACATACACACTGCTGGCTGATGTGCTTGATAAGGTCACGCAATCAGTCAAATTGTTTCAATCCTTTGCTGGTTAAATGTAATGTTCAATGCATTTCAGTAAATCGCTCAGACAGTAAAATGAGCCACAGAAGTCTGCGGTGTAATTCAGTCCCGTAGGTAGCAGCCATGTAGGAGCCAGCTCCTAATGGACACCGGATTTCAGTAACCAACCATAATAATAACGAAGAATAATCTGTGTCAAGATCACAACTTGGATTTTCGAAAAGCATTTATCATGACCACGACTCAGCCACATGTGCATTAACCGTCAGATTTGTTGCTCTCATCAGCTTCCTGATTTCTCCAGTAGCTGCATTAACAAACCACAACTCTGCAGTCGACCACATGACAGACTGAACAAAGCAAAAGAGGAGTGATACCAAAACAAATCCTAAAATCCTAGAGGAGACGGATGGTTGGGACAGCAAAAGGAACCACAGACAAGAGAACAAATTGATTCATAATCATGGTGATCATAATGGAGACAGAGAGGAAAAAGAAGTTTCTGAAGCCAGTTCTTACAACCAAGTCGGATATTTTCAGATATAAAAATAACAATGATTGTCAAAGACAAATACAATTGGTACTTTGCAAATGTCATGGGGTGCAAAAGACACCGCTAATGATTTAACTGAAGGGTTGCGCGCATCTCTGTGTGAGTAACTGATGGACTAATATCAACCTTTATAGCCTTAAAAAATATACACTGGCCAAGCTACAAGAGTGTTTTCCCCAAATTTTACAACAGGCTGACAACGGACATGCGAAGAGTTTTCCCAACGGCGACGATGTGCAGCTTGTGCCAGAGAACAGCGTGATGACCCGTGGTGCTTTAACAGCGCTGGCAGGACTCGAGCAAAGAGAAAATGAGATGAGTTTGGAGCTCGGCCAACAGGACAGACGAAGAGAATGAACGGAGAGCTGAGATGTGGCTGCTGGAGGTCTCAGTCTGAGAGGACAAACGTCAGTCAGAGACAGAGAGGAAGTGGAGACATGTGAAAGAGAAAGGAGAGAAAAGAGAAAGAAGAACGAACTGCAGCTGCAAACTTTGACAGACAGCTCCGATGCAGGAAGGATAATAGACAAACTTTTTGGAGCTTAATGAGTTTATAGCTGTATATTCCTGGATATATATTTTTATGTTAATTTTCAGTCCTGACAATCAATCTAGATAATAAAAGAAGTTTAATGGCATTCATTCTCTGTGTGTATTTGTTTTTCAAAGGGTTTAACATGAGCCAGGCCACACAACAGCATTAATAACTTAATTACTTATTTTTGTAAATGCACGCGTATTGGATAGCTACTCGATAGCGGAACCTCTCTGACTTTACAATTCCTATGCTTTTGGAAATTTGTACATGTAAGTATATGCATATTAAAAGGTAACAGTAATATTATTCAGAGTTTTTAGCCATTAAAGGGTAATTTGAAATTTAAACAATGATACATTTTGCAGTGCACCAATAATGAGTTTGCTTTTTCATTGCAGTATAAGGAGGGCGTTGATAAGGGCAACCATTTGGCCGGTGTGTCACTCTTGATGCCAGGCTGTGAGAAACAAAATGGGAATAAAAAGTTGGAGGATAAAAGATGTCGGGTGAGAAAAGTGTGATTCCAGCTGGGGTTTACAGGAGAATAATAACAGTGGCATAGCAATCTGTACATGCACAAGCATTAAAAATAGAATTGCTCATACAGGGGAGGACAGTTGTTTTTTCCTGCGACTTCTGCGAATCCTCTAAGATAAACATAACTCACTTGTCACCATGATTGGGCTGAAGCTCCTGAATGAGTTGGTAAACTGGTGTTTGTTTCATTTGCGTGAACGATCTTACTTCACTGACACTCATTGGGTTTCGCAGAGAAAGAACAGAGTCATTTTCTCAGGTTAAATGACAAATTAAGCCGCAGCCGTCCCCAAGCATCCGAACCCATACAAACTGTGAGGCTCTAAATGTTCTTTTTACACAAATTATGTCTGACAAATCCCCTAAAAACTGTGAAGAATCCGCTGCAGCTGTTAAAATGCCACACACAAACAAAGTACAACCTTTTAAGTCAGATTTTTGCCGTTTATCTTGGCATTTTATACCCTTTTCCATTTTGTAAAGTTTCCATGCAATAATTTCATCGAATGTTTTCAGATGCAATAAATTATTGTAGGAAACTTTTACTACCACAAGCATAAACACAAACTGAAAAGTAAACTCTCCCTTAAGACGCTGTAGATGTTTGACAGTGATGGAGCTCCAGACTGATCTGTGCATGTCGCCATGGTAACAAGTACCTGTTGATGTGTCTCGTCTTCTCTCAGTTCCTCCCTTTCCACCTCTCTCTTCCTAAAGTGACACTTCAAAGACAAGAATGAACAAGTCCAGAACCGGAGACAGTGACAGTCAGCTCAGTGTCTCTGGAGAATGTGAAGATGTTTTTACATTTAATATGACCAGTGTTCCCATTGTTCCCAGTCTAAACACAACACATCCGGAGGTAGTGTGGTATTTGGTCTTGCTCGTCTCTGCTAACATAATCCCTGTCTCGGAGGGAGAAGACCTCCAGATCACTGTAAAAAAAACACAAATATACACAGCAGAAGTTCAGCCTAAAAGTCACTAGATAACTGCCACAGGCTTTCACGTTTTCCTTCCAACTTTCCCTGGACCCTCCCTTTCTGTTTAATGCACTCCCATGACCAGATACACACACCCACACCCCCAGACACACACACACACACACACACACACACACACACACACACACACACACACACACACACATACACACTGTGCTCGACAAGTTCAGTTTTAGAAAAGCTTGAGAAATCCGGCATAACAACATAAAGCAGCCAGACTACACCACACACACACACACACACATACACACACAGTGATTTATACACGTATTGCATGCATGCATACATAGCAAATACATTCCAGCGTACACACACAAACCACCATCGAACCCCACTTACGCATGCATGCGCCAAATCAAACATGCACACATAGTATTTATGCATACACAAACACACATACGCACATTTTGCACACACTCTCTCTCTCTCTAACACACACACGGAGCCAGGAGTGGATGTTTGGACACAGACGTCAGAGTGGAAAGCTGATCACAGTTGTACTGCAGCCATGAACACACTGTGCATCAGAGTGTGTCCCGAAATAACCTGAAATGCTCTGATCTGACCCCCAAAAAATTCTCATGCAGGCAGAACACATTTCAGAAGAACGTCCCGTCCGTCCTCATCCAGAAGACTTCGTATTCCTGTTGTCACAATTTGGCTGGTGCAATGCTCATGGTCGTAGTTAATGGAGGCCATATGCTTCACTGGTGGTGCAATAATATCCCTGCAATGTTATTGGGCCAGCAATGAAATTTATACTGACCTAAAAGTATGTTGGCCTCATGCAATCACCACACTAATACAGTGTAGATGTTACACATGCTATGAATTATAGATAGTGTATTTATTTTATTACTCAAAACCACATTTTAGGGTTTGTAGGATTTCATTTTAATATTTCAATACCTTATATGTGAAATAAAAGTATCTCTATTTTGTCCTGATGTTTTATTTTAGTGTCTCTTTTCTTCTTTTCTAAACCTAGTATGAGACATTCAATCTGCCAAAAAAGCCGACTAAACACATTTCTTTTTGAGGGAGGAACTTAACTACCTCTAAGTTCAATCAGTCCCGGGGGTCAAATAAGAAAACTGGGAAAAGAATGAGTCCATGAAGATCTATAAACACCGCTGGTGATGAATTGAAGTTGTGAGCTGTGAGAATGAACAGCAGGTCGATGAAGAGGGCGACCTGTATTCGCTGCCATGTTCCCAAATTCTCTTAAGATGTGTGTATCTGTCAGTGTCTGTTAGTGTGTGTAGTGTGTACACAGATCTCTCCTCTCTACCTGAGCCAAACCTCGGTCTCCTGCCAAGTCTAACGTAGGTGGTGGGTGCATTTCTGCATCTCTCTATAACAGAGAAAGCTGAAGAGGTGGAGGATGGAGGAGGCATTCTTGCACCAAGATGGGAAGGAAGTGAAACGTACTCACACACACACCAACACACACAGGAACACGCACACACAGGCACTGTCTGACACCTGGAGAAACCACATTGTGTTTCCACGGAAAGCTTCCCCCAAGAGAACCGTTCTACTTCTCAAAGCACATCACCGCTGGAACCTCAACCCTTGTTACAATAGACACACACATTATGTCGCATGCTCCTGACGGGAGTCAGCAGAGTCTTAACACAAAAATAACACTACCTGGAGGCTCAAACTATGACTCGCAGCACTTTTTCCCGACATTGCAGAAAACAGCTCTTTGCTGCTTGAGGTAATTTTACATATTGACAGTTACAGACAGCAGCAGGATATTTGGTTTGAATGTAGCTTTCATTAGTTACAAAGATACAGTGCAATGCCAAGCTGTAAGTAGCTCACCTGCAAGTAGCACAGAAAGCACAAGGAACAGGATTCACAGTGAGCTGAAGTGGTTTCAATGCTTGGCCCTCTTCTATTAGAACACTTTTTCTTGGGCTACATCCTGTGGCTTGTAATGAGGAGAAGAATTGTTCATTTCAATTAACATTGAAAGGGTATGCCTTAAACTTAAATTCTCCATAACTTATCGATATTGGAAATCTTTTCTTGCACAATATCAGTATCAACATCGGCAACGAAAGATTCCTATCGGCCAGTATTTACTGTCCCAACTTGTATTATTTCTCTTTTCTCTGGATTTACAATTTTGATGAAATATGCACCTACGTCACATAAACATAAAGAAATATATAAACTGATTTCTCTCTGAACTGCTCGATATTAAAATGTCTAAATGTGATGTTAATGTATCTTCGTGTTAACATGTCACGGCTTCATTTTTTTAATTCAAACCTTTAAAAAAAAGGCGCCATTCCTCTGTATGAATTGTACTGGATTGACCGGTGGCTTGTGACATCTCACCCTCATCTCCATAGTAACAATGGCATCAAGGGTGAGGGGGTTAACCCTTTAACCTATTGTGCGTGTGTATGTGTATTTGCCCATGTGTGTATTTGTGCAACTGGGGGAAGGGATTGATGGGATTCCAGCCATCCACCCGTGGGAATAGCAGTCAAGCTCCCAAGCTTGTTTAGGCTTTAACACCCATTACAGATTCACCCCCCACAAAACTAAACAACACACACTCATTACCCCATCTCCCGGGCTACAAGCTGCCCGCAACCACCACTCAGCCTCCATCCATCATGTGATGTGATCAACCTGCATCCATCTCCATACAGGGCCAAGGATGAAAGTGATGTGAGATGGCATCACCCAGATACAGAGCAACATGGACTCAAGTAATTAGGGCAACGCTCTTATGTAAAGAAGCTCCATAGTGAGCGATCAGACGAAGGCCCCATTCTGACAGGAGTAGATTATCAACATGATAGCTAAAGCTGTGTTTTCAGAATCAAGATCAACGTGAGGAGCAAAAATGATAATTTACTGGCTCCACAACCAGCACTAAATGGATGCGTAATCTGTCATTTAACCCTACCCTCTAACCCTAACCCTTTTGCAAACTGAACACAGACCGGGATTCGAAACTGAGAACCTTCTTGCTGCTGACAACATCCCCATTCCACTGCATCAAATCCACCATTTGCCAGGGACTCTGTTGGAATTTAGTTTTGCTTATTCTTGTTTATATGATATTTTTAGTATCACTGTATTTCAAAGCAGAGTAAAAAATGAATGCAATTTCAGAGGCTTTTCTAAGCCGACGAGAACAACAATCCGGAGGAAACATCAACACGGTACATCTTGGCATGAAAACGGTTTCAACAACATTGTGAATAGTGGACGTGGGCAGCTTCGTCACAAACCATTCAAAATCCAATTGTGCCTTGTGTCTTGTACAGAAAAACACAACTGGCAAACAAATAATCAGGCCTGGAAATAGATGAATGCACACTATACGCCTTCATACACACATTTTGAGCACATATATGTAACAAAAGCACAAGACAGCATCGTGTCTAAGACATCCCAGGGAACACAGAACGCAGTCGTCTTGTTTTAACGACTGCTTAAATGGCACGGCTCATGTGTGTGTGTGTGTGTGTGTGTGTGTGTGTGTGTGTGTGTGTGTGTGTGTGTGTGTGTGTGTGTGTGTCTAAGGAAGCTTCATGGTGTGGTAACACTATAATTCATTAAATTCTCTGCACATGAACATCAGAGAAAAGGCGAGAGAAGGATGAGAAAGAATGAGTAAAGAGCGAAACAGGAGAAAAATATGTTTGTGCTGGTGTGTGTGTGTGAATTTATTTAACAAAGAACGGTTGAGACGGCAGAGAGAGACGGTTCACACGTGCGCACACACACACACACACACAGTTCATCTTCTCAAGTCAGAGAGTATCTCACTGGTCTCATTTCTCTCTTTGTGTGAATGTGCATGTGTGTGTGTGTTTGTGTGTGAGTAGCTGTAGGGGGAATCTAGTACACTATAATACAAAGAGGGAGGTTCAAAGGATCATTAGAGGTATTGATAACAAGCTGTTTCCTTATTTGAACACCCACCTAATCCTCACACATGCGCACACACACAGACACACACACACACGAGGGAATGACAGGGCAAAGCACTTGCTCACTCCAGAGATGAAAGAAGGTGGCGTCTTTGCAGTTGTATGTTGCCACGGAAACCCCAGGCGTCATCATAGCAACCCCAGGTAAATACAGGTATGGGGAGAAGATCAAGGGTTAAGATCATTGTGACACAAAGCTTTGATGGAAATTGGACAAATTCCCCATTGTCACAAAGAGGTTTGTCAAAGGTGAGCTCTCATTTTTTTTCTTTGTGACTATGTAAGTAAAATTAAACATAATATTGTAATTCACACAGGGATAAAACATTTTTATTTATGATGTTACAGCATTAAAGATCTGATGCATTCTGATTGTCAGGTCCCTTACTATTCCATCAAGGCGGTCTGTACCTGACAACAACATAACTCTGGCTCATATATAAGACTATCGATCACATTGGAATGATGAGATAGGCTTTATGAATATGAAACCGGGCCAAGCTTTTGTCACAAGGGTGTAACAGAGAGTCAATACAATCCATAAGCCCCCACTCTTTAAAAAACAACCCACTCTAATATACAGTATATACCTAACAAAGCTGACCAGGCAAGGCCAGTACAGATAAAAAAAAACTCAATAATTTATTCAACACTGCCATTGCCAGGTATTGATTTAGAAACAATGTAAAACCGTTGTTATCTGGAGTCTTGTGTTATAAGGGTTAGGTAGGACACCCAGAAGGCTGGCATTCACTTTGAGTGGGCTGATGTCATGCGTTGTGTTTTTGTTTATGTCACGATGCTCATGCTGTGTACGGCAGAAGTTGGGCAGAGACAAACCTTTAATGCAGCAATGGCAGCACCAGCCAATGAAATGGGGTTTAAACAAATACTCAAGAGCAGGCACTAGCCAATCAAATCACGCCAATGTGAAAGCGGACACAGCTGCCATACCTGAAGTGTGTTCATTCACTTTAGCATTGTATTAATAGTTATGGTACGTTAGTATGAAAGA
Organism: Limanda limanda; assembly: GCF_963576545.1. Taxonomy (NCBI): domain Eukaryota; kingdom Metazoa; phylum Chordata; class Actinopteri; order Pleuronectiformes; family Pleuronectidae; genus Limanda; species Limanda limanda. Next base: position 17,867,907 of record NC_083651.1, on the reverse strand, counting down.
CATCTATGCAGGTTGTGCATTTCCAATAGATGAAACTGTGATTGTTGTCCTTATGACGATGGCACCAACACCAAGCATCGGGCAGGAGCACTGTCAAGCAGTGAGCATAAAGCTTCAGCCTGTTTTCAAACTTTTACCTTTGTGACAACTGAAAACTTTCTGATCAAATCAGTACAAAAGGCTCAAACAGGTTTCGCTTCCTGCACGTTGTGCCGAAGTAAAGCATTGTCTTGAGGTTCAGTCCTCAGGCCATTAGTTCAGTTTGAAAGGCTACCTAAGCACAGGATTATTATTACCTCACTGTTTCCCTCTCAAATCTGTTCTGACTCGCTGCTGGAAAATGACTCCATTATTGTGTGAATACTTTCAACTGTTTCATTGCTCTGTATGTGTTCCATTTGGCCAAGGCCAGGAATTGCCAGGAATGACACATGGCACAAAGACAACCAAGAGGGATAGAAGGCTAAAAAAATAATTACACAAACTACAAAGCACTCACAGGCTACAAACCTTCACCAAAGCTGAATGATGTGACAAAATACGTTTTGTTATTCGTACTGAATTTGGTGGATGGAATAATAGATCAGTATTCAACTAAATGATGCACAATCATGGCATAGGTGTGTCAGATCTCTGTGTTACGAGGTTGATGCAGTGCTTCGTGAGAAAACAGACAAGTGCTGTTTCTCACAATGTTAAGAAATAACTTCAACAACTAATAACTCCATTCGCGAGCCATGGACTAACAGAATTTAACTGAAATCTGATATTCTGGTATTTGTGGGAAATCGAGTGAACAAATGAAAAACAGACAAACAGAAGAGGAAACACCTCTTTGGCATCAATAACAAGACGAGTCCTCATAGCTACAATAACATGGATAATAATCACATCATATGACAGAGAAAGAGCAGAAATAACTGATCAACTCTCTGTTTTTTGACAAATTGCTTGTTAAGTGCAGTTAAAATCTGTTCAAAGTAAAAGGTTTTTTGTGTTTTTTCAAAAATCTGTGCTTTGCTCTATTTTCTTTCTAAATTAATACGGCATGAGTCAGAGTGAGGACGGGAATAACTAAAGCAGAACTGATCAGAAGGTTTGGAATAAATTTTTTAAAACATCGAACTGGGAAGATGCCAGCCTCCTCAAATCTGACTTTAACAACTAAATTAGAAGTTGATTACTTCCCCATTTCCAGTCTAGGAGTTTGACTTTCAGATTTAGTTATTGTCATTATTGTTATAAGTCATTGGAAGCAGAAAACAAAACACACAACAGAAGAAGGCACAATGGATGGACATTCGTGACAATGTTACCGTGGTTACAGTTTTATGTCTTTTGCTTCAGTCCCTTTTCCATCTCAACGGTGACTGCATGTCTGGCCAATGTTGGATCTTGCACACAAAAAAAAGAAATTGCTGTTGAAAACAACACGTACTCAAATGTCCACGGCTATTTTTACGAGATCTACAGGAAGTTTAATGCGCCTTCAGCGTCTAGAATCCCAAAGGAAAGAGGAGGGCTGAGAAATGATCGTGTTCACCCAGATGTCACGTTTCCATCGCCGCGGATCGGAGAAGGAGCCGATAAAAAAAACAATGCAGATTGTATCAATGATGCTTATCGTAAGTTCAATCAGGAAGACTTTCCCCCACTCACTCAAGCTCAATTCTCTCACTCTCTTTTTGCTTATTAATCTGCTCATTGTGGGCGCTTGTACCCAATCAAATTCTGTCACAGTCTCTCCCAGCCAATCAGGCGGCTGCTGTCAAACTTTAAATCCCTTCTCCTCTTTTCTTTAGTCAGCCATCATACAGTGACGCGTGTCACCCACCTCCACCCAAAACTCCTCCAATCTTCAGCAGAGTCATTATCACCTTATCTAGATCCTCAACCACCAACAGTGTCTAGACCCCGGGGGGGATTCCTGTCCTGCTCCACCTCCTTCTAATCCTGAAGACATCACATAGGGGTCTAAAACACCGAAAGACTATAACATTCACATCATTCTCTCTGTGCACATGTCAATAAATGTTTGTCAAACAGTTGAATCGAGGTCTCTGCTGAATAAATTGCCGTTAGTGGGTTTTTTGAACAGTGAAAAGCGGCCAAATCAAATAAACTTTATTGTCTCATGGGAAATCTGTCCAAGGCCAAAGTGGCACAGCAGCTGCAGAGCAGAACATTTAAAACAGACAACAACAACAAGAAGAGATTCATCAGTCCCATCATTCTCTGAACTGTATGACTGCTTCATGGTTAAAAACAACTCTTTTGTCTGCGTACTGCATGTGTCTTCCCACTCTGTGAATGGGCATACAAGTGGCTGATGGCATTTGGGTGACAGCTGATGTACAACACTGTAGCCGAGGGGCGAGGGTTGCCAAAGTCATCAGCTGCTGACGGGCTCAACAATTTGTCTTTGGGCTGAAAAGAGAGAGAAACCGAGACAACAGACTCTTCAGTTGAATTCTTGACCTGGTAACTGATCTAGCACGGAAAGCAGCAGCGAAAAGACAGGATGAAACATTCGTAGGAAATTCAGCGCAGGTATTGTCATTTACTACCTTTTGGCAAATTGCCTTTTTTCCCGAGAAGTTAATTTTACACAGAAGCTGTCAGGAAAAAAAAAAAAAGGGTAATTGATCAGCCTTGATAAATTCTCGCTGGTGGAAGCACCAATTCGGGGACAGACGCTCCAGGAGCCCAACAGCAGGTGAGAGAGCTCGACTGACTTCTGACTCGGCACGTCTGCCTCTTCTTCCATTTCCATAGCAACACATTCATTCTTATCTACAACCCTTAACTCCTGATGTACAGCGTGTGACCTGCTGGACTGCCTCAGTTGCTGCGTGAGTGCAGTGGTACTCAGTCATTTAGAGACACACTTGACTCCAGTAGCAAATCCACGGCTCTTTTACCCCATTTACACCTGAACTTAAAGTGTGACGGGGTGGTCGGATTGCAATTAAATAGATCTTGACCACACAAAAGTACAACACACACTGTGGAAGGGCTGTGATCCGATCTGACCCATCGTGACCAGACTGAATACAAATGTAAATGCGTTGGCCACATCCAACAACTAGAAGCAGAAGAATGGTACTCGGATAGCTCTTTCCTCAGCCGAGGCCCAACAGTCCCCTTTAACTCAATCCAGTCATACCAGATTACACACACTCATATCAGTTCGCTAAATATGAAAATGAATATAAATATAAATATGATGTTTTTTTTCATCCAACATCCATGATTTAGTCTCTGAGAAATCACCAATAATGTCAAAAAACACCACATCATGGAATGTTGAAATGAGTGAATAATAAACAACTGCTGGATACCGCTCCCTGATCCAGATCATAATCATCGTTCTTTCTTAAGCCATTTCACATCCTTGCACTGATAATTCAAATACATTCAAAACCAACTTGTCAATCTAAATTCGTTCCAACTTGATTTTCAGAAGAAGTGTCCGCCCTTTTGGAGACACATGTGTAAATGTAATCAGGTTAAAATCATATCCACATACAATACGAGATGCATCTTAATGCTGTTTGTAAGTTGAGTCTCCCAATGCATAGACACACACACACACACACACACACACACACACACACACACACACACACACACACACACACACACACACACACACACACACACACACACACACAGACACAGACACACACACACACACACACACACAGGAGTAAGATGATTCTCACTTACATCACTGACCGTTGGTCCCAGAGGAGCCTGGACGGGACCTGGGCAGAGTGACTGCAGAGCATGTCTGAGGGTAATGGGCTGTGGAGGTGTGTGTCTGTGTGATACTGCAACTCTTTCTTGTCGTCTTACTAATTTCTCTTATTTTTCACAATATAAAACGAGTCATTAATTCGCTTCGTAGAAATGTCATTTATTCTAGTTAATGTTGTCCAGGGTAAAATGTAGACAAATCTGTCACCTTGGGCTGGAGAAACTTATGATAAGCTTCCGTCTCTAAAGTCTCCAGCACAGTGTGACCTTAACATATTCCTGCTGTTAAAAGTCTGCATCGTTGTGTCTTTTGTATTTGTGCTTTGTGTCCTCGTGTGCCATCCGTGAAACTGCTCTGCAGGGACCAGTAAAGTTTATTGAGTGAATTGAAGTGGGGTGTTAAGTGCTAGTGGAAATGTCACTGAGGGTTTGAATTCCTGTTCGTCGCCATGAATGAGCGACCGCTCGCTGCCGCCGCCGCACTCCATCACGCCAAAGAGCTCCAGTGCCTCAATCAATGGCTCGCACGCCCGACCAGTCTTTGTGTACGCAGTGGGGGGGGTGTGTGGGAGCTGATGGCGAGGCCTTTCTTTGGCCCGATAATCACAGCGTTCCTCTTTATTGGAGAGGAGAGGCGGTGGACTATTGGCAGAAACTTGGACTATGGGCAGAAAAGGTCTCTGGTTCGTCTCTGGTTTGACTCCACGGAGAAACAACAAAAAGACGAATCTGGATTGATCTGTCCAAAAATCCAAGAGGATTCTCCCTACCCTGTCTAATGCCCCTTAGCAAGGCACCTTACTCCCCCAACTGCTCTGTGTGTCCTGCACCAGATGGGTAAAAAGCAGAGGTTAAATTTCCCTCCTTGCATGAGTGTGCTTGTGCATGTCTGTGAATGTGTTTGGGACAAATAAATGTATCTTAATCTTATTGGGGATATCGCTTAACTCAAAAGGAGGGAAGGGATAAAAAAAATACAAACGTGAACATACCTGCCCACGACCACCCGAATGCAAATTGGATTTGGACTAATCAGAAAACACACCAGTGGAGCTCGCCTTAGACAAATACAGGATCTCCAGCTCAGCAAGTTACAGCACGAGCCGGGAAATGTTGTCTTTCCTTAGAAGGAGTAACGTGTAAGAGGAAACTCTGTCAGAGGGATGAAGTCATGACTAGTGTTTCCTCTGTGAGGGTTTTTTTTTTTGATATCACATAAATCATTGTTTCTTTATGCTCTAACTGACACCTGAGCAGAGAGGTTCTGCTGGCACGTCTTTCACTTTGAATCTGGATATTTGGGGATTTCTTTGCCGCTGGTCAGACGAAATGGATATTTCTGTGATTGCATTATGCTCCTGGATGCATCAGGGGTTATAAAAAAAAAAAGGAATTCATGCTCTGAAAGGATGAACAATATCACAGGAATCTGTGTGTTGTTCATTGCAGCTCAAGATCCTGCATCACATTATAAACACTTCGGTTCAGCATACTTGTGACACTAGATGGTGTTGTACTGTACATAAATGTGTAGTATTCTATTACATGGGTTGCAGTTTTTGCTTCTATGGAATTGGATATGTCAGTGTTTTATATCATGACAAAGGTAAAACTGCATAAGTTAATTTTGATATCTGTAATATAAAATTGTATGATCATATTTTAATGTATTTTAACTTTTGATATTTGTAATTTAACGTATGTTTTTAATGTTTGGTATTGGTATTGTAATGTTTGTTTTAAATGTTTAATATCTGTATGTATGTCTTAAATTTGGACCCCACTATATAGCTCTGTCTTAGGGTAGAGCTAATGGGGATCCTTCTAAATAAACAAATAAACAAATAAACAAAAATACTAAGGATATGACGAGATACAATAAAACGACGCATTTATGCAACTGCCAGAGGGTCGGGGGGTGGGGGGGAGAGATTTGAGATTCCAGTTGGAGGCAAAAGGAGGATGTTCTTTGCATAACAGAGTCGATGATATCACACTGTCTGACTCACTGCCTCGTTCTTCTGCACATCTCCCATAGCACGCTTTGAAATAACAGCGCACTGGATGTCTGTGCACTGCGAGTAAACAACGCTCCTCAGCTACTGAGCTGGTGGGGTTATGAAACCTCACGCTGCTGCAGCCCGGGGGGACAACTGGGCTCCAAGAGGACAGGTGACACACACACACACACACCCCTCCTCACTCTGTGTCTATGTCTCTCTTCTGCTCTCTCTCTCTCTCCCTCCCTCACTAAGTTCATTTCAGCAGCATCACAGAAAATAAGATGTCAAAATGCCTTCACATCATCACAGGTGCATTATTCTGCAAAAAGCAACACAACAACAGCCGATGCATCATCTGTGGCATCAGCAACTCACAACTCTGCGTTTCATTACACATCACCTGGCATTGTGGTGATGCAATGTTTGTCTTCCGCTTCCCTCTCTCATAAGTTGGACTCTGCTTCCAAGTTGTCGTTGTTTTTCTCCTCCTCCTCCTCCTCATGATCAAACCATCTCTGCTGCAGTCAGCAGGTGAACACACTGTTCCCCCGGTCCCAGCACACACACCCACAGCGGGGCAATCATCACAACAATCGGTCCTCAACACACCTCCCCCCCCCCCCCCCCCAGAGCCCATGCAGATCTAGCGAGCAGCAGCACGGACAGGACAGAGAGTGAATGCTGAAGTTGTGTTGCAGTTGTTTTGTTGACAAACGATGCATACAACGTGGACACATTCGGACACAGTGTGGCTGCTCCACGGAGAGAGCCTGCGGGGTCATGTGATGTGTTTAGCGGGGAAGTGACCAACCTTCACAGGGGAGCTCCGGGTGGCCACCGGCAGCTCTCGGATCGCGATGCCCGGAGGGGAGGCGCACAGCCCGGCCGCGTAGCCCTGCAGCGAGCCGCCGGCCAGGGACTGCCTGCCGCCGGCTCCCACTCCTCCTCCTCCTCCCCCGGTGAGGCTGCCTCGCTGCGGCCGCTGCTTGATGCCGTCCAGCAGGCGGACCAGCAGGATGTTGGCCGGCAGCTCGTCCACCCCGCAGTCCACCAGGATGCGGCACTCCGGGCAGCGCAGCTCGTTCCGCGAGCTGACGATGTTCTCCAGGCAGCGGCGGCAGAAGGTGTGCTGGCACGGCAGCACCTTGGCCGTGGTGTCGAGCCGCTCCAGGCACACGGAGCACTCCAGCAGGTCCAGCAGCGACGAGGACTCGTCCATGTCGGCGGAGAGGGCGAGCATCTGGGCTTCAGGGGCCGTGGGGACGCCGCGGGGACGGGCTCGGGGACCGCAGGAGAAGCAAGGAGCCGCCGCCGGGGGCACGGAGCATGCCGGGCGGCCGCAGCGGAGCGACGCGGCGGGAGACAGCTCACGGATCCCCCGCGACGGAGGAGGAGGAGTCCCCCGGGCGCCGAGCAGCGAGGTCCCGTGTTGTGATGAGAGAGTCTCCGCTGGTTCGGTCCTCTCCGGGTCCCCCAACTAGTTTCTGAGGCTCGCTCCCTCTGTGCTGTGTACCTCTCTCTCTCTCTCTCTCTCTCCCTCCCTCTCTCTCTCTCTCCCTCCCTCCCTCTCTCTCTCTCCCTCTCTCTCTCCCTCTCTCTGTGCTGTGAACCCCCTCTCTCTCTCCCTCTCTCTGTGCTGTGAACCCCCTCTCTCTCTCCCTCTCTCTGTGCTGTGAACCCCCTCTCTCTCTCACCCTCTCTCTGTGTAATGTGTAACTCTCAATCTCTCTCTCTCCCTCTCTCTCGCTCTGTACTGTGTACCTCTCTCTCTCTCTGTGCTCTCTCTCTTCTCTCTCTCTCTCTCTCTCTCTCTCTCTCTCTCTTCTCTCTCTCTCTCTCCCCAGCAGCTGTGCAGAAAGCGGTGAGGTCACGCTCTCATCATCACCATCATCCGAGCGCCGTTCACAATTGCGGCGCGCGTTCACGCACCAAGGAAAGATAGATGGGACACACACACACGCACAGAGCCCACAGGTTAGGATCAGGTATTGCCCCCCCCCCCCCCCCCCCCCCCCCCCGCTCCCTCCAAGCAGCCTCCAGAACCAGAGTCAGTTGTGTCGGAGTTGTTTGTGCAGACAGAAGCAGCAGATCTTTGTCCAGCAGGTGTGTGTCCGTGTGTGTCCGTGTGTTGTCTCGCCCTGTGACGAGCACCTGACAGGAGCACACGTTCACCTCCTCTTAACTTCATCCAGTTGAAACACATGGGGGGGGGGGAGACGGCTTCTGGCGACACCTGGTGGACACTTCTCCATTGTCCAATGTGTGAATATGTATAGATCTGTGTTGTCATGTTAAATCATACAATATATACACATACATACATAATAGCCTATATAGCAAAAATACTTTCAGGTATAATGCAATATGTAATAGGAATGATTCAACGATGTGTGTACATCATGTTGTAACTTACTTAAATAATATGAGCATTAACATAACTGTATGGTGTCCAAGACCACATTGTCATCAAAGGTAAGTTGTCTCATATTGGGATATGATTAAATGGTAAATGTTAAAATAAAGATAAAAAAAAAAAGAGCATTGTATCTGTAATATTCCTCTAGGATAAATATTATCATGTGTGATGGATACAACACACGTGTGTTTGTGTGTGTGTGTGTGTGTGTGTGTGCTGTCAGCCATGACTTGCATGCTCTCTTCACCTTCCACCTGTTCAGACCTGCTCAGCTCTCACATTCAGGCCCACAGGGATATGGAGTGATTAAGGCATGTGTTTGTGTACAATTGTCCCTGTGTATGTAAGTGTGTGTGTCGGTGTGACACAGTGACGCCTTCCTGGGTGGGTGTGGGTGGGCCCCCGTTATTTACCACCCACGGTGAAAAGCAGAGGGTGGACTGCTGAGGCGTAGAAAATAGGGAGGAGGAGGGTGAGCATGTGGTGCAACCTCAGCATTGATACTGAAACTATTTGCACTGATATTCTTTTCAAAATAAAAGTTGTAGTAGTAGTGGTTTGTTTTTTTATTTAAATAAGACAGTATTATGCTATTCACACTGAGACTAGACTAGTCTGTGACTTCACGACGCCTCCAGACATTATAATTTCTTTTGTTGTTGCAGGTCCTTTATTGTTTTTGTAGTTTAAGCTTCTTTATCTTCTTCCAGCACTGTTTCCTGGTGTGGTGGATGTTTTCTTACTGGAGATGGTGGCATACACCTAAGCAAAAACTCGAAAACATGACCTCCCTGTCGGTCTGTCAGTCATGTTCAGATCTGTAAACTCAAAACTGTAAACTGTCAGTTAGCCGCTTCAGTTTTTAAGTGCTGCAAGACCAAACCCCAGAGTTCCTGAACTTTTGAAAATGACTACCCCCTGGCTATATACCCTGGCTCTCAGTTTAAGGGGAAAGTTCATGCACATTCTCTATAAGATCCTGAGTGATGGTTCATACAATGACAAGGCAAAAAAGCTGTCAAAGCAAAAGACATGAGAAATAATAAACAGGTCTTTACAAATAAATGAATAGTCCCTTGTGGCTAGAGATGAAGAATAACAGGTTATAATAGGCTCCAAAATCCACAGATAATCCAGACAGTAGTGAATTCAAGAGGACTTTGAATTCACTACTGGTCTGGAAGAAAAACGTATTATTCTAAAAATGAAGTGAAGGTCAAGTCTTTTGTTCTACTACTGTGATAGATTTAGAAGCTCCCTTTGCACTTCATTACACTCTTACTACAGAGACCTGCCATTTCCCTGTGGCTGCAGCATACTGGACTTCAACAGCGTTAAAGGTGCGTGTGTGTAAACTGTCGTACCCTGACTCTGAACGTCTCTCTGCAGCGCAGCGGCCCACAAGCACTGGCAACAAGCCCAAGCTCACAGCTCCTCTCTCTCTCTCTTTATCATACCCACTCATGTCAGGCCCAGTGCGTTTCATCTGCTTAATACAATTCTCCACAGTCAATGATTCAGAATTAGAGGGGAACTACGGGGAGAAGCTGACAAATAAAAAATGATTATTGGACGAAAATCCCCTCAATCCATTTAAGCGGCATAGTCGGGCTCCCTGTAGGAAGCCGGCGTTGTCAATAACAGACAAAAGGTGGATGCCAGGGGCGGCTCCTGGTACAGGCGACATAGGCGGTTGCCTAGGGTGAAAAATGCAGAGAGGGCGGCACAAGAGACTGAATTATCATGACGTGACTAATGCAATGTAAAACAATATATTAACGTCACACCATCATCCTCTTACCCCGGGACGCACCAGAGGTAGAAGCACCGCGAAAAGCGGTCCGCCTCATTTCCTCGCCCATGTTCGCACCGGCAGCGTAATGCCGGGAAGAACCTGGAAGCGCCACGGCCACACACACACACACAAGCACATTATCTCCTGTGGGGGGTGGGGGGGCGGCTACAGGCTTGCTTAGGTCAGTCACCTGTGAAGACCAGCATCATTTACCCCTGAACCAGCGCGGAGAAATGCGCTCCCTGGGCCGCAGGGATGAGCCAGCCCCACGCCACTACGCTGCCATGGGTGGAACCAGGACACCAGTGGACACAGGAGCTGGGTCCGAACTCATGGGTAAGTTTGGCAGGCTGTCGTGTCGGCAGGACTTCAACCACCTATTCATTGCACAATATCTAATAATATGTCAATTTAAAAACAAAAATGAACCATAACCATTTCAAATTAAATATAAAAAAATTAAATTAAATTAAATTAAATTTAAAAAAAATAAAAAACTGTGCGTGCACATCTTGCGCAGAAGCCTATTGCGCAGGAATTGCGCAAATAAAATTATTTTTTATTTTTTATTCATTTAATTTAATTTAATTTAATTTTTCCTTTTTTATATTTAATGAATTTAAATTTACATAGTGTAATATATTTTGCAATTAATAGGTGATTGAAATCCTGCCAATTTTAAGAGTTCAGTATATTGCCGGCATGAAGATAAGAAAAATTGGGGACAAACCCGCAACCTTCGTGTTGAAGAACGACAACTCTACCGACTAGGCCAAACCGCCTGCTGATTCTTGTGACGAACTTAGCACCCTAAGAAGATGGACAAATTATCGTGTGTGTGTCCGTGTCATTGTAGTTTCCAAACTTGTCTTCTGACGCCTTACAAGAATCACAGTCTGCTGCTGCTGGTTTCCATGTGATGTCTTGAGGCTGCCCCCTGCTGGCTGCTGGGTTCCTCTGCTGCTCTTGCTTGGTTTGTGCAGCTTGTGATTAACTAAAGCTGTCCATAAAAGAAAATCTTTATTATCCTTGAAGGGCAATTTGATGTACAACAAGCAACCAGTGCACAACAAAAATTAACCAATATATAATGTAAATAAAACACAATATAAAAACCCTATAGACTAAGTAGCAGGGGAAAATTTGCTTTTAATAAATTAATTGATAAGTCGAAGAACAGAAAATTACCCGTCAACTATTTCGATATTATAGAAACATTTCATTCTACTTTTAATTTCCTGTTGTGTTTCTAATTATTAATAATGTTGGTGACATTTCCTTGATAAATGTGTTTTAATAACCTTAGCAGGAGGTTATGTTTTCACCTCAAAGATGAATCAAAGATGAATCAAAAAAAGATTAAATTATCAGGTGCACAATTCAGAAAGCACCGCAAAGTAGAGGAGGAGACGAAAGAACAACATAGAGGTAAGAATCACCCCGATTGTGGACATCATTAATGTTTATTTTTGTCGACGTGATATGCTATCAGTACAGCTGATTTCAGACTCTTTATATTTTTTGTTATATATTTTTATTGTGTTTTATAGCTTACAAATGTGTCTGCCTGTGTGTGCATCTGTATACAGTCCAAAAGTTATTGTGGATGCATGACAGTTTGCTTGTGTATGTTGGGGGGCGCCAATTTGAAATCTCGCCTAGGGTGCCAACATTGCCAGGGCCGGCCCTGGTGGATGCTGTTAAATAGCGGAGGAGCCAATTAGAGACAGAAACTTGTCTTTCAGAGATAGAAAGGGGAAAGAGCTCTGTGTTCAAGTGGGTAATGATGAACTCTTAAACCATGTAACTGTTCACTGAGCAGCTTGTTTTCATGCATAAAGTCTCTATATAAAAATGAAAAGAGCATCTCCGCAACTACAGGGTTTACAAAAACAGTGTGTTATTGTGGATGTGAGTTACAACATCGCCAGCTTTCGTCTAATGTTTTTCCTCCTCAGTTAGTTCATCTCTGTGTTTTCAATTTTTTTATCTAATTTTCATTAACTTTTTCTTTAACTTCTTATGTTTGGAGACGTACCCCGAGGACTCGTTTTTACTTATTTTCCCCTCTCCTCAAAATTAGCTCTTTGCTTTTTTTTTTCTTCACAAGAGTAGAGGCAGAGTTTGGTGCTCAGTTTGCTCAAGGCTTGGCAAGGTGCGTTAGATAGGCCTATTACATTTTTCCAGTGGGCATTTAGCGTTTTATGCTCTGTTTTGAAATAAAAGAAAGAAAAGCTTCACCGTTTTTATAAAATGTAATCAAATGTTTTCCTTTGGGTAATCCTTGTTATGAGAAGCTATGAAAATAAATACGAGTGGTGCCAGAGACGTTTTAAGAAATCGGTTGTGTGTGTTGACCTGACATCAACTGCATCTACATCCATATTCTTTTTTTCTTCTCCATGAACATGGTTTACCTATAGACTTCTCTGTCAATAATATCAATAATAATTCATACTATAAGATAGAATAACGATCCCATCATGTCTCAGGGAACACAAGAGTCTCCCACAATCTGCACTGGAGGAAGATCAAATTGATCAAATCTAATGAATATGTAGTATGTGTGTGTGTGTGTGTGTGTGTGTGTGTGTGTTTGCTTGTGTGTGTCTGTGGATCCTCTTCGCGCACCTATACCATACACCTCTCTCTCTCTCTCTCATCGACCAATGTCCTTCGTTCGCAAAAGTAGGTTAGCTGACACAGCAGTTACCATGGCAACTGGCTCTTTGCTTCCTTGTTGAAGAGTAGTTAGAGGGTGAGTGTGTGTTTTCACCCTTCTATACACAGTCTACTGTTCTCACAGACCAGACAATGCACACGCACACGGATACTAACAGGGGCACTAACAAGGTCAGACAGTTTGAAATAGGTTCATTTGTACATTGGGGAAAACACACACACGGGAAAACTGAGCTTTTATTTTGAAAGTTTGATACCTGTCAGTTCATGAAAAAGGTGTTTATCTGTGAGGTAATGCATGTGACCTTTTGTTGTTGTCTGGGGGGGGGGGGGGGGGCTTTTGCTGTGTTAGTTCAATAGGAACAAATCTACAGTTAGTGATTCTAACAGTGAAGCTGACAAAATCTGCATGGAATTACTGATGTATTTAGTCATAATTGATGGAAGAGTTTGCATGCACAGCAGTTTAAAGTCATATATTCTAATAGGATATCATTTAATAATTAGAATGTGACTCAGTAAAGCAAATACGTCTACCAAGGCCATCAGTCTCCTTATGAAACCAGATTTAAATGTATGCGATTTACATGGATCTGCACCAAATTGTACACATTGATTATTTGATCAGTTCCTTAAATATGCCTCATTCCTTTCATCATGATATATGGATTATTATCTGAGAAATTGTTGAAAATGTCGGAAAAAGCCCTATCTTGCTGATAAAAAAAAAAAAATCGTATTAATCACTTATTTGGTTCTTCCTTGGCCCATACTCCATCTTTCAATCAAGTTTCATGGTAATCCAGTCAGTATTTTTGGCATAATATTGCTTAAAAACAAACACCAACTGGCCTTAATATCAAACATCGTAAGTTATTTCAGTTTATCTTTCATTCTTTTATTTATTTAATTTTATTTGGCTCTATCCTCGGAAAAGAAGTTAACCACTGGACCACATTTCCAACATCTCCTCCCAGAGTTCACGTCTCCGCCAGGGGAGAAACATGAAAAGCACTAGGAAGTTTGTTTTTAATGATTTTTGCTGCTGAATTAAGTTCATTATATCAAGCAGCAAATGAAGTCTCCACTGACTGCTGTCTTCTCTGAGTCCCTGCACTTTGATGTGCTGCTCGAGGGGGGAGGTTAAAACCATGATACCCAGTGTGTGACAGCTGCTGCACTTTGAATCTTTGAAACTCAGATCTCCTACATTAATTCATGTTGAACTCAAGACTTTATACAGACTCAAAATATATTTCAATAATGATTCATTTCATTCACAGAGCAAATCATCATGACTCCAAACCCCAATTTGTTTAGGGCTGTTTGATAAAAGCACAGCCTCAAAATAAAGTTTAAAATAAACAGGGAGGTTGTAGATTATAACTGCTTTTGCACATATTTGTCGTTTTTTAGCTTTGGAACAGAAATTTTTGTATTCATTAGGATCCCCATAAACTCGTCTTTTTGGTGTCCAACTTAAAAACATATATACAGATTTTACAAATTTTAAACCATACTAGGACTAATCCCAAAAATACATGAAGACAATCTCTTTTTGAAATCATATAATAATGTAAATACACCAAAAAAGTATGACTAATGCGATAAATCAGTCCATCCTTTATCTGCAATGCTTATAAATAGATATATAAAGATAGTTCAACAGTCCAAATTGTGCATTCACACATAACACAGCAAAGAAAACATTTTTTTACAAAGATAAAAGAGAAATTCCTATGAATATAATCATATTTATAGCGAAACGTTATTTTCGCTGGCTGCAGAGGGCGCTGTTGCTCAGAAAAAGTCACTCAGTGTTGCTTTAAGTGATATTACCTCATATCAGTGAGCATGAAAAACAAAACACTTGACTTTCATTTATCTTTCTATCTATCTATCATCTCATTAAATCCCATGTCACCTCATGCAGAGTCACGTGTGGGTTGTTGTTGCACTGTCCGTGTGTGTAAATGCAGGTTTTAAGTTAATACGTATTTTTGTCTGGTCTGTGGCAGCGCAGTCATCCTTCTCTCAGAAGAACTCATCACTCTCCTTGTTATCCTCCTCTTATCCCCTCTTTTCATCTAATCTCCTCTCATCACATCCTCCTTTCTCAGTCAGGAAGCCCCTGGATCGACATCAATAACACTGTGAAAAAAACAGAGGGAGACAGAAAGAGAGAGAGAGAGAGAAAGAGAGAGAGAGAGGAAAGAAGAAAGAAAAGGAGAGGAGGATGGAGGAAGAAAGGACCAAATAGATGGACAGAAGGCCGGGAAAGTGGAAGAAAAATAGAGATTGACCAAGAAAAAGAGTGATGGAGATAAGGAGGAGGAGAGAAAGAAGGTGCAGAGAGGAAGACAGAGACAGGGAGTAAGTAATTACAGGACTCCCGGTGTTTTCAAAGCTCCTCTTTTATATCCTCCTTCCTGTGGTTGAGAAGAAAAGAAGCAGCGGAAAGAGAGAGGAGGAGGAGTAAAGTCCAGCGTTAGTCCTTCTCAGACAACAGGCACCAGTAGTCCACACACACACACACACACACACACACACACACACACACACACACACACACACACACACACACACACACACACACACACACACACAAACTAATTATGGCATCTTTTTCTAAAGATTGAAAGTGTGTGTGTGTCTGTGATGGCACTGGTAGAAGTGGCCTTAGTAATTGTTTTCAGCAGTGGAAGGTAAGTTTGTAAGTACTTTTGAGAAAAACAATGCAATTATTTGACACTTGCATAATCGGTCTATCTATCTATCTATCTATCTATCTATCTATCTGTCTGTCTGTCTGTCTGTCTGTCTGTCTGTCTGTCTGTCTGTCTGTCTGTCTGTCTGTCTGTCTGTCTGTCTGTCTGTCTGTCTGTCTGTCTGTCTGTCTGTCTGTCTGTCTGTCTGTCTGTCTGTCTGTCTGTCTGTCTGTCTGTCTGTCTGTCTGTCTGTCTGTCTGTCTGTCTGTCTGTCTGTCTGTCTGTCTGTCTGTCTGTCTGTCTGTCTGTCTGTCTATCTATCTATCTATCTATCTATCTATCTATCTATCTATCTATCTATCTTCATTTTGTCAGTGTGTAACGGGGTAAATATGTTGATTGTTAAAATCCTGTTCAACTTGGAACTGCAGTCATTGTTTTTTGTGTATTTCTTTTATTTTGCCGTGTTTATTTTATTTTGAAGGGCCACAACAGGAACTTCCGGGGATTAGTGGGGATTAGCGGGAGAAAACCTCTTTTTTCCTTCAGATGCAGTTTCCACTACACCGAGTAAGTTGTGTCCCCTCTGTCTGTCAGTGTTTTAGTTGATTATGGTTTATTTAGTGTTTAATAATATGCATTTTTTGTAACTTTTCTTTTATAGATGATTGTGTTCCATTTGTGGTTACAGGTATGTTTGTTTATAGTAGTTTAAGGCAAATCTATACGATCCCGTGTCAGAGAGATGCAGTTTCCACTACACCGAATGATTGTGTTCCATTTGTGGTTACAGAGAATAAAGTTTAATTGTTCTACCAAGCCTGAGTCATGAGAGATGAGTGAAAAGAGCAGCAGTACAAGCACAGACCGTCACATTGGTGCCGTGACCCGTCGATTCTCCTGCTGGATGGTGGATTCTTAAGCGCCGATCCGGGGATTTTTCTGCTGCTGCTGATCTTCTCTGCGTGACCAGGTGGACTTTTAACTTGAACTGTGTTGAGCTGGATGCACATATATTAAGCATTTTTTTCCTATTTGTCTGTGCTTAGCCTTTTACACTTTTTTTCTTTTTACACTGAGTGTTTCATTTTATTTCTGATATTGTATATTTTTTTATTTGATGATGAGTGTTGGTGGGGAAGATACTAGCACACCCTATAGCTTAGGCAGGGGTAGGGGAAGAGGATTGTTGAGTTCTCCTAAATTCTTGCAGTTTGAAACTCCTGTTAGGGGACATGGTAATGTTGCGGGGGTTAGTCAGAGCAGACCAGAGCTCCTTTCCACCAATAGGGATGTAACGTTTCCCCTAAGTCGCCCTGTAGCTATTACACATGAATCTCAAAACACCAGTTCTAATATTCCTAGCCCTGATGCCCTTGCTACTGAGATTGTCAGTCAGATGGGGGATGTGATCCAGCAGGTTAGCCAGAAGGTGTTACAGAACATCATAACCCAACTTAGCCCATCTGTTAGTGCACCTTTGACCTGTGCTCACACCCCACCGACCAAAAATGACATGTCAACCTCAAACACACTTGATGCCTCTCATGTGCAGCTTGTGTCTCACAGAAAGCTGAAAGATCCCCCATGCTTCAGAGGGGACAGCTCTGACCCTGTTTCCGTGAGAGAATGGGAAGACCTCATGAGGGCTTTCATTAAGAGAGGAAATCTGAGACCTGATGAACAAGCAGAGGAGATCCTCGTTCATCTTAGAGGCAAAGCTAGAGATGTTGTCAAGTTTGGGACCAGAAACAGTGAAATTGACCTCACCCGTGACCCTGAGGCAATCTATGGTCTCCTTCGAAGGCACTTTGACTCTGCCCCATGCTCACCACTCCCATTAGCTGACTTTTACACCACTTTGCCTGAGAGAGGTGAGGGTGCATTTGACTACTGGCTCAGGCTGCACCGTGCTGTTGACCTTGCCATTGAACGTCTTAAAGAGCAGGGCAAATCGCTTGACTGTCCTGGTACTGAGGTGACGCGCATGTTCATAAGGAACTGTCCTTCTCCTGACCTTTCTATGACCTTTCGCTCCAAGATAATGGAAAAATGGACAGCTAATGAAGTTCAGGACATTTTATATGAGTATCATTCAGGTTTGACCTCCACAGTGAGCAAAGCAACTAAGGAGAGGGTGACAATGAACACGCAGCACACTGCCACTCCGACAGCCTCTGGGGGGCAGGGCTCACCGCAGCCGCAGGCCACAGACTCTGCAACCCTGGAACGCCTTATAGGCATGCTGGAGAAGGTGCTGCTGCAGAGACCTGTTCACTCGGGCCCAGCCAGACAGTCTGGCCCACGGCGGCCTAGGATTGAAGGGTTACATGAGATGCCTTGTTCTGTTTGTCATGATGCTTCTCACTCCACCTTTACCCACTGCCGCGACCATAGACTCTGTTTCCAGTGCCACTCACCTAACCACTCTAGGCTTGCTTGTCCTGGCAGGACGTCGTCAGCCGCTCATCAGCAGCAGGGAAACTAGAGGATCCGCACCTTAGGGAGGATAGTGTGGATTATGATAGTGACCCTCCCAGTTGTGATAGTGATGACATTGAATCCTTGTATGAATCTCTTTCTTCATTTGCACCGTCTGGAAAGACTGTTATTTTTCAATTGACACACAGACTTCAGAAATCTGACAGCTTGTTCTACACAGGTGTTTGTGCTGCA
Organism: Limanda limanda; assembly: GCF_963576545.1. NCBI lineage: Eukaryota > Metazoa > Chordata > Actinopteri > Pleuronectiformes > Pleuronectidae > Limanda > Limanda limanda. The sequence continues at coordinate 17,849,868 of NC_083651.1, read as the reverse complement.
GGTGGTGTTCAACTGAAAGGAATGATTGATAGTGGTTCTATGTCATGTTCTCTAAGTGAAGCTGCTGCTTCACGCCTTTTGCTGCAAAGCCCTGATTTGAAGAGTAGTCCTGCTGATGATATTGTTGTTGTGGGTGCTGGAGGACACCATGTTTACCCTACAGCTGTCTATGATTTGGAGGTGGTTATTTATGGCTTCAAGTTGCTCATCCCAACACTGGTCATCCCTGGACAAGTGGATGATATGATTGTTGGTAGTAATGCTATCAAGCTGTTAATACACTTGATGAAAGAGTCTGAGGACTATTGGAGACTCCTGGCTGCACCAGTTGACATTGCAGATGATGAATGTGGCCAGTTCTTGTCCCTGCTCTCAAACACTGAGAAATGGCGGGGAGGGCCCATGCCTGAAAAGATCGGCAAGGTAAAGTTGAGGCAGAATGTTACACTTGAACCCCTTCGTGAACACCTTGTCTGGGGTAAACTGCCCGCATCTGCACCTTTATCAGTGGGGAGCACAGTGATTGTTGAGCCGACACAATCAAGATCCAGGCCCAGAAATGTGATGGTTGGCCGTGTTGTCACACCTATGTGGGGGGATAGGTGGGTTCCTCTTAAACTTATCAATCCTAGTAGTAGGGCAGTGACTCTTAGGAGAAACTGCAAGATTGCAGATGTCTTCCCGTGTGTTGCAGTAGAGGAGCTGTCTTCACCTGAGAAAATTTCAGTCAATAACCATGGTGTTACACAGGCCTCTGTAACAGCAAAGTCCCCTGAGCAGAGAAAGGATTCTTTAAACAAGTTGGAACTACAAGACTTAGACTTAGAGGGCTGTGAGGTTTCTGACCAGTGGAAAGATAGACTTTTGCAGCTTGTTGAGAAATATGAGTCTGTTTTTTCGAGGGACAAGATGGACTGCGGGGAGGCTACGGACTTCGTCCACAAAATACACCTCGTGGATGAGAGACCATTTCGCCTGCCCTACCGCCGAGTACCACCAGGCCAGTATGAGAAGCTGAGAACAGCACTTAATGAGATGGAGGAAAGAGGCATAATCCGAAAGTCGCACAGCGAGTATGCATCCCCACTGGTCTTGGTGTGGAAGAAAGATGGCAGTCTGCGCATCTGTACTGACTTCAGATTGCTCAATGCAAAGACTGTGAAAGATGCACACCCACTGCCTCACCAAGCAGATGCCCTTGCTGCGCTTGGAGGGAATGTGTTCTTTTCCACTATGGACTTGACTTCTGGATTCTACAATGTTCCACTGGATGAGGCACACAAGAAGTTCACAGCGTTTTCTTCACCCTTTGGCCTCCATGAGTATAATAGGATGCCCCAAGGTCTATGTAACAGCCCTGCGACCTTCATGCGGATGATGTTATCGATCTTCGGAGATGAAAACTTCAGCAGCTTACTTTGTTACCTGGACGACCTGTTGGTCTTCGCCCCCAACGAGCAGCTTGCTCTTGAGCGTCTGGAGATGGTGTTTTCACGTCTGAAAAATCACAAACTTAAGCTGGCCCCCAAGAAATGTCATCTCCTGAAGAGCTCAGTTAAGTTTCTCGGACATGTCATCTGTGCAGATGGAGTTAGGACAGATTCTGACAAGGTGAAAGTCATCGCTGATGTAGGAGAGGCAGAGTTGATGGAGAGTGATGGTGTCACGCCGTCCTGGAAAAAAATCAGGTCTTTTCTGGGCATGGTCTTTTACTATCAGCATTTCATCGCTGACTGCTCTGCAAAAGCCAAACCTCTGTTCAGGCTCATGTCTGGGCGACAAGTTCAATCACAGGCCAAGAAAGGCAGGAAGCCGAAGAGGAAATTCTCCGCTCCACCAGCTCTTACACCAAGCGACTGGACAGCTGCATGTCAGGAATCCATCCAAACCCTGAAAAATGAACTTAGTCATGGCGTCACATTGGCTCACCCGAACTTTGATGAGCCTTTCATCCTTGCTGTTGACGCTTCTTTTGATGGCATTGGTGCTGTCTTGTCACAAGTGTCACCTGGTGAGACAGTTGCGCGTCCGGTCGCTTTTGCCAGCAAGACGCTGACCCGGTCTCAAATGAACTATCCGGCACACAGGCTGGAATTTTTAGCGCTGAAATGGGCCGTATGCGACAAGTTTGGTCATTGGTTGAAGTGGAAACACTTCACCGCATGGACAGATAACAACCCCTTGTCCTACATTCTGACAAAACCACGCTTAGATGCATGTGAACAAAGATGGGTGGCCAAGCTGGCAGCGTACGATTTTGATCTTAAGTATGTTCCAGGAGCTAAAAATATTGTTGCAGATGCTCTGAGCCGCGAACCATTTGTGCAGTCATGTGTCGGTTACCGTTTGTTGAAAGAACCCTATGTTGCACTATTAGATGAAGTAAATGGCGTTGTCAGGGGTACGGTGCAAGATGCTTTTAGGCTCACTAACAACTGTCAGATTTTCCAGAGCACAAGGTCAAAGACACAGGACCCTGGTGCTGATCCTGTTGTTCAGCCTGTTGGAAGTTCCATCAGTTCAGATGAAGTGTCAGCTGCGTTGAGCGCTCATGCTGGTTGTGGTCTGCTCGGAGCTAATCTACCACTACCACAGCTGCCTGAAGAAGACGCTTCCACTGCTATTCCCCAGAGCCAGCTTTTGAGTCTCCAGGAGCAAGACCGAACAATAAGCAGGGTCCTCTTCTATGTGCGACGGAAAAGGAGAGCTACCAGACGTGAGGCCGTATCTGAACCGGATAGCATCAATAAGCTCCTCCGACACTGGAAAAAGCTGAAAATACAGAATGGGATTCTGTACAGGCTAAGAAAAGATAACCGGCTGAACAAGAAGCTGTCCCAGTTCATTGTGCCAGATGGCCTTAAGTCTCAGATTCTTCTTGGCCTCCACGACAATGCTGGTCATCAGGGCCGTGCACGAACCCTTTCCCTCGCCAGGGAGAGGTTTTTCTGGATCGGAATGGAAAGAGACATAATTAACCATGTACGTCGATGTGAGAGATGTGTAGTTGGCAAGACCCTTGAACCTGAAGGCCGTGCACCTCTTGAAAGCATTCAGACATCTGAACCAATGGAACTGGTGTGCATTGACTTCTGGACCGCTGAACTGAGTGACAAGAAAACCGTTGATGTTTTGGTCATCACTGACCACTTCTCTAAAATGGCACACGCCTTCCCCTGTCAAAGTCAATCTGCGAAACACGTTGCACGCCGATTGTGGGATGACTTCTTCTGTGTCTATGGCTTTCCCAAGAGGATTCACTCAGATCAAGGTGCCAACTTTGAGAGTAAGCTCCTGAAGGAACTTTTGGAGATGGCAGGGGTGCGGAAGTCTCACACCACACCTTACCACCCGATGGGTAATGGTGTCACAGAACGCTTTAACAGGACCCTCGGGAACATGTTAAGAACTCTTCCCCCAGTAGCAAAAGCCAGATGGCCCCAGGTGTTGCGGACGCTCACTTTTTGCTACAACTGTACGATACATGAGACAACCGGCTTTGCCCCATTTTATCTCACATTCGGACGGGTTCCACGTCTTCCTATCGATATCATGTTCCAGTATGTGTTACAGGATGACAAAGTGATCTGCCAGAATGAGTTTGTCTCTCGGTTGAAGCAGGACTTGTCTGAAGCATCGCGGATGGCTCGGAAACACAGCTTTGATGAGCAAGCACGTCACGCCAGGCTGTATAACCGCAAAGTCAAAGGCTCTCCACTGGCTGTGGGTGATCGAGTTTTGCTGGCCAACCGTGGTGAAAGAGGCAAGAGGAAGCTCGCTGACAAATGGGACTCTACACCATATGATGTTGTGTCGGTGAGGTCAGGAATCAACGTGTACAGGATAAGAGATGCTCTAACTAACAAAGAGAGAGTTGTGCACCGGAACCTCCTTCTCCCAGTTGACTTTCTTACCTTGGATGTGCCTGAAACTCCTGCTTCCCTTATCGACTCAGATGACGGGGATGTGGCATGTGGAACTGGTCAAGGCTCCGAGGAAAGGAACAATGTGGATGGCTACAACCGGACTGTGGACTGGCTTATGGACTCACCAGACCCAGATCCTGTCAGTGTAGTTGACTCACCAGACCCAGATCCTGTCAGTGTGGTTGACTCTCCAGACCCTGTCAGTGTAGTTGACTCACCAGATTCAGACCCCGTCAGTGTAGATCACTTACCAGATCCAGACCCTGTCAGTGTAGCTCACTTATCAGATCCAGACCCCGTCAGTGAAGCTCACTTACCTGATCCAAACTCAGTTAGCGTGTCTCAGTTAACTCCAACAGATGATGTTGATGAGAACCCTGCTATTTGCACACAACCTGATAGTGTTCATACAGGCCTTGAGGGTTTAGTTACAAGCAGATATGGGAGACACATTAGACCTCCTAAAAAGCTGATTCATAAGATGTCACACAAGTTTGAGAATACCTTCCCTGTTTCAAATCCTGTTTTTGCATTCTTCCATAGACTATTTGAGGTTTAGACGAGGTTTAAACAAGGATTTTTTTTTCATTCCAGTTTTGTGTTGGTAATGTCCAACTAGTATTTATTTTTAGTATTATTTGGAGTATGTAATGTGTATTGCCTTGAGTGTGATGTTCAGGAGATGTAAATGGCACTCTTCTACTAGTCTGTTAAAGGTATTGGGCTTGGTACCTCCCTATCCTTTTACGCTCCTTCCAGGAGGATTTGTATCGACTGTATTTGACATCAGTGATTTGGTTTCACTTAAAGTAGCTCCAAAATTTTTTTTTCTTTTCTATTGTTGTTTGGATAATGCTTGGGATTTGTCTGGGGTTGAACAGAATTTTATGGGGGTGTATGTAACGGGGTAAATATGTTGATTGTTAAAATCCTGTTCAACTTGGAACTGCAGTCATTGTTTTTTGTGTATTTCTTTTATTTTGCCGTGTTTATTTTATTTTGAAGGGCCACAACAGGAACTTCCGGGGATTAGTGGGGATTAGCGGGAGAAAACCTCTTTTTTCCTTCAGATGCAGTTTCCACTACACCGAGTAAGTTGTGTCCCCTCTGTCTGTCAGTGTTTTAGTTGATTATGGTTTATTTAGTGTTTAATAATATGCATTTTTTGTAACTTTTCTTTTATAGATGATTGTGTTCCATTTGTGGTTACAGGTATGTTTGTTTATAGTAGTTTAAGGCAAATCTATACGATCACGTGTCAGAGAGATGCAGTTTCCACTACACCGAATGATTGTGTTCCATTTGTGGTTACAGAGAATAAAGTTTAATTGTTCTACCAAGCCTGAGTCATGAGAGATGAGTGAAAAGAGCAGCAGTACAAGCACAGACCGTCACAAGTGCTTAAGTATTGCATGATACTTATTAATTACTGATGCCTATTTATGACTCATATAAATATACAGTATATATACAAATATATGATATATATATACAAATATAAATGTTCCCATTGAGGGACTAATAAAGGATTTTCTTAACCGACAGATACATGGTTAATCTGTCTTTCCATCCATCCATGCAACCATATATATTTCTATCTATCTATCTTTCCATCCATCCTAATGTAAAGTAATGTAATGTAAAGTCTAACAGAAGTGGTGATATATCTCCCAGTGGTTGAGGTCGGACTTCACCTTCACGCACAGTCACCGCCTCCTTGCGGCCACTAGATGGCGCAGTTGAGCGGCAGCCTGCAGCTTGCAGCCCGTGCCCGTGCCCTGCAGACAGCGAGTCTACCTGGGACTCACTAATCTGTTTCTGACTCAGGGCGGAGTGAACCTCTCACTCCCCCCCCCCCCCCCCCCCTCATCGAGGAGGAGCCTGCAGACACACACCGACACGCAGCACAGTGGAGGCTGACACACAACCTGAGCTGCTGCACACACACAGACACTCAGTCCCACTCAGTCCTCTCGGCGATGCTTACCCGACTCCGCACCACAGACTGATCAGCGACCACCGCACAGCCGACCCCCCCCCCTCCAGCTGAGCCCTCAGTGCAGTGGAGAGAGAGAGAGAGAAAGAGAGAGCGAGCAGAGCAGCGCCCCCCCTCTGAGCTCCAGGTGAGTAGACGCAGCTCCAGCTCTCAGGAATGTCAGGACAGATTGCTGCAAGACTCCGGGGAAATTCCTGAGCAACACTTATTATGGCAAACAAATGTGCTTTGCTGTAATTTTGGATTGTGAACTCTTTCTTTACTCTGGAAAATACATGTTCTTTAATAGAGAAACAGGCACTGATGGAAAAGCTCTTTTTTAAAAGTGTATAACAGTTCAGTGTCAACATGTGCATCAGTGACTCTGAACACATCCTTCTTACTTTTGCTTGACATCTTATTCATGTTGCTGATTCCAACAAATCAAAGATCTACTTCTCATGTTCTATATGCAGATGTGTTTGCTGTCAAGTGCATGGGTGCTGGAGCAATACGTTTCAAATGGTATTTGCACAGATTCAAGCTATAGGCTACATTCAAATGCATTTTAAAACAGTTTATGTGCAACATGCATTTCTTTAAATACATTGGTGAGGTGTGTGGCAGGTACTTGTATGTGTTGGTTGGAAGGTTTCAGCCGAAGGAGGAAGTCAATTGAGATTGCTTTTAATTTCTCCCATCACTAGCTTTGTAGTTAAGGCCTCATTGGCTAAATGACAATGGTGTGATTTCGGTTCTGAAGCACAAAGGAACTAAAGCGGTGACTTTCTGGTGCTGTGGGGATTTTGCTCTGTTTGAAACAGCTGCTCATGGCAGTAGAGGAATCAGAATCATTAGTTTGTTCATAGTGAGTTAATGAGGAATGCTTTTCATTTGTCATATCTGCTTTTATTGTATGTCTACTGTATGACATTTTACCTTTAGCATGTGGGTGCTGAGTCATGTGTGTGTGGATGTGTGTTTGTGACCTTGCACACCTTCCTCCCCCTGGTCTGCATAATTGTTTTCTTGGTGCCGCCTGGCTGTCCCGGGCCCCGGGGCCCCTGGGGGAAGTCCTGCCCGCAGACAGGCAGCTCGGCTGGGGGACATGCCGGGTCCTGCCGGGCCTCTGAAGTCTGCTGGCTGGCTTTGAACTGTAGCTGCTGGAGGTGGAAATCAATCCGTCTCTTTTCTTTTTAGTCTCTCTCTATCTTTGCGTCTCTCTTCTCTCTCTCTCCCCCGGCAGCCCCCCAGAGCAGCCCATCTCCGCCGCCATCACATCTTTCATGTTCACAGGTAGAAAGGCAAAAAAGGAGACATGGAGAAGAAGCAGGGGAGGAACAGTAACTCATCTTCAAAAGAAGTTAATATGGTTCCTGAGGATTAAAGAGATGAAGGCAGATAAAAACTCACAAAGCCAGCGCCTGCAGTCGAGATCATCCAACACTAGGCCAGAGAGAACAGATGATTTGTTTACTTACTCGCCTCTCTGTTGCTTTACGCTGCTCGGCATTTGGAATACACACAATAACTCTGTTCATTTTGGAGCGATATAAGGAAGGGGAGGGGGGGATTCATGTGTGGCTCTTGTGAAAGTCGTTGCAGAGATTTATGTTCGGTGTCACAGCTGATTCCAATCCGCACAGCATATCCATTTTCCCCCCGTGGAGAAATTTATCGAGCTCTGGGGGCCTGTTAGGCTTCGATGTTTCATAATGCTTCACACATCTAAGACGGAGCTCGACTGAACGCGTCATCCCGAGTGCACTTGTGGAAGTGAAGTTATTTCAGCTCATTTGGTCGAGGCTTTCATCCAAAGTGCCCCAACAGAACCAGGACCACGTGGACTGGCTCCAGTTATCCTGTGTATCGTGTGTACTGCAGAGAATCGAGTTAACCAGAGGGATGTAAGAGTTTTAGATTCATATGGATTCACTGTTGATCCAAAAGATGATTTTAAGGAAGCTAAAATATCATTGTCAAGTTCAGACCTGCAGGGATAGTAGGGTTAGGGGTTTTAAGTTTGTTAAACTTAGTCTACCTAGTTCTAAAAGTTGTCATTGTAAAACACAGGAAGGCTGCTCATAAAACATGTAGCATTTTTAGTTGAAAATCATGAAAAGTACTTTATTAAAATGAATTTTAAAGAGCAAATTTATGAAATAAAAGACGGTGCAGATAAGAGTCATTAAATATATCAAATAATTTAGCATTTTTAATGATTTTATTGTTAACTATGCTAAAGATACAAAATTGGGATTGCTTGAGAAATGTAAATATCGATTTTTTTTTTTTTTTACATTTGTCAGATGGATTAGATCCTGACAGTTTTTCTAAAATGAACAAAAAATAAATCACAATAATTAAAAACTTTGTTCTGCATCAGTCTGAAGTTGACGAAGCTCGAAATAATGCACATTCCTCTAAAATACCAAAACAAAAGGATTTTTCTTCCAATATAACCCAGTTTAGTACGTGTGCTCCTAATCGGTTAGCATCACACACTCACATCCATGACAAGGTAGCAGCTGAGGAAGGGGCCAGCCAACTCTTCATCGCTCCCCTCGGGGGTTTCCAGGAGGTCCCCGCATGGTTTGAGAGGCAGTAGCTGCGTTTCATTATATTTTAATTTAGGTGCAATAATCCCAGCGGAGCGACATGAAAGGAATAAACTTTCCTAATCATACGTTTCACTCTCAGCACTGTTATTTGCCCCCATGCACCGTGCAGTCATGCTCAACAAAGACCAATACGAATCAACTGTAGAACTGCTCCTTGTTGCCCCCCCCCCGGGGAGCAAAGTTTAATCTGATTGGGGTTTGTGCTTTGATTTCTGTCTAGTTAAGTGACCTGCATGTGTGGGGAACCTACCGGCATTGGTTCCTTCAAGTCCGGGTCTGTGGAGTGACCAAAAAAACTGAAATACTGGGTGAGGTCTTGAAAATCATAGTTTATATATCGTATGCACAGACACAGCAGAGTGAGCCCCCCCCGATGAAGGACAGACGTGTTTGTGTTGGGAGAGGAATTCTTGCACACCTTTGCAGGTTTTATCCCCAGTTCTGGTGTTTCTGGCGCTTTGGTGGCAAGTGGGAGGGCGGTGAGGGATCAAGTTATTTGCTTGAGCTTCCGTGCAGATGTGCAGGGGACCTGGATGGATGGTGTGATCTGTATTACACCCCCCCCCCCCCCCTGGTCTGGTCTTCAAATCTCAGACAATTGACTTTTCCAGTGGGTTGACGAGGTTTCGTGCTTCCCCCCCGGCTTCGCGGCCACATCCGTCCATCATGAATTATCCTCCTGCGAGGAGCGTTCAGATTTGTCTCAGAGAGAAATCTTCACAGAAGGGAGAAAACACACACTTACAGGATATTATTATGATGCTGACAACTGCAAACATGAACAATTTTGATTGACTACCGATTGGTTTTACTCATAATGGATGTTGACTCTTTGAATAAGGTCATTTATATAGTTATTTCTCAATTCTAATCTAAAGTGATTATTACCAGTGATTATATGTTGTTTTCCTGGAGCCATCATTTAAGGGGAGCTCTCAAAAGAAAAACATAATTTTAGTGCAGAGTTCCGCATTGTTCGGCAATTACTTTATTGTAGGTGCTGGTTGGAAGGAAATGCAATGAGACATCTCCATGAATTCCAGGCTTGCAGATTAGGCTTCCCACCTACAGCCACCGCAAAATAAACAGAGACAGACACAGAGACTGGGAGGGAGGGAGGTTGTTCTGCCAAAGCTGAGCTGAAGAAGGGAACAAGGGATCAGGGAGAGGAGACGATGAAAGACAGATCTCCGGCAGGCAGGGAGTCAAAGAGCCTACTGACTGACTGGAGCTGGGAAAGGTGTGTGTTTCAGAACAGTGTGTGCGTGTGTGTGAGTGTGTGAGAGAGAGAGAGAGAGAGAAAGAGAGCGAGAGAGACTTCTTTTCATGTGCCCTAAGAGTTTGTTTTTCCTGCGCTCTGACAGTAAGTCTGTAATTAAAGCAATCAAAAGTTGAAGAGAGATGAACACACACATACAGACACACACACACACACACACAAACACACAGTCAGTCCTTGAATGTAACTTGGCATTAACATCAACCTGTAAATTATTTAAGGATTTAAGTCTTTACATCATGTCCTCACAAGTTACTTCCCTTTATACAACACTACTTACTTGTGGACTACTTGCAGATGATATTTGAGCCGTGAACTTTATTTGTGATTCCCCGTTCCGGAAGTATTTGAATTCGTGTGATCTGTCGGCGGAAATTCAAGATGCCGCCGAGCGTTTTTTTGACACTCTGGTGAGGATACAGTTGGATGGAAATTTAAGTTAGGAGACGAGGGGCGGCTGTGGCCTGGAAATCACTTTAATCATGGCTTTATTTTCACATCAAACTGAGACGGTAATCATGTTGGAAATTAGGCGTATTCGTTTCCGGCTCATTTGGCTCCTGATAAATGAGCCTCGGTGGCGAGTGTGTTCAGCGAGCCTGACTTCCTTTAGCGCTGATAAAAACCCACATGAGTAAAAAGTTTGGGAAGGAGCCCCGTCGGCAGTGCATCGCAGAGAACCTGCTGAGTCAGAGTGATGTGCACGGTGACTTCTCTGCTCCTGGGTCTGTTCTCGAGACCTTGTTCAGGCGCAGGTCTGATTTGACTGACAGCTGCGCCACCGCCACCGTCCTGTTTACTCTCCAGCTGCCTCCAAATCACAGAAAAGAGATAAAAACGCCAGCAGCACATTCCTCCCTCCTACTTCACTTCAGGAAAAAGAAAAGAGGAGACAGGACAAGCCACTTATGATTACTTAAAGGTGGATTGACAGAGGAGTCTTGAACACACACTAAGAATTATTACCGCGAGCCGCAGCCCAGTGTTCACATGAACCGGGCTGCGGCTTGATGCTCTCAATGCCGATTGTAAAATAATTAGAGGCACATGCAGATGGTTATGACCACTGTAATGACATGGTATTAAACTAATTGTAAGTGTTTGATTTATAGAGCATTGTATTCTCTCTCTGCTTTGTAATATTCTCATCTTCCATCATTGATAATCACAGCATCGGGACTCACTTCATTCACATGGAGGCTGTTTTCTTTTAGACTTTATGGAAGTAGGAAAACCTGACTCAGAACCTGACAGAACAAAACAGAGAGAAAGCAGAGACACAGGCATCCTGTGTAAAGACACAAAATTAATGACACAATTGATGGAGTGCGCTGTTTATCAGAGGTGGTGGAGGTTTCAATGATTCATCCCCTGACTCCATCACTCATTCTTAACTTTCATAATACACCAGCATCTATTTAATTCCTTTATTTAACTTCTGAAGGAAATGTGATAGAAAAGGAGGCTACAATTAGATTTAAAGGATTATAATTACTAAATGAAAGGAATTCAAAATACAACATTTAAGTTATTGATGTGTTTTCTCTGAAGGCCTAGAAGGCCCCCAGGGTTCCCACTGCTCTGTATTGACATGTGCAGGCCCAGTGAAGTGGGGACATGTTAAATATATACACTGAGCTTCACTTGACAGGAAAACAAATGGAAACGATCGACGTTGTGCAACAGTTGGATCGATTTTTTAATTTTTTTAAAGAACACCCTTGTGTTTAATGTGAAGCGATGCTAATGTTAAACATCTCGTCCTCTGTCAGGGGATCAAAGATGCTGCAAAACGCCAGGGTCTGAGGTGTTGTGAGCACATGTATGCACACACACACACACACACACACACACACACAAACACACACACACACACACACACACACACACACACACACACACACACACACACACACACACACACACTGGATAACATGTGTTTGACATCTTGCTCGGATTTGGCAGGTTGAGCCCTGCATCGTAAAGAGATAAAATAATTGGCCTTTTTCATTAATAAACTTTGGATGTTTGGAACTTTGTCTTGGAACCAGAGGGCTGATGGCTTCGCTAAACTAAGTATGGGTCAGAAATAATATTTCTATTATGAGTAGGACATCATGGATATAATTTGATTCATCACATATTAACTGTGAAATTGATCTGGGCTAGAAGACCTTGAACTTATTCTAATAAGAATGTTATAATATTATAATCAGAGATGTTCCAATGTCATTTTCCTTCTTCTTAATACTGTACAGATTCTGTACAACTTATACAAAGTATTTTAACAGCTGTATGCTTTCTTGAGATGCTTGTCAGAGTGATATTCCACTGGATTTAAAAAAATTCATGGTTATTTTCCAAGATTTCATACTTTATGTGGATTTTACTTGCAACGAATGCCATCTTGATTTTCTCTGTCCATTTGTAAAGCATTCAGGAATTTCTGTCTACCCCTTCGTTTTGAGGGTTTCCTGAATACACCATGGTTGAAGGAGTGTTTGAAGGGCTTGATGGCCACTGCCCTACGTCACATAGGAAACACGACCTCTTTACGGCCAAGCACAACACGAAGGGACAGGGCCAAGTGGGCTAAGGGGTGATTAGGGACAGGGTATAAGATATGCTATAAGTCAGATATAAGACAGCACATTTTTGACAGGTTTGCAAATTCTGGCTAAAGCTACACCACAGGAAATCACTTCTTCATCTCTTTTGTAAAATCTGTACTTGCCAGTGGCAGTGCAGCACATTTGTTTTTTTAGAGCGGCGAGGATTACGTGATTTCTGGGAATAGAAAATTACAGTTTTATCTGGGTGAAGCTAATTTACTTTAAAGCTGTCGGATTGGAACGTAGATTGACGTACTCGCTGATGCCAAACTCAGAGTCTTCCACAGTTTCAGAGGCGTTTCTGATGCTGTTATTTGAACATCTGTAATTTATTGTCATTGGTATATAATACTACCTGAGCAATATGGTTTTTAGTCTCCTGTTTTACCTGTCAAGTCAGGCAATGAGGCAGCCTGGTACTTATATTATGGAATATAATATACTGTCAAAAAGCATCAGCTACTGGCATCTCGAGTCAAACGGCATCAGCATCAACTGCCCCGTCCCAACACGTGCAATTTCATTTGTATGACAGATGTTCTTTATGGATCATTTCAACGTCAGATGAGGCAGCAGGAGAGGAAGCTGCCTGAGAGCAAAGAAAATACTTTGAAAAAAAAAGTGGAAGATTTCAAGAGAAAACAGATTTTTCATTTATTACTAATAGGAGCAGGATGACAGAGACCCCCTGGCCGCTGATTTAATTGTCATCAGAAATTAAGTGCTGGGGAAAAGCCCACGAACCATCCTCCAACATCATTGTTCATCCTGTTCATTTGTTTGCTATTTGGCCACATTTCTTGGCCACTGATTGGCCCATTATTTAATCATGCAGGAAGTCATTATCAGCCGGCGTACAGTAATGATAATTTTGGGGTCAAACACTGATGGGGAAAAGTCTTCTCGCACAAACTCAATTTGTTACAGTGTTTAATAAGGGTAGAGACACATAGATAGAAAAAGAGATGTGTGGCATATTTCCCTAGGAAATTAATAAATGGAATTAAATCAGTGAGACAGGGATTATTGCTGGATTTTAATCACAAAGCGAGATATCCGATTTTTGGGAAAAATAAACACCCTGCAATCTTGAGAATCCCAGAAGGTCGTTTAACAAAACAAAACCCAGCTCTGGTTCTGAAGGTATTTTCCAGAATCCTCAAAGACTCGTCAACCCACCTGGATGAAAAAATATTCTATCCGCTGCACGATAAAAAATAAATAGTTATACTCCGTTTCATCAGTCGCGAATCCAAACATAGGTGATAGCCAGAGGATTTAGTGTGAGGAAATCTGAGGCTAGCGTCTGTTGTTTCAATGGAAAGTCTCACCTGAATACGAAGGTGAATGTGATTCAGTATCATAATGAACACTTTGAAAATATATAAACCAAAGAGCCAGACAGAGGTTTGATATATATAATGGTTTTATCTTTCATTTTGAAACCGTCCGGACGGGTCTATCATAACTCCGTGTAGGTTGTTGGGTTCATCTCTTGGTTTGGTTCAGTTGTGTGTTCCACTGAAGTCATTGCCTGTTGATGTATCGGTGGCTGTTGGTGTTTTTTTTGGTTTTAATCAGTTATTTGAAGTTAAAACATGGTGAAAAGTAGGCGGGGCCTCAATACCTCAGGCCCATCCCCCAATCATCACTCCGCTGACTTGGCTTTGTTATGTCAGGAAGTGGAGACGCATCGTCCATCTCGGAACTCACTCTCTGGTAATAACCAATATGCAGGGCCATCTCCGGTGGTAGAGCTGGTTTGCGGCTGTTTTCTGGTTTGGCAGTTCAAGCCCTGGTTTCCCTCAACTAATAAAAAAAACCCATCCCTCTGCCACATGAAATATGCGGATGGTAATGCTCTGCTGTGGCGACTCGGGAGCAGCCAAAAGACGACAACATTTTCCAGCAGTGACTAACAATGAACAGCACATTTCCCATAAGAAGCAACTAATCACAGAGCTTGTTCTCAGTTAACCAAACATCAGCCGAGTAGTGGACTGTTGGCAGTCTCGGTTCCTCTGCGTTTAACGCTCGGCTGATAGAAAAAAGGAACGTGCGTTGTGTTTGTACAGTAAGGTCTAAAGTATTACCACAAAGAATACAAACACATCAAAGAAGGAATAACCAGAGGTTGAGTGGCAGTAATGGGAGGAAGCCTGCTCCGACTGCCAAAAAAACAGAGGAAGAGTGTAAAGAATTAACAGGAGGGAGGAGGTCTCTGTCGACTTAATATATGCGTTTGTTTTAGCTCGTCTATGGGAATTTCCATACGGCAGCCACTCCTTACACCTACACACTCTAATCATCCCCATAATGACTTTTAGTTTATCTATCAAATTGGGCTGTCATATATCGCTCCAGTCTATTTCAGTGCAGACATTAAACTGCTTTGAAGTCGTCCCGTGGATTCCTAATGATATTAAGGCATTATACTTGTCACTTTGGGCCAATGAGCTTTGACGGAAGACGTCCTCTTTTCTAGTTGATTTGCTTTATATGAAATTTTGAGGTCAACAGTTTGGTTATTGTGCATTTTCTTTGCTGACAAAAAGAGCTGTCAAAAGCACCTAAATAAAAAGCAGGGATGAAAAGAGAGTTAATGAGAGAGGAAGAGGGGGGAGTTGAAAAACATGTTGACAGGTTGCTTTTTCCTCAACCGAAGTGGCCGTCGTGCCCCTGCTGGCAAGGCGACGTAACTGCAGTGACTCCATCAGGTAGATCCAAAGACAGGAGGGTTATTTATCAGATTATGTGGTCGTTAGAAGATAATTACCCTCGGGGGGGCGAAAAGACTCCGGCTGACTTTCATCTCAGACCTGCCTCGACAGAGAGAGTGAGGCTCGGAGAGACACAGAGAGAGGGTTGAAAGAGGTAGAGCAGAGTGTCAGAAGATACCGAGTCTTCAAACACCGCAGCGGAGGAGTGTGTGTGTGTGTGTGTGTGTGTGTGTGTGTGTGTGTGTGTGTGTGTGTGTGTGTGTGTGTGTGTGTGTGTGTGTGTGTGTGTGTGTGTGTGTGTGCATGTGCATCACTTTAACCCCATAATGAGTAGCCTGGAGGGGGTCCACAACCATTTGGCAGCTCTTCATTTCCTGATTTAAGAAAAAAAGTGCTATTTAACCTTTTATCTTTTCAACAGCGAGACACAGGCCCACACACCCATGCACCCATGCACACACACACACACACACACACACACACACATACTGTACGCTTATGGATGAATTAAGTTACACACACTGTCTTCCCACAAGGACTTGCAAAATTAAGCTTATTTTGCCCTCACAGGCCAACTGTGTGTGAGTATTTGTAGTCCATATATCTATGTGTTAATGTTGATGAGTGTTGTTTTTATTGTGTGTGTGTGTGTGTGTGCGTTTATGTGTGCGTGTGTGTGTGTGTGTGTGTGTGTGTGTGTGTGTGTGTGTGTGTGTGTGTGTGTGTGTGTGTGTGTGTGTGTGTGTGTGTGTGTGTGTGTGTGTGTGTGTGTGTGTGTGTGTGTGTGTGTGTGTGTGTGTGTGTGAGGAGGCTGTAATTAAGCAAGATCAAACCCTCAGGGTTGGGGAATTAGCCATGACTGAAGATCAGAGGTTTTTTTCACTCCAGTCTGCGACATGGAAGAGTGAAATCAGAGGTTTGGAGCCAGACAGACAGATTCTGACCGCAGATAGGAGATAATGGCGGCTTCTTCCTGTGTCTCTCTCCAACAAACACATATGCACAAACTCACACACGCAGGCAGACACACTTTGAGGCTTCCGACAGGATGGATTTAATTTTCATCACTTCATGTGTTGAATCAAAGTGATTTGACTTAAGGTCACATCACACAACGTGCTGCATACCACATCCTTCATAGACCGCCCTAGATATCTACAGATCAGGCTGGACATTATTCGTAATGATGTTTATCTTGTCAGGATTCAAAGCAGAACTGGATATTTTTCATCCCTCCTTGACAAATCTCTGGTAATACAAAATCTGTAGTATTGAACGTTGACCAGTGGTCAGAGCACAGATCTTCATCACAGTATTTGAAGAAGGTGAAAATTCAGCTTCTCTATGCCACACGATTAAAAAGTAATCTCGGTATAAGTTCCCAAGAGTTTTATCAAGTTTAATCGTGTTTTCTTTCCTACCATGACACCTTAATAGCGTAAGTATTACCTACAAGCACCCACAGGTGTGAAACTAGACCCACGCAGAAAAAGCTTTGTTTGAGTACATTTGGGGTTTTGACGTCAACTTTAGCCTCGTGACAAATAGATGTAGCGCAGAATTGGACAATTAAGTAAACATTATAAGTGATATCACCAACCTTTATTGAAGCAGAGGTTAGCCAACGGTGATCTGTGCTCGCACACATGAGCCAGAGGAATGCCATGGGCTGTTCTGCTGCAGTTACATGTTTATGGGCGATGACGTGATGCTAACAGGACAGTGAACTCATCAGGACCACACACACACACACACACACACACACACACCCTCACACACACAAACACTGACAGCACTACTGTTGGCAGCTGCGCTTAGATTCATGACTCTACTGTTTCGTAAGTGGAGTTCGGTGCAGGAGCAGGAATGCTTGAAAGGATGGCGAACAATTAACGCTGTATGTTTACAAGGATTAATTCTGTCTTTGATCTCCATGTCCCCCAGGAAGAAGACGCAAACATGTCAGAGAGGAGAGGTCAGAAGAAGTCCATTTTCCTGTCATTATTAGTAAGTTTTTGTTTTTGTATCTCCTCATTTCCTGTCTCTACTGCCTTAATCCCCTCTGTCCTCCAGCTTTAATACTCGTCTTCAGCTGCTGTCAGGCTTTCTTTTTGTTTTAACTCTGTTTATTCCTATCCTATCTTTTTCCAATACAACCTTTATTTCTTGTCCTCCCACGCTTCACTAATGATACACTTAAAACTTTCGACTGTAAAATTTGAATTAAGTCAGTGCAACACGTTGTTTAAAACTCATCCAGTGTTTCCTGCCAAACCCTGATACACATTCAACCGGAGATAAGCGGATGCGGTGCACATGTGCAGAGATGAGTGCTGAATTTACATAGGCCAGGCTGACTGGTCCTCTCAATGCATTGTGGGATAGCTGTCTCCACAGATCTAGCATGGTGTACGGGTATGACAGGAAGTTGTTTTTCCAACAGTGGAAAACTGAAGAGGAGAAGATTATTATTACAGCGTCTTCAAAGACAAAGTGCAGCTCATGGAGAGAGTTTTTGTAAACAACGCCTGCCGGTAATTGCTCGATAAATACTTACAGTGACCCTTAAATGTGTCAACACGCCAACAAAGGAGAAGGGCAGCGGATGTTTTGTAGATTTTTAAACATATTTAAATAAATAAGATGCTTGTTGGTTGCAAAATAAGGACCTTGACATGTTAAAGGGGCATTCCACCAAATTTGTTTGAGTATTTGCCGTATTACCAGTAAATACAGGACAAATGTCAGTCCATTTTTTAAAATCCGGTTTAGACCACAAAAAGATTATTTGGCCTGAAATGATGCAACGTAGATTTGTATATTCACTCACGCAGCGTCCTGCGTCTGCTGTCATGGGATGAGGAAGAGAGGGAGATGTTATTAAAACAACAGAGAGAAGATGGAGAGAATTAGTCATGCACTCGCCTGCTTTCCCTCCATCATTTTCTGGGCTGCAGATGATTTCTTAAAGTCAGTTAGTTTGTTTGGAGAAGCACGAAGTCTGCTGGTAAAGCCATGAACACCAGCTGCAACTTATTACAAAGAGCCACTAGGACACAATGCCACACACACACGCGTGCACAGAGACACCAACACAACACACAGACACACACACGCTCATTCCAGTGTTGTGGAAACTGTCTCATTAACACACACACAAGATGATCTCCACTAATCTGATGAAGTCGGGGCTGTGATGTTTGTTTTCTTTGCTGTTTGGTTTTTGTAAATTAAAAACGATGATGCTGATTCTGCTGAATGAATCAGCATCATCATCCAGTGCAGTTGTTCATCTCTGCGTTGGTGTGAATTTGTTAGTTTTAACAGACATATTTTACAACATGTTGACTGACAGTCTGTCCCTCTGTCTCTGTCTCCCTCTCCCTCTAGGTGTGCTGCATGTTTGCCAGTGCAGAGTATTCCAGCTGTGGAGAGTACGAGTTCTTCAACCAGACCAGTAACAGCTGCCAGGCCTGTCCTCAGTGCCAGCCGGGACAAGAGCCACATATGGTAAGACAAACGCACACACGCACATACGATCCAACATTTATGTGTACCCATAAAGAAAAGAAATTGATAAATAGCATGAAAAAGTGACTTCATGAACCCTCATGTCATTTTTGCTCAGACCACACACAATCACACATAGCTGCAGTGAAGAGTGCCTAAATTCTAATTTCCCTATGGTTTATTGCTCCCATTGACTTCCACGTGAAGGCATGCATTAGAGTGAATGACTTGCAGTAGTCACATAGTGATTTAGCCCCCGTCAGTCAGTCTGCTGGCAGCCAAAGAAAACACCGAGCAGGTAAACGCTTCAGTGGGCACCGCGGGGTGCCACACCCTCTCAGGAGAGGCAGCTGCAGGGGAGAGAGCTGAAATGTGAACAGAAATAACTCTTGTTAAAATCAAAAGTGTTTATGTCTGGGCACAGATTTTAGTGCTTTCCTTTCTATTGCGTTGTTTACTGACAAATTAGAGTTGCATCTGTACCTGTATCTGCACCTGTAGACACATGCAGAAATGATCTGCCTGCTTTAACCACAAACATCTGTCTGTCTGTGGAATGCTTCTTATCGGCCTCACATTCAACATTATTGAAATTTGAATAAACAGACGACCAGTGCTCTGAAGAAGTTGCTGGGGTCCGGGGGTAGAGACGGATCTCAGTCTTGACAGTAACATTCATCGAATCACTTCCAATTTGTCTTCAAAGTAAACACACTATTGTTTTTTGCTGCAGTGCTTTACATTGAGCTGAATCACAGAGCTTTTATTTTGACGACACAATAACTTTGCTAGAGAAGAGAACTGAGTATGCTCAATAAAGCCCCTTACACGTGGTTCAAACATTCATTAACTGTCACTCGGTGGCCATAAACAGTTTCTACATTTCTCTTTGCCCAGAAGTTGATGATATTTGAACAAAATATAGTGATCACAGTTTGTTTCTGCTGCCCCAAAAGTAGCCGAAAAGGAATTTGAAGGCTACAAGTTTAAATATCAAAACTGTGCAACTTTCCGCCCGTTCTTCCTTTCCTCTGTCCTTGTCTCCTTTACCTCCATGAGCTGGAGAGCATTAAAAAAAAAAATCAAAACAAATCGCATGAACGTTCCCACCGTGTCGGTTTAATTTTCCCTTCCGTTCCCACTTCCGACCTTCCTGACCTTGTGTTCACTGAGCTTCCGAGTGCTTAAAGTAAACATCCCAACAATGCGTTGTGTTTGAACTTGTAAAATCAAGTGATCCACTCGTCTCCCTCTCTCTCTCTCTGTCTCTCGCTCTCTCTCTCTGTCGGAGTCGAGAGGTTCAGTCTCAGGCCTCGGTCATGAAAGGGTAATTTAACCGTTTGTGAGCGGCAGAAACATGAAGGAACAAAGGGGTTTAATCAGTGAGATGAGAAGCTCCTTTGCACTTTCTCCTGCCCGTCTGATCCTCTTGGTGCCACAGTCTGTAATTCATGTGCTCTTCTGTTCCCTTGAGTTCCCCCTGCATGTGTGTGTGTGTGTGTTGACACTCTTTTAATCATGGAGTAACCATAGGGTTTTTCTCCACACTACAGAGACTTCAGAAAGTACATTGAAGACACACAATGAAGACGTTCAAGGCCGCTTTAAACTTGCATCTTGTATCCAGATTTTTTTCTGATGTAGCTGGAATACGTTTCCGTGCCAGTGTGCTGTACATCAATGTGCTGTAAACGCTGGAGTCAAACTTATATTTCTAAATGTCCTAACTGTCACTGAGTGAGGAAGAAAGTGTCTGTAAGGTGAAGACACATTAAAGAATGGGGTATTGAGCTTTCACATCAGCTTTCCTGATGTGTGAAAGCTGCAGGCCATTAAGCGGATGGTCCCTGCGGTGGCCTCATGGGCTGGAGGTTTGAGACGTTGCACCGCAACTTCCTCGGTGTGATAGGTCCCGGGAGATTTGTTGCATGTCATCACAGTGTCAACTCTCTCCCTTCGATGTCAACCTTCAAAATAAAAGCAAGGAAAGTGCCCCAAAGTCCCCTGTTGGTTTATAATTCCTGGTTCTATCGACCTTCGATATCCAAGAATCAAAGAGGCAACGAATTTGCTTTGAAAAGAAGCTTTCGATTGGTCCAGCACAGCTTTGATTTAGCAAACAGAAGCAGAGCCATGGTGAGCCTGTGTACGAAAAGATCCAAAGCCAGGAGCGACAGGATCCTGTCGGTGGCTCAGCACAGTTTCATATCAAACGATCGCAGCGAGACTCGCGGACGTCAAACAGAAGATAAGTGATATTAGATTTCTTTAGGAATCGGCTCTAGCCCAGAGCGAAGAGGCATAGGCTTGTTTTTAATAGACGGATGAAAGTAAAAGGGAACTGAAAGATGAAAGCAAGGGAGCAAAAAAAAAAAAGAGAAAGAGAGTATGTTTTTGTATGTGTGTGTGGCCTGTTGTTCAGCCTCCCCGCTGTGAGGAATTACCACGAGGAGATGGGAGGAGATTGATGCAAGAAGACAGAATGATGAGGTGGTCATTTTAAACACTACCAGGCATGGAGCGCTGCACACACACACACACACACACACACACACACAGGGACCTCCGCGACCAATCAGATGTCTATTTTGTCATTTCAACAGCAATGCCAGATTTGCTCAGGATACGGGCAGAAACAGATGTGTGCGAGTGTTTTTTTTTTTCTCTCTGTGTCCGCAGCACACACACATCGATCCGAAGAGCGTTGAGTTCATTTAAAATTGCACTAAAGGTTTTTAACCACTGATATACACACGTCTTTATGATTCTATGTGCACGTGTGTGTTTTGCAGACCTGCGGCTACGGTGTGAAGGACGAGGACTTTTCCTGTGTGTCGTGTCCGCATGGGAAATATTCCAAAGGGAAGTACGAGATCTGCAGACGCCACAAAGACTGCGACGCCCTCTACAAAGCCACGGTGCGGGCGGCGGGGACGCCGGACAGCGATGCCGAGTGTGGGCCGTGTTTACAGGGGTAAACCACACACAAACACAAGCTTCAAACCCCATTTGTTACTGTACAGAGGACATATAATTGATTATATGTGAATATACATATATATATTACACAGAGATTTACATGGTAAAATATGAATGCTCAGATCTTTGTGTAGATGTTTCCATACACTTGCTTTAAAGTAGCCCGAGCTGACATGTGAACAGACCACCCTGCTGCCGGGGGTCTCATGCGTCCCCTCGCTGTGCGCACAAACACACACTAAATCCTCCGCTCCTCCATTTGCACATGACAGCTGTGGATGCAACCCCTGTCACTTAAAAATATTAAGTCGGGTTTAAATGTTACCAGACCTCCCTCTCCTCCCTCCTCCCGTTCCTTTCTCGTCTCAGCGCTCAGCTTGTTGTTTTAAATCTGGTTGCTGAGGCACTTGATCAAATCATATTTCATTCGATATGTATGATTATGTGTGAGAAATGTATAATTAGGTGGGTCTTGAAGGCAAAAGTATGAGAGACTGATGATTTGGTGGAATTAGATGAACCCTCCCACTCCAATAAGGAGAGCGAGTGTTGAAATCGTTTCCTCTCATCATTCATCTGGATGCTGTCCGGCTGCCTCCTACTTTTCTTGGCTCTCGCTCCACTTCCACAGGATGTTTTTTTGCTTTTGATGAGTGTGATCGTTACAGGAAGCAGCGTGCACAGGAACATAGTGTTTGGTCTTGTCGTGTGTGTGTGTGTGTGTGTCTGTGTGTGTGTGCGCAGCAGAGAAGAACAGGCCTGAACATTTGTTAAAGTTAAAGGCCTGAAGCTGAGCGGAGGTGAAGAGCTGCAGGAGAAAGTGTCCGATACGAATTCAGCAGCACTTTCACATAATGAATTAAAGACTAAATAAATACTTAGCTAGTCACTTAACAGTTACTCTGTTTTGATAATACATAACAATTGTTTTTAAGCGATGAAGATCAAACATTTGGGCAGTGAGAAAATATTGTTGGACAAAATTTGAAAACAAATAGCTGCTGTATGACACATGTTAAACTTTGTAGGGCTCATAAAAATAAAGTCACATCTGTAATGATCATTGGAGAAAAAATTAATTCATGAGCTTTTGTCTTAATATACAAAAACGTAAAAACTTTTGTTATTTTTATTTTGGTCCGACTAATATAAAGTACTTTAATGCGATTATGTTATTCACTGACATTGTTGTTTATTGTGCAATACTAGTGTTGGAACTTGTGCAGAAATTGCATCTGTCTTCAGGATTTTTGCAGAAAATCTGTAAACATTGAGCACATTTCTGAAAGAAAAAGAATTCATATAACAAACTGGAATAGCACTCAGGGAATGCAGAACTCTGCCAAGGCCAAACACTCCCAGATTGAAACACATTTAAACTCACTAGAGACACTATTTTATTTGGATCAGCACCAAATTGCACACACACATAAATATCTGTACCCTGAACATGTCAGATGTTTTTTTCAACAAGATCCACGAAAATCAGGAGAAAGTTGAAAATGAAAATGTTACAGAAGGTGAAAAACTAATCCCTGTTCCAATGTTTAATGGGGTCTTCCTTTGTTCATTTTTGTGTAATCCTGCTAACTAACAAACAAACAAACAAAGGCAGAACTGTCTTGGCTGAGGCCATCATTATAAAATATTGAGTTAAATGCATTATTGAAATTTTACTGAAAAGAATCTAAAGCTTGTTGATTCCAAACGCAAGATATTCATTCAGCCTGATCTTTAAAATCTGTTCAACATTTGTAACTGTGCGTAGTTATTTGTAGTTTAAATTTAAAATCCATCTCCTTCAACCACACGTCCACCAACATCCACAGAGATCTCATGGAATTACACACAAGACCGAACCAGTCACTGTGACATACAGTACAGATATCTGATGGCACCTGCAGGCTGCACAACAACTCTGTATGCACATACCCATGGATGCTTCTGCTCTCAAGCCTAAATGATTTAGCACCACTGCCACTCATTCACACATTCAGGCCCTGGTTGCCTCGCCCTCCGTTCTCCTCTCATACACGTTCAGACGCTGGAGACTCAGGGCGATGTCTGAACCGAGCCAGTGTTTAGTGCCTTCGGGGCGTCAATTATGTACATTTCTTCACAGAGTCAAACTTTTCACCTCAGCTGCTTCCCCATACCTCAGCACTGTGCCTGTTAAGTATGTCTAGAAGGTAGGGAGGCTGCGGATTATCCACACCTGCCACGCTCACTGGTGTTTGCCTACCTTTAGGAATAAGCACAACTTTTAGGAAATCTATCCCACTGATACAAGCCTTTTTGTCTCCTATAGGTATTACATGCTGGAGAACAGACCCAGGAACCTCTATGGGATGGTGTGCCACTCCTGCCAGAACGCACCACGCAACACCAAAGAATGTAAGAGCTGCTTCTTCACACTTTAATTCCTCCCTCCATCCCTCTCTCCCCTTCCTTCCTTCCTTCCATTCTTCATCTCTTGCAATCCTTCTCCACCGCCGACCTCTATTTATTCTCTACTCAACCATGAATTCCCCCTGTTTTTCTTTTTCAACACTCATCTTCACAGCTTCCTCAACGCAAACACGGATCTGGTTTCCGCCAGATTAAAAAACCCACCAAACAATAAAGTTTTCTGTCTAAATGAAAGGAAATAAAAGAAGACAGGCTTCTGCGAAAAGCAGATGTAACTGTGTGTCAGAAGCTTGGCCGAGGTCTAAGGGAAACAAGTGGGGGTCCGATGTTGTGCCGAGTCCCCCCGGCCCGGTCGCTGTCCTTCCTGTCACTGGGCCTCGCTGGTGGACATCCTCTGCCCTAAATGATCATCATTCATAACCTCACTGCCCCTCATACCTGACTGTGTGTGCACAGTGTGCATGTGTGCGTGTGTTTTGGTGCCAGCTGTTGCTGCGACCACATCAGCACACGATAATATCTCCCAGAGGTTGTCTCCAGGGTTTTTTTCTTTCTGTTTTGCATCTGCCTCAGCGGCTCATAAACATTTCTTTACACTTGGGGCACAAAGCCTGACACGTCAAATTGATTGTCACTCATTGGTCCTCTGTGATTTCAGGCATTTTTTTTATCCTCGGTTTTTCTAAATGCCATCCCAGCAGATGGCAGTCAAGGGAAAATTAAGTTTTGATATGTTGCAGATTTTATATTTGCATTTGACAGAGGTGATAATGCAGATAGGGATATTGCCACCATATGATTTAGTGTTTATAGCACATGAGCATTTCTGCTAAATGAGTCCTCACAACTGTAGTGTATTATTTTTAATTTCCCAGTAATTTAATTTAAATAATTTGTCACTGATTCCTCTGGAGATTGATCATAAACAGCCCCTGCACATTTTTCAGATTATAAATGTCATTAATAGTATTAGTTAACATTCATCAGCTTTAAATCTTTCTCATGCACAGCGTAGTTGGATTCATCTGTTTTTATCTACTTGCCAAGATGTGTGCATGTTATCAAGCCTTTTAGTTTGAAAATCAGCCTCAGTATTTAATCAAGGAGATTAATGGATTTTCATTTTAGCATTCATCTTCTGTAAGGTGCTAATTCCTCAGTCAGAAAACAGTCAAAACAGTTTTTCTGCAGAGAGGGAGACAATTATTGATGTTGTCCTGCTTTGCCCTAAGTGTCTCTGTCCACATGGAACAAACAGATCACACTGATCATGTCAACAGATCTCAACAGTGTTTTTGAATCTCACTGATGAATACATATATGTATTATAGATCTTTATTTAGATAAATATAGATCCATATAGATATAGATGACAACAGGAACATTATTTATGGGCCCATAATTGCTCAAAATCCCCCTTTGAGTGTAATTGAATATCCCAGAAATTAATTGTGTTGTTGTTTTGTCACATTTAATGAGTGCGTTTGGAAAGATGAAAACCTCAAAAAGCAGCCCTGTCCTGCAGCGCAGAGGGTATGACAGAGGAGTGTGTGCGTGTGCGTGCGTGAGTGTGTGTACATGTGCATGTGGATAATTTAACACTTGCTTTTCAACAGCGCTGTAATTGTCTCTCCCAGGCATGGAAATAAGTGATTGAACGATGGTGTGAAGATGTGCGAATAAGATAGAAAGAATGATGACAAATAATTTCATTATTCATCGTGTGTTCCTACAGTTTCCATATCGATTTAGATCAGGATATTGACATCACTCTTATTTCTGGCTGTTCATGCAGCTGCTGTTTACAACATGGTTGTTTGAACACTTTGGTTTTTGTATGGTCCAAACAAACAAGCTGCAGAGTGTGTGTGTGTAGAATATGTGGATATTGGTGATCTTCAGAGGTGCAGATATATTTTCACACCACTCACTATACATGGACATCAATATCAACTAGTGACCTTATTCAGAATAAGACATTATTTCCATTATAGTTACTTCCGTCTAATTTTGCAAAAGCTACAACTCCTTTTTTATTCTTCCGTCTTCAGGGCAAGCGTAAGTTGGTAACTGCAAAATGCTGTGAAAACTCCTTTAGGATGTTATAATGTGATTACATGTGTCAGTAATAAGTGTCTTATTCAGACTATTGTCTTAATGGGGTTTATATGGGAACATAGGTGTCCATGTAAACATGGGACAGAGACAGACTGGCTGTTTTCCCCTATTTCCACTCCTCAGGCTTATCCAAGCTAAGTGGCTGCTGACGACAGACACGAGTGTGGTATCAATATTCTCATATAAACGTTGGCAAGAAAGGCAAACAGGTTTCCCAAAATGTGCAACTATTCATTCAAGAATGTTTTTGATTTCTGCTCTAGAAACCTAAAATGCGTCACTACTTTTCTCTTGACCTGAACCTGACAATTTATGGCTTTTAATGAACTGATACAGATGTAATCAATATTGTGTCGAATCCGTCCATGAGACGGATGAGAACCCGGCAACGCAACCTGGTATCTGAAACAACTTTGATTTGTGTTGTTAGAAGATAACATCGCACAGAGCATCCTTTATTTCTCTTATGTCTGTTAAATCAGCTTGTGATACATTTTAATTAAACGCCTTTAGATCAGAACTGCCCACCCGCAGCAGTAGAAAGAAAAGGAGCTGAACGCTGGGAGTTCTCCTGAAGGCAGGCTGACACTCGCCGTGTAATCTGTAAATTACCCGGCTCCTGCCTACCTCTGTGTCTGTGTGTGTGTGTGTGATAATTAAAACTTCAGTGGGTATGAGAAAGAAAGATGATTAACGTGTTAGTGCTTGCGCTGATGCTACTCTCTGGCAGACAGACTCTAAAGTCTGTAGGCATCGCTCAAATTCCACCATCAACTTTTAGCTTTTTTATTGACTTTTTCTGCCATTCTGACTTTTTTTTCCCGATCAGCTGCCAATACACATAAATACTTAAAATAGATAAGTGTATAAGTTTAATAAGAGTTTTGCTTCCCCCCCTAGAGACACCAGACACACGTTGGATTATATCAAAGTTTGATTTATCGGAGGTTAACCTTCGATTCATCCCCACTTAAAGACGTATAACGCTTCTCACCTCAGACAAAGTGCCCGTTTTTCATGTCGGCGCCGCTCTGTAATTCTGCTCCTCTCAGTTTGTTTGGACCCGAGCATCCAGATTGCCCTGCAGTATCACCGCTTTGCACTATGTGTTATTCAGCCTTTGAGACGTGATTAGGAGATGAAACCGCAAGACGCTAAACAAAATTCCAGTTCAGACTCATATCCTTGTCCCAGGGAGTGTAAACACATACCCGGAGTTAATGTCTGCAGCCACAGGGCACCGATGTGTGTGTGTGTGTTTGTGTGTGTTTGTGTGTGTGTGTGTGTGTGTGTGTGTGACATGAGTCTCAGAGACCATGGGAAGTGGTAGGGCACATGCCAAAAAGGTGAACAGTATATCAAGTTGGGGAAATAAAGGACTGATTAAGAGAGCAGATTTACGAGCTGCCAGGGGTTTTATAGCTCAATTAGAAGCGAGTAAAAACAATTGATGAATAATCTAGTCGCAGAGACAGAGACGGGGGGGGCATAAGAAATAGAGACATCTGGACTGCGAGTTGTTTTCTAGCGCCCGACCTCCACTACAGCAGGAGTAAGTCAAAAGATTGAGTTCAGGACAAACTGTTTGTGTGGATAATTTGACATTTTAACGCCTGCAAACCATTTTGGGGGAAAAAACGAAAAGGTCCATAAAATGCAAAGCCAAAGCTAACACGCCACCACCAGCACCAGCTAATGATCGGATGTGAACTCTGCCAGGGACTAATTGAAATGGTTTGTGGTGGAACAATCTGCTGTATTTTATATGATTTGGAAGAAAGTAGTCATCCGGTTAGAACAAGGGCACCATGCTTATTCTGTGTCCTGCTGCAATTGAAATGAGAAGATTGATTCCACTGTGTGCGCAGTACATGTGGTACAGCCAGTTAGCCAGGGGAAATGTGGATCTAGTGAATTTAAAAAGTAGTTTGATACGGGGACTGATGGGTTTCCAGTCCTTGTGCCAAGGTGATCTAACTGGCACACGCTTCATACTCACTGCAACAACATTATAATTATACCAATCTGTTCATCTAACTGTTGACGGTAAATAACCATGTTTCCCAAATGAGAAACGGTTACTTTAATTAAAGTTGCCACCGGTTTTGGGTTAGTAAACTGGGACTGAGGTGTGTTTATGTGTGTGTGTTTACAGGCATGCAAAGCAGTAAACCAAAAGAGAAACCTCCCATTGACCCTGGCAGCACGACAGTGTTCCCTCACCTGGATAAAGGTAAATGCAAATACACACAGACGAAAATATACAGTCATCCACCATCTTTTATCATCCCTTCTAACTCATACACACATGCAGCCACACACTCTCTTACAAAACTTTCAACCATCAATCATAACCATGGCTCCATGTTTCAGGTACCAATGGACAGGGTCACCTAGCCACAGCTCTCATCATCGCCATGTCAACCATATTCATCATGGCCATCGCCATCGTCCTCATAATCATGTTTTACATCCTGAAGGCCAAGCCGAGCGGCCAGGGTGAGCGGCGCACGCACGCACAAACACACACACACACACACACACACACACACACACACACACACACACACACACACACACACACACACACACACACACACACACACACACACACACACACACACAGGTGGGCATTTGTGATTAATGATGATTTGTGTTTCTTTGTGCTTGTGTGTGTCTGCAGCGTGTTGTTCCGGACAAGTTGTGAAGGCAGTGGAGGCTCAGACCATCAAACAGGAAGACAAGAAAGATGTTCCAGGTGAGACAGGATGGCCACACACACACACACACACATCCGTTTGTACGACTATCTACGTCTAGGACCCTTACCCTAATCTTAATCATCCAAACTAAAAGCCTTAAGGCCGGCGTATGCTTCTGCGTTTTCACGGGCCCGGAGACGCAGGAGCCCTTCCGGGCCCCTCACGCCCCTTCGTACGTCCTTACGTGGGTCGGCCAATTTTTCTAACTAGACGGCAAAGCCCCGCAAGCGTCACCCGGCCGCGAGGGCTGTGATTGGTCTGCTGACTACATCATTTTCCGGAGTCGACACTATGTCCACTATAACCCGTCACTAACCGGCGGATTTTTTCGCCAGAAAAAGGCTCTGAGGAGCCGCCGTGGCGATGTATATAAATCGCTCCTCTTCTTGCCACACACGAAGAAGAGCCGACTTCGACAAAAAACAAATTGCATGGGAACCCGCGCAACGGTTGGAAAACCATGAATGAGAACGAGTCCTGCGTTACAGCTGCGTGCCTGCGGGCCCCTGACAACGCAGAAGAATGCTCCGGCCTTTACCCTAACCCTTAACCTTAACCTAAATCTAACCCTAATAAAACCAGGTGTCAGGTCTATGCTTAAAATGTTGCTCACAAAGATAGAGGTACAGGAACACACACACACTGAATTAGTAATGAGACATTAGGCGTCTCATAGAATCCTGTTTGACGAGCCTCACAACCAGAACTGCCTCAGTTCCACTTTGTAGCCGTAACAATGAAGAATGAATCTGTTTACATGCACATTAATCTCCTGGTTATGAGCCTCACCCTGGTTTTCATTATAATCCGGATGTGATGTTTACATGAAACTTAAGTAATGTTGTTATTCGTATCCTTGTATACAGGATCCTAATATTATCCACATTTTTGGCCACATGCATAAGAGCAGGCACGCGTTTAACTCAGCGTTTCATCGAGCATGTACAGGCTCCTCAGAACAGGCAGAAGTGGTTTAATCCAAAGTTCTGAAAACAAATTGTGACATTTAAAGATATTAAATGTTACAATTCTTTTTTTGTTTTTTTTGGGACTTATATTGCGACTTTTGTGCTTACACATACAAAGTGATTCAACAATGGTCAAACGCAGAGAAATCCACAATTTCATTCAAAGCAGTGGAACGTTTCATCTTGGTCGACATCGGGTTTAACTTCCAGAGCAAATGATGAATGACGAAGGAAGAACCCACCGCTCGCCAGTTGGCCAGTTAGCTGTTTGTTGCTTCTACCGTTTGTACTGGTCACTCGTTATGGATCAAGAGTATCGTTGCCTTCTGCTGCGCGTTCTGTCACAAAGCTTCAAACATACAAGAGACAAGAAACAGTGTTGACGACAACAAGTCCCATGATCCCACGCTGCTTCATGACATCATCAAACTGATCTTATGAGATTGTTTTGATTGAGAGACCCCTAGTGGCAATTACAGATTATATTTGATTTAGATAGCTTGAACACATCATTTTTTCACACGTAAACCAAGGATGCCAATCAAAGTACATTTCCCCAAGATTTGACAGACTGTGAGATAATTATTTTGTAATTTGTCTTGCTCAATTTGATATATTGAAATTGTGTCATAAAACCTGAAAAAGGGTAAAGCGTTAAATTACACTAATATATTGACAGGGGGTGTTTGTACTCTACTGTGTGTTAGCAACATCTGTTTTACGTCTCCTCTAATGTTCTCAGTGTTTTAATATCCGCGTAAATATAATAAACAGGCCGACACTGATCATCACCACGTCTCCGTAAACTCCACCCACACCTCTCAGGTCCCTTAACGACGAGCCCACGAAACGAGCGCTCAGTAGCAGATGCACTTTACACTTGAGCCACTTCAAAAATACACTACATTTATCACAGAGCCACTCGCAGCTCCGTAATTATAGCAACAAGGCAAACTGTAATTTGAATTTTTTTTTTCACTCCTGTATGACAAGAATAATCACAGTGACCCAGCACACAATTTGCGTGACAGTCAGATGAGGCCTGAACACGCACCCCCCAGCAGTGATTACGGCGACATGTGTATAATTTGACTCGATCCTCTTCACCCTCGGCTCAGGTGGCTGCGACCGGCTTACGAGCTAAACCCAGACACTTTATATCATCTGTAATCAGGCTTATAGTCGCTCCAGTGTTATCCAACAACTTCCTGTAGCGCTGTGGGCTTAGATTTTCTTTTTTTCTTCTTTTATTTGACGCTGCATATTTCATTTATTCGTGCAGAAAATTCTTTATTCTCTGGTACATGCACGTTGCATCATGGGACATTTGAACTCCTCTTTCATCACATCTGCGTTAAACATGTTATCGGACAGATCTCATCCAATCTGACTGAATCCCATTTAAATGTTAATGCAGTTTTGTCTCCGTGTGTCAGTCTGGTATGTACATGTGTGTACGTATGATGATTTCAGCATGATTTATGCAAATGTGTTGGTGTGTGTGTCTGTGTGTGGTGAGGGACCTGCAGTGGGATGAGTACCTCCTGGTGGAATGTGAAGCTTCCAGAGCTAAAGCCATGAGTCGCTTTAGGCCCCGTCTCTCCTGACAATGATGCTCTGTTCAATTTCACTCGCAGACTGACTGACTAACCATATACATGTGGCCTGGTTGCAAAAACACACACACAGACACACACTCTCACTCACACTGCCACAAACACATTGTGTGTTATGACAAGTTCGCTCAGTTAATGGCTGCTAAAAAAATTCGATCTGAGTTGTGAGTGAGTGTTGTGCGTCTGTGTGTCAATACATGTGGGATGACGGGTGCGTGTGTGTGTGTGTGTGTGTGTGTGTGAGTGTGTGTGTGTGTGTGTGTGTGTGAGTGAAGCTCATTGCTTGAAGCTCTACCGGAGCTGTCTGTCACTCATGTAGAGACAGAGTTAATAAGTTTGTGTGAAACATGAACGCATGTGAACGTGTGTGTCTTCTCATTTTCTCTCTCTTAGACAATGTGGTGATCTACTCAGAAAAGGACGAGTTTGACAAACTGAAAGCCCCCCCGCAGAAGACGGTCAAAAGGTGAGAGACGCCTGTTGATTCGTTAGAAGCACTGCTCCTCTTCAGTTGGTACGGAGTTTGATGAAATGGTTATTAGTGATTATTCGTTAAATCACAACAACCTACGCTCTTTCTAACAAAATAACTTTTAAAAAAAATTTAAGATATGATTGTTTATTGATAACTATGGGGATATGTAGTTTTAATATCATTTTTTTATTTATCTTGACAAATAAACAAATTCAGCATTTTCACATGATGTAAATGGAATACATACTATACACATGGGTAATATACTGGGTATATAGTACGTGATTTGGTTTTTAAACACCATTGTGTGCCTATCTTTGTGTGCGTCTTTGTGTTTGTAAGTGGCGACACAGAGACGCGACACAAAAGAAAGAAGCTTTCATCATTTTTGCAGCATCTGCCTGTAATTAAGC
Source organism: Limanda limanda (assembly GCF_963576545.1). Classification (NCBI taxonomy): domain Eukaryota; kingdom Metazoa; phylum Chordata; class Actinopteri; order Pleuronectiformes; family Pleuronectidae; genus Limanda; species Limanda limanda. The sequence goes on along the minus strand of NC_083651.1, from coordinate 17,817,485 downwards.
CCTAACAAAACAAGTCACTGCAGCAGTAGCATCACTGCTGCTGGCATATTGTGTGTGTCTTATCCACACAAAGATGTGTGTGTGTGTGTGTGTGTGTGTGTAGGAGGCATGTTAAACGCAAGTGAAGTTGAGGTTTTCTTTTGTACTAATGAAGCAGACAGCTGAGACGTGGGTTTTGGGGGGTGGGGGGTGAGGTGGAGTATAGATGAGCCCTGAAGCCCAACCTAACCCTGTTGGAGCCGATAGGGGTATTTATTCCAGGCTTCACCTAAAACCACCAGCAGGTGAAAGCACATCCTGGCAGACAACAAAAGGACGACAGTTTTTCTCACCTTCATCTTTTTTGCATATATTTCACCCCCCCCCCAAGTGCACACAATGCTGCTTTATGGGTGCTGGTAGCTGATGGATGCGAGAGGTGTGGAGACGCATGATTGCGCACAGCACAGCACAACACAACACAGCACAACACAACACACAATCCTACAGTCAGCTTTTCTGTAGTTCTACATTTTCTGTAATGTTATAGTTCTTGCAAGGGAATGGGGCTAAATCACAGAATAGATGACACACACGCACGCACACACACACACACACACACACACACACACACACACACACACACACACACACACACACACACACACACACACACACACACACGCACACACACACCTCCATTAATAGTGTGGTGTAGCATCATGCCAAAGGATGTGCTAACTCACTGCTGTAACTGCCAGCGTGGGTGTTAGATTTCCAGGAAACAATGGCATTTTGTGTGTGTGTGTGTTGAGGAAAACGAGCATGGGACTGTGAAACAATGGCGTTCTCTGTCAACAAGGTGCTTTTGCGAGAAAAACCCAGAGCAGGCGCGGGGAGGGAGATGATGGGTAATAAAATGATATTATACGGTATCATGTTGTTAAATCCCAGCGCTATTTCAGTCAACCACGGGAAACAGCTCCGAAACATCCGCAGCTATGGCAACAACAGAATCATTCTTCTACGAGACGTTTTCATTGGTCAATTTGGACAAAGATCCTGAGTCATTCTGTGTGTGTTGGCTGTCACTCCCACCTTTAATTATATAGAAGGGCAGCACAACTATACACTCTGCCAATAACTCCAAGGAGTGCATATTCATTGATATGTCTGAGGCAAATCAGAAAAAAGTCATCTTACATCTGAGTGTAATAGCAATTTATCTAAAGTAATTTTGTTTTATTGCTTAAAGCTTTTATTCATGACAAAATATCGTCATGTCCTTGCAATGAAAATAAGCTCCAACACATTTTATTGTGCAGTTTGATAACTTGTGTGTTACTTTCCGGACAGTACGTTTTTTTTTATGTATAATGAGTACTGTAAAAATAGATTTGTATAAAGGTCCAGGGAGTTCAGGGGGATCCATTGATAGAAATGGAGTATAATGTTAATACAAATTTTTTCATCAGTGTATAATCTCCTAAAATAAAGACTCATTGTGTTTTCATTACCTTCAAATGAATATTTTATATCTACATTGGGAGTGGGTCCTCTCCCACAGACAGCGGGGATTAAAAGTTAATTACTACTTTGTTTTTAAATAGTATTAAAAGGTAGTACTTTGGATTGTAAAGGTTAACTGCAACATGAGTCACGGCTGCAAGAGGCGGGGTCTAATGTTACCTGACTGCTCTGATTGGATCAGTGGACCAATTCCCCTCTTGTTACTGATGTCATTTAAAAATATAGAATCCTAGAGAAGGCCTTTTACATTTTGTTACCTGCAGGCATGTATTACATGAATGGGCTTTTAATGTGAAAGTGAACCCTAAATTGCAGAGTTGCCTACTAATAAAGCTCAAACACAAAATATACAACTCATGTATTGCATTTAATGGTAAGTTGTATAAGAGTTAAATGTAAAAAAAAAAAAAAAATCTTTACCTGTCTATAGTGGTAACAATGTAGGAGCGCCAAACAATTACTGGCAGGAGACCATATTCACATTTGAACCGCGTGTCTGGTCTCTGAGTTTTGTGTAATACCAGAGAATATGTTGCACATGTGTTCCAACGAGTGTCTTTGTCTGTGCAGTGAAAACGATGCATCATCAGAGAACGAGCAGCTGCTGAGCCGCAGCATCGACAGCGACGAGGAGGCTGCGTCCGACAAACTGGGATCAGCCGACACCACCATCACCAACCAGCGCCTGGTGAACCTGGGCAACAAGCCCGACCTCTGCCTCCTCTCTCTGGGGCGCCATGACAACGACCACGCCTGCAACGGGTCCCCGACCATCACGTCCGGCCTGAGTCCCAACCACATCGCCAACAATAACCACATCAGCAACATGAATGCCATCAATAACAACAATAAAACCCCAGGGGTAAGGAAGAAGGACCCTTTTAAGAAATTACTGCTGTAAAAAATATGATTATGAACAGATCTCCAGTTTAGCATCATCTGGAAATCACAAATGGATTTTGTTTTAATCTCGCAGATGCTACAGAGTCGAAGGAAAAAGATCCTGGATCTGTACGCCAGAGCCTGCAATGTGACCGAGGGTAAGGCTGGATCTATCTCCATACTGTGGAGGAATTTCACTTGTTCTATGAACTGCATTTAAGTGTCATTTTCAAAAAAGTATGTTCGTTCATGCACTCATATATATAATATATAATATATATTAGAACTACGGACCATTAAGCCATGGTCCAGTCTTCCCCATGATTGTGGTTACATATAAGGAAATACACGGTATTTATTATGAATGAATATTAAGTAACCCGAAACTTAATTTTAAATAAAAAAAATGCTTGAAACATTTTAGTTTAAGTGTAATGAGTCTAGGACAGGGGTTTTCAAACGGGGGTCCGCGGCCCCCTGGTGGTCCGCGACGGCATTGCAGGGGGTCCGCGAAATTCGCTTTGAAATTTCAACACATTTCCAGATTACTTATGACTATCGTGAAAAATATCTAAAATAAGAAAAATATGCTTAAAATAATATAAAGGTGCTGGTGATCATGAGGTTAAACTTAAGTAGGCCTTTTTAAGTAGGCATTTTAATTTTGTTTTCAATTCTTAAGCACTGAAAATCAACCGTTTTTGTTGTTTTTCACACAGATTTTTCTAGTATTGTTTGAGGTTTTTAAGCAGATATATCGTTTTTTAAATAAAACCAACATGGAAAACCAAATGTTAAAACTTCCTTCTATCCAGATGCATGCACACACACACACACAAATAGGCACTCGCGCATAGGCACATCAGTGGGCCGCGGATTACTTTCTAGTCAGATGGGTGGTCCCTGGGACAAAACCAGTTGAAAACCCCTTGTCTAGGATATAAGAATTTTTCATATTCTTATATAACGGTCAAAAAATGATGAGCTTTTTCACGATTTTCACATTTTTTGAGATGCACCTGTATTTCCGCTCTAACCCTCCTGTCCCTCTGCAGGCCTGAGCCCCACAGAGCTTCCCTTCGACTGCCTGGAGAAGACCAGCCGCATGCTGAGCTCCTCCTACAGCAGCGAGGCGGCCGTGGTCAAGACGTGGCGGCACCTGGCCGAGAGCTTCGGCCTGAAGCGAGACGAGATCGGCGGCATGAGCGACGGCCTGCAGCTCTTCGAGAGGGTCAGCACGGCGGGCTACAGCATCCCCGACCTCCTGACCCGCCTGGTGCAGATCGAGAGGCTGGACGCCGTGGAGTCGCTCTGCTCCGACGTGCTGGGCTGCGGCGAGATGACGGTGGTCAACGGACGGCCAGGCATCAGCAGCTTTCACAGCCAGCTGGTGTGTCAGTCCCAGTACCCGTCACCCTCCCAGCGCTGCGCCAGTGTCTAGACGTGTGGTGGAGCAGAGACTTAAGAGACTGGGACGCCTTACAGTATACATTTCATTAGGGACAGAGACTAGGAGGACAGCACATATACAGCAAACCTATTACACCCATCACATGAAGAATGTCCGTGGACCTTTGCAGGCACACTTCTTTTTTTCGCCCATCATGGTTCTCTCTCTTTCAAGAAAGCTAGCAATGTGAAATTGTTTCCTTAACTCCCATCTTTCTAAACTTTTACAGAGGTCGAGAAAGACAAATATGAACGATTGCTCGGGTTCAGATTATTCTCGTTTGGTTGTTTAGATATTTTCATGCATGCAACTAAAAACTAAACAATATTTTTCGTAAGCAGTATTAAAAAAGAAACACAACCATAGTCAAGAGTGGAGTCTGGGAGTAGAATGAATTATCTGAAGATTTGATTAAATTTGCTCTTTTGAGAGTTCATACTGTACAATTCACAGAATTTCTCTGCTGCTTGTGCGAAGTATGTAAATCACACTCTTGCTACAGCTACTTCCTAAGCCGTGATCCAGACTGTGACCCCCCTCACCCCCTAGTAATTCTTCCAGTCTACCCCCCCCCCCCCCTTTCCCCTTTCACCCCTGCGCTGCGGTCTAGCGCTGCCGCCAGTCCTAATTATTTGGCGTGTGGCTTGCCGGGCCCCTAATAGGCTGAGGTGTTGTGGTTTACAGAGCGGGTGCAAAGTGCCTGTGATTTCCATCACCCAATTAAGCATTTAGGGCCACTTAACCACTGAAAGCCCAGTGGAAAATCTATAAAAAAACGTGCATTAAAATGTAGAGATGCCACAGCAACAGGCATGACTAAGTGCCTCCGGGGGGGTTCTGCGCTGCGAGCACCGGCCGCGGTGGAAGCACGGTACGCTCGTCCTGCAGCGTCTGATCCCGCTCAGCTCAGTCATGCTCAGACAGGATTTAAGCTCTCCTCTACCCTATGGGACCAATATAGCAAATGAGAACAATGTGCAGGCGTGTGGGTTGTCCACTTCTGAAAAGTAGCCGAAGACGGGTTACGGTTAATATGCACAGAGACTGAAGGGGGGGGGGGCTCCGAACAGCATCAGGTTAAACTTTACGAAGAGCGTCACGTTTGATGCACTTCATTAATAACAGATTAGAGCCGACAGATAAGATGCTGGTCAACGTCCGGCTTTCTGTGCTGGTGAAGCTTCAAAACTCAGCTGGAACCAGCAATGCCAAGGCGGACTTTGATCTAATTTCTTGGGAACGGGACTGATCTTTATCTGATGCCTGATGTTGTCAGCATAATGTCCCATGACTGATCTGCACAGAATCAAACACATCACCTGCTGCCAAGTTCTCCTTTTCGACTGCTTTCTGTTCATTCTTTTTTTAATACTGCAAACTCTGGGGCTGGACCCCGGTACTTTAAATTAATGTGCATGTTCATCAAGCGTCTATTCATAGTTTATTTCCTTTAAAAATCTCTTGTCCAGGCAAAGAAAAAGCTCACGATAAATATAACTGCTTTATCAGAGCAGGGCCGTCTTCATCAGATCCAGTTAAATTTGAAACATGTTTAACTAGTTATTTCTATGATGTTTTATGCTGTTGAGCTTTGTAAATAATATAATTGCTGGACTGAATTGAAATGAAATGGATCCAAGCCCTGACTCCAGGCACGCAGCATCTTGTCTAACACACAGTATATTATGCTGATATACAGAAACCAAACATGGATTTCTTACCTCAGTAGCACACACCTTATAGTAGAACATGTAGAAACACACATGCAAAGCCATCACAGAACCAAAGTATAACTGTATATATAAATTATTATTGTACATAGTGTATACATTAATAAAGATGTAATGAAAAAATGGCTCGGTATCTGACTTTTGTTTGAGACGAGTGACGGTGGACTGGACCTTCGGGAAACTTCTGATTGTTAAATGTTGCTTGTGGTTTCCAATCAGATGTACCTCAAATGTTAACAGTTGCTTAATCGAGATAAGCAGTAGGTTGAGCTCTTTCACTTACATGTGTTAGCGAATTACACAATAAGTATTTATCTATAGACTTGCTTTGATGCATTTCCCTTCTATGAATGACAAACTTCTTCAAACCTCCTGCAAACCAAATGACTTGAAGTTAGACTCACACTGAGTGAGTGACTCATGTCAGTGATTTGTTCCCACAGGGACACGGACTCAACCAACCTTCAAACAAGTCATAAATCACTCACTCCAGTACTTCTCCGTGCCCATTTGCCCACTGAGAGCTGCGCTGAGCTGAGGAATGGAGGAATCGCTACAGGAAGTACTTCATGTCCGTCCATTCTCACAGAACCACTCATGAATAACACAACACCAGACCTCATATGGCTCTAATGAAAAACCATAAATGAATCTTTCCCATTAACGCTGTGATATTTCAGTTTGGACAAATTAGTGGTAGTGAAATGTCATTATCATGTTATTATTCTGAAAAATAGTATGAAACATACATCATGATGAAAAATTGGATAAATATACGTACAGTATCTATATATGTCACTGAGCGCAGGAGGGGTGATGGAAATTATTTAAATAAAGATGCTAAGAAAGATGGTAGAGGGTTGTTGCAATAAACTTAATGACAAATATGATTGTTTAAAAATATATTTAGCATATACAATGGAACAATTGAATTAATGACTTTCTATACAATCTACAGTAACCCTTAGCACTTATTGATACACATACTTGAGGTATATCATGATTCATGTTAAACAAGGGTTATTCTCCATCTTGTCCTATGTTCTAAAATTCATCATGTCAGAGGTGTAGGATATTGAAACACATTAAAGGTCCAGGAAGGACTGAGGACATATCAATAACCATTACAGAAGACATTGACAAGGTTGGTTAATTGATTAGAGACACAGAGTGGAAAATCCCTAATCATAACATTTTCCAGAGCATTTAAAAGTCCCACAGTTAATTATAGGTCATTAAATGTGGCACATTACCTCAATGCTTCATTTAATTAAAAAAAAAAGACACTAGGATAAGATTAATGGACCATAAGTGCATTCAGGGATTAGTTCTGGCTTTCAAATGCACTTTCATCTCATCCAGTGGCTTTCGACTTCAGGTCAAGAAGCCAAACTACTTCTCCCCTCCAGATTAAACATAACTAATTTCTCCTTTATGAAAAGCTTTTATATACTCGTCATTATTTATTGTTACCAAATGATGAAGAACAAAACAGAACTTCCCTGAACTCCTCGTTCCAGATACTTCATTTATCTATCACAGGATTAATAAGCGATGCATCAACTCTACAACGTTTTCTCAACTGGGAGGAATTTTATCCTGGACAACGTTAATGTAAATTCCTCTTCTGCCCTCACTTATCTTTTTTATACTGAAGACTTTTTTTTCCCAGCAACGTGGCATTAGCTTCTACAGATGTCACCTCAGCGAACAACTCTATCATCAGGCTTTCACTGTGTGTTTGTGCCAAGATTCCCGAGGCCTTAGCTAAACAATTAGGTGTGTGTGTGTGTGCGTGTCTGTGTGTGTGTGTGTGCGCGCTCTGGCTGGGGATCTTAAGGCTGCTTCATTGAGGGTCTGTCTGGCAGTGGAAATGCCAGTGATGCTGCTGTGGGGCATTGGGGCAGCATTGAGGTCTTTCTCTCATCATGTTTCAAACTCTCAAAATTGCCCACAAAATAATCCATCCAATTTGAAGAGCCTCTTACTCTAATAACACAAGGGTACACTTTTGTGTGCGTGTGTGTGTGCGTGTGTCTTCAGGGTCTGTTTCTGCGTCATAAGTGCTCGGCTTGGCTTGACTTTCAATGAGGAGGAGGAAGCCGTACAGGCTCTTCAGGGCAGGGAGTGCCAACCATGACACTAATTCAACCCCCCCAACACAAAAGGTTCATGCAGACACTCATCCCCTGTCAGCCACCTGCAAACACATCAAACAGTCCAGGTATTAGTGTCCACACCTCAGTCAGGTGTATTTCCTACTGAGCGTCTAAAGCATAGGATGAACTGTTGGCACTCTGTGTAATTGCATTTCTTTCAACTGACATTAACTCCAGTACAAGTTTGGAAAAATCATTTGAAATCATTTAATGCACAATAATTCCCCCATATAAGAACTAATTGCTTTTTTCCAATAGCACAGCTTGACCCTGACTATGACTATTTAGACAATTTAGAAATAAACAGAGATGTCTATGGACGCTAAAGACTATTCAGCTTTAACCTTTTATGGACACTCTTCATGTGACATTATTTCTGTATGATGACTTTATATTGTGCAGAGCCCTTTCCACAAAGACTTGTTTGAGATAGGCTGTTTTGTTCGGCCTGTGGTGATGCTGGTTGCAGCTTTCACTCTGAAACTGTAAAAATGAGCTGCGGCTATCGAGCTGCCGCAAGTAAAAGAAAACAGGCAGCAGGACTCAATACACAGACCTCTGAAGCTGTGCCACCGCTGCTGCACACAGAGCTGTTCACCTGTTTATTCTGGTTTCTGTGAAGCTTGACTCGGGACGCAGAACCCCGAGCTGAAGGATCAGTTGTTGCTGTCATGGTCTATAACATTGATGAGTCCCAGCCACGGCTGCTACTGAACGCAGGTCACTTGTTTATTCTAATTTTATTCATATTGAGTTTATCAAAATGGATTTGGTTATTTAAGATGGTGACTGTGTGCCTAACATAAGTCTGAAGAAGAACATTCTGCTTGAAGTCTATTGCTCCCGACCTTCTTCCTTTTCTCAACCATCTTATCTACACTTCCCTGTCAATTGGCTGTTTCCCCAACTCTCTGAAGGAGGAGGGAGTAAATCCTCTCCTGAGGAAACCCTCCCTCAACCCGTCTGAAGTAAACAACTACAGACCTGTCTCTCTTCGTCCCTTTCTTTGCAAAGCTCTCGAGCGAGCTATCTTTAATCAACTCTCCTCCTGTCTTCACCATAACAACCTACTCAATCCTCACCAGTCTGGCTTCAAGGCAAGACACTCAACAGAGACTGCCCTCCTTGCTGTGTCTGAGCAACTTCACACTGCTAGAGCAGCCTCTCTTTCCTCTGTCCTCCTCCTTCTAGACCTCTCTGCTGTATTTGACACAGTGAACAATCAGATCCTTATTTCCTCCCGTCAGGATCTGGGTGACTCAGGCTCTGCTCTCTCCCTGCTCTCATCCTACCTCAACGAGCACACTTACCGGGCAACTTGGAGAGAATCTGTGTCCGAACCCTGTCCTCTCACTACTGGCAGGTCCAGTCTACATCCAGGACATTGTCAAACCTTACACCCCAGCCTGTCCACTCCAATCTGCATCTGCCAATCGGCGTGTTGCTCCCTCACTGGGAGCTAATCACTCAACAAAATCACGACTGTTTGCTCTCATGGTTCCTAAATGGTGGAGCGAGCTCCCCAATGACATCAGGACAGCAGAAAGTCTGCCTACACACATCCTCCATTGCACACTAAAAACACACCTCTTCGGACTATATCTTGAATAAATGCTTTAGTAGCACTTATATCGCACTGACTTATAGCACTTTGCAGTTTGGCTTGCTTGAAGAAAATTCTACTTTCTTGATTCTTGTTGTTCTGAGTTTTTAACCTCACGGTTGAATGCACTTATAGTAAGTCACTTTGGATAAAGGCGTCAGCTAAATGAAATGTAAAAAAATTGTCAAATAAAATAAGTGAAAACCAAACAAAATTTAGGAGCGAGTACGATCCCAGCCCGTCTGCAAAGAATAACCCCCGACAGCTGCTTCCACTCTCAGCTCCTTCAAACACTAACTTTATTTACAGCCAGGTATATTACCACAACCTCCACGTCCTTATTGCATTACTCAATCAGCATATAAATGCATATTGCGGCTCGTGGAAACAATATACATTTGGTGGTCTGCCACGTCAAATCGCCGTTTGACTTGATTTTATGGTTGTGCTGAAGTGGAACCACTAATGTTTCCCCCTGCCAGTCTCCTCCCACCTACCAAATAACATTTTAATGAGGTTTACCAGCCAGACCAGAGGAGGCCGAGCAATTTTCCGAATTTTGGTCCACTGAAAAAAACCTCAAACATAAATCAAGATCAGCACATAAATCCCTGTGGGTGAGAGTTAAGCGCGTTAGAGAACACGGACCAGACACCGCTGCGCTGACTGCAGACCAGACCTCACTGAAGTCATGAAAGTAAATAAATCAGCCGTCGGCAGTTCCTGAAGGAGGCATATAGGCAATAAGGCCTTGTTCATGTGATACTCCACCCAGAATGTATTTCCTTGTCAGAGACTCGTTCCCATTACGCTTGAAAAGCATCTGTGGGAACTTGGTTCCTTCACCTTGAATTCAAGTCGGCTACAATAGATTCCCATTTTAAACTGTCAATCCACTTGCTCATTGTCATATTTTTACCAAAATATCTGTTTCTGTGTCTTTTATCTGCAGTATTTTGGTGAAAATACACTCTCCATTCTACAGAAATGTAAATTATATACAGTATATATACATATTTATTCTAATTTATAGGCACACAAGAACATCATTATGGGACAATTACATTTAGCAAAAACCCCAGATTTAATTCAAAGACAACATACATATATTTTTTTGCATCCATTGCCAAGTTTTTAAAACGTTTCACTTCCTGCAATATCTGCACAAAGAAGCTAATATCATGACTGTGGCAAATACACTGCGGTGAAGCTATGTTGTTTTCGATCAGTTATTTAAAACTGGTTTCAGGTTGAGGAAATTCTGGGCCCTTCAATAGAATAAATGTCAACTGCGTGGAAGTAGGATGTTTGGATGAAGAGGTGTTGGGCTGGAGTTTGGACCATGACAATCAAATGTTGTGATTAAAGTTTAAAAAAGATCCGTATCAAGCTTTTTCCACATATTTCAATATCTTCAACTGTCTGAGCACATTGTCCTCACTAAAAGTGCTCGTGGAACATGGTCCAAAACTTTGAGTTTAAAAGCATAAGTTTGTGAGGTCACTAGCGGTGACCGCATGATACTGAGAGGTGTTTATAATTGTCTAAGTGGAAGTGTTTGTGACCGTCGTCTGTCTCTGTGACTACAAAGCGTTTCAGCATCTTCGGAGCCAGCAGAAAGTGAGAAGACAGCGTGTCACATCAGGGTCATCTTTAATCAGTGCCAGGCTGGGATCAGTCGATGGAGAAACTGATGTTTAAAGTAAGGACTAGACAGACATTTTGCCAGGTCTGACAAACACAGATGTGCCCAAGTCTTGCTGTGCCTGGCTTGATCTGTAGCCTGGCATTGTTACATTCATTCTCTGAGTCGATGAACAGCCCAAATCTGATAGGCTGTCATGTGTCACCATTATGCTCAGTGGCTCCAAGTTATTGCTTTGCCAGAACAACAGATGAGTTCATGGAGGCAGTAAGTGACAAGCAGCTTCACACTAGACTCCTGTTTTCAATTAATTTGTATTCTGTCTGCAGAGCCGAGGCAGAAGAAGTGGATGATAATCTTATGAGGGTTTTACAGAGTGACTGCACAAACCACGGCATCTGCCTTAAAGTGACAAAGAAGGTTTTCACATTTCCGAGCACTGACATTGAAGGTTTCACACAGTCGCTGAGGACAATCTGTGTGGAGACAGGTGTGAAAGCACTGAGATCGGATAGAGATCCAACCTCACGAGTCCACATTCTTTTAGTATTGTGAACGCTGATATGGTCCTGGTCACATTGAAGGACCACCTACTCAACTGACCACTGTGCTAGCGGAAATACATTCACATACCAGTGCAGGAGTCATTTAAACTGTAGCAACAACAACAGAAGTTATTTGCTCTGCCTTGAACGCATTGTCTTTGTTATTTTGATTTCTCCCTGCTGTTTCCCACCATGCATTGCATCTTCGCGTGTTTATTTGCACATGGGGGTGAAGTGAGGTTTGATCCGAGATCCGATCACGACGAGCGTGTGGAGTCACGCGCTCCCTTGTGATTGGATCACATCACGTTAATGCCAACCAATTCAAGATCTGAGGCTGTCCGAAGGCTGCCTTCTATCGTCGGGTTTAATGTCGTGTTTCGGGCGACTTGACGAAAACTTTTTTTTCTTATGTGGCCTTTATCTACAGTTTGGTTTTTTTTTAAGTGGCCTTTATCTACAGTTTGCTCTTCTGTTGATCATAAAGCCTGTTGTTTCCATTTGATATCATCCAGATGCGCCAAAATTCACAACAGCCCCAATGAGGGAGAAATGTAAATACTCTCCTCCTCCACGGTGCTGCCAACAAAACCCTCTTTTATCTCATAACATAATCTCCTTCTGCTTGTGGCTGTTTACAGTCAGTGAAGCAGGAAAAAAGAGTAACAGAGTAAAGAATTTAGTGTAGGCTAAAACTTAATCAGGCTTACATGCTTGGTGGGAAAGGGGGGGGGGGGGTTGCTCTATCCATGCCCTGGTAATTTAGTTAAATCCACTGAAGAGAATAAAATGATCCCACTTATAGGATAACAGCACAATAATTGTTTAAAGGGGCAGTAAAAATAAGTCTTTTTCCAGTCATCTTGCATATCAACAACTTCTACCATTGTTCTTTTACCATGTGTTGGAGTGCCTGCCACATAATACAGAAGTGGTTAAAACCCAAAGTAATTTGGGGTAATAACATTCCTTATTAAATGGGCTAAACTATAGGCTACAGCTCATTCTTGAACCTTTATCACCTCGGACCATAAGCTCCAGAACCTTCAACACAGATCAACACAAGAGTGGCTGAGCTTGTTTAATGGATGCATGATGTCGTAAATTTGTCCGATTTCCATTTCTGATTCTTTTCATGGTTATTTGCCTGAATAATGCCCGTTTCTATTACAGTACCAGCGCACGTCTCGTTTTCTGCCAGTGGGACTACTGTATTATATTAACCATAATGCTTTGTGCAGATGTAAACAGTTTCCAAGCGTCTGCTATCACTCGAGGATTCACTTCAACTCAAACATCTAAAACAGGTTGCATTTGTTTTGGCAAAATGTTTCATTTCAGACATCTTTGTTCTCATAGGTTTTCTCCAGGAGGCGGATTGAATCCTCCAGGTTAAACACTGACTGTCACACTTCTGCCATGAGAGAAAATACAGCTTTTTCTCAATTTTGAATTAAACAGGAATATTATGCCCATCATTTAAACAAATAAAAACTAGAGTGGCAAATAGGGAGTGCGTATTCTACGGCTGATTGGCCACTTTATCACCATACTGCATATACATGTATTCTAAGAGATGGAAACAATGTGCACAGAGTCTGCAAACTAGTTACATGAAACCCTCTGATAATATTCATAGGAATTTTGTAGCAGAAGAAAGATCACCCCAATAAAAATACTTCTTTATTATCAAGATCTGCAAAACAGTCCCATTCATTCATTCATATAAGCACTTGAGAAATTCACAAATTTTTTGAAAAGCTGTAGTTGATCAATCTTTTTTCTACGCCAGGATTGTTTTTGTGTAATCCTGCCAACTAACAAATGCTTTAAAACACATATAATCTATGCAACTAAAGTCATTAGGCATAATTTATTTATCAGTACTGATATCAATAACAGATGCATGTATGAACCCTGTGTAAACTAAAATCAAAGAAAGCTTTGCTTTAGACCCGAGTCTCTACTGAAACTCAATCTAACTTTTTCCCCCCAGAACCAAGATCTTCCTTGCATTAAATGTTCGTTTTCATTAATTGTGAATTTATGTGTTACTGATTTTGTTTACTCTGCAGGGTTATATTTTCAAATTCTGCATTCCTGTTTAATTCAAGGGCTTTGCAGTGTACAAGTACACTCAATAAAATAGTCTACAGTAAACGGAATGCAGATCCTCCGGGGCCTTAAAAAGTTAATTCACCCTTTGTAATCCTGAGTGGTCAAGCACTTCCCATTGGTTTTCTATAAATATATTTTAAATAGCAGCTGGGATTGTTCCAGTCCCTCCAATCTTCCCCATCAACCAATACAACCAGTGTGTCCCATACTGAGGCCATTACTCCCATCAACCCACCCATGCAAACAAATAAGACGTTGATACAAAACATATGCATTTTGGCATTTTTATATGCAGTCCGATCTTAAATGTTCTTTAGTTCTTTTTTGTTTATTGCCATTAAAAAGCCTCATGGTCACAGGCTCTTTTCCTCTGAGCACATGAGACTCCCATTAAGGCCCCTGAGAAGTATGACACGCATTTTATACAAGGTCTTCCACCACAGAAAACACAAAAACATCAGATTAGCATTGTGGGACACAGAAAACAAGAGGAGTCACGAAGCACAGAACATAAACAACGTTAAAGTACTTTTGACAGACAAGAGAACTTCAAAAACATCGCTACATAAATAAAGAATGTGGGTGTGCATATGTTATAGAGAGGCACGGAGCGCAGAGGAACTTTACAGTCGGACATAAAGCAATTACTGTTGGGGTGGACTTGAAAGGCCGAGCAACGTGTTCAAGAGAATAGAATTTTCTTTAATTTGACCTTTTCAAGAAACTCTACATTCCAGCAGATGTGTGTGTGTGTGTGTGTGTGTGTGTGTGTGTGTGTGTGTGTGTGTGTGTGTGTGTGTGTGTGTGTGTGTGTTATTTAAGGTTGTGGAGAATGGACCTGAGGTTGAGGCAGAGGAAAGTGTGTGTGTGACTGGTTTTGTGATGCAGCTCTTGTATCTGGAGGTGGAGAGAGCTCAGCTCAAACAGACGACGGTTCTTCCTGGACAAAATGAAACCATACAAAAGACAGTCAGTCAAAAGACTTCACGTGTCTTCATTCTGTGCGGATAAAATATCTCTATGCACATTGCGTATTACATAAATATGAGTGAGTAACAAGACTTGACAGTAGCAGAAAAGAGTGGAAATAAACTGACAAAAAATTCCACGAAAATGTAAAAGTTATGCAACATTTTATCGTGTACAAAAAAAAAATCGACAAGACGCAAACAGCAGCACAACGATGAGTGGTGTTTTTCACTGTGCCTACCTGTCGCTGGAGAGTTTCTGCAGAAGGATAGAAAGCTTCTCCAGTGATGGGAGCTCCAGACGAGGGTGTTTCAGGAGCTGGGATGCTGTTCGGAAAAAGTCCTCACAGCTACAAGCCTCCAGGAAGGGATTCAGGTAGCCTGCACACAAGCAAAGGGAAGACAGAACTTTTAACAAAACCATTTTGCTGATGAGCACCACATTTTCGACTTATGTTAAAACTTCTGAGGAGATGGAAGTGATTACGATCATTTGATCATACTTTTAAAATTTGCAAAGAAATGAAAACTACATGGACACGCAAACAAACCATGAAAACTCAAATGATCAAACTGAATGAGACAGCGTCACAGATGCTGGTCAGAAGGGTTCTGGGATTAGTGCATTTGGAAGAGCGTCCATATTGTCACTGTTAACTCTGACCTTCCCTTCATCAAACAAAAACCTCACACACAGGGAGATGAAACAGAAGAAGGACATCAGCATCAATCCACACAGATGGAAGCTGCACATTTTTTACATTAATAGGAGCAAATGTCAACCTCATGAATCCTAAAATTAGTCGGTTCTTAATAAACAAACATTTGTTTCTACTAAAGTCACATTCCTGCTCCTTCAAACAAGCAACTCTTCCCTGTTTTAAACCACTTATGTGGATAAGGGAATTCAAGATGAAGAAAATGACAATACACCAGCTTGCAACTGCATTGAGTGGATGTAATAAAATTTCACAGAAAAGTCAAAAGCTGTTTAAAACCAGCTTGTTTTTTACGGTAAAATTGAAGTAAAAGTTCTGGGTCTCAAATAACTTATTTTCCATCTTATCTAAAAGCCCGGTCTTCTGATTTTGATTATTCTGATCTTCTTTTAAATGCCTGCCACATCCCACACATTCCTCGTGCGTGTCATGATTAATAACAAAGGTGCAGTGATAAACAAATAGTAAGAAATGTGAAACTGCAACACTATCAAAACATACAACGGCAAACACATCCTCTCCACTGTGGCCAGCTTGAAAAGAATGGAAATATACACAGAAAGTGGGTCCATATGTGACCATGGAAGTTGAATCCACCGTATGAAGTTTGGTTAATGTAGCCACTGTTTACCATCAGTCAAAGCCAGTAAAACACTGTTACCAGAGAGTGTTCGAGTGGCACTTTGTGCCAATCACACAATGTGTTGTGTAAATTTTTGAGTTTGTGACTGAACTTTATACAAGCCGTCAAGTTGTCGCAGTATGACCACAGGCATCCTGTCTGTCCGAGTGCTTTGTGTCGAGCTAGGCCTCTTGTTTTTGTTTTATTGGCAGTATTCAGGTGTAAGCCTCTCTCCCCTTCTCCCTCACCCCTTTACCGTCTTCCCTCATTACTGCTTGTAAAACATAATCATTAGCAATTCCTGCTAGACTTACAGTCCCCCTGACATACACAACTATGTATACATGCACAGCTCTGGCCGCAGCCGCCTCTGGTGAACAGCTCTGCTGTGTGTTAGCGTACAGCAGTCTTAAATGATATGGTTCATATCCCTGCCAAACTCGCTATACCATGCAAACACACAGCAGCTGCTCTCTCCTCCACGTCCATCTACATCAACTCGTCTTTCAAACAAAAAAGATTCCAGAGGTGATGGACGTTCCAAGTTTTGTGCGCTCAACTTGTAAACCTGCCTGATCAGTGCTTATGATTGATGCCACTCCAGTAACTTTTACATATAACATGTGGTTTTTATAAGAAGAGGAGGGATGGAGAGCCACTGCAGCAGGAGCTGGTATTAATCAAAGTAAATAGTGATAGTAAAGACAGTCTATAAATCTGAGTGATTACAGAAGCTTTCAAGGCTTCATCAACCACAGATGATTTTTCAGGCATAGCTCACTAAGTAATTGTAAAAGTGACTCTTGAGGTCACAGGTAAGGTGCTATTGAAGCACTAACTGACTCAGGAAACCACACAGAGTGTAACTGTCACGTTCAAATTTACAGTTTGATTAAACTTGTATATGGTGATGGGACATGGACTAAACTAAAAAGATGGAATTGTTCGTATCGAAGATATTTGACTTAATTTACAGATAGAGGGTTAATTTAAAGACACATCGTCCATCTCTATATACAGTCCATGTTCCTACACAGCAGTTCCAGGGCTCATGCTTACGAGATGGTTCAGTTAGCTGCATCAGGATGTCTATAGGTGTGTGTGAGCCACGGCCCGCTCTTAACACCATGAGTAGCACACACACTCCTCCAGAGTGGATGAAGAGGCCTCGGCTCTCCTCGGCTGTCAGCTCGCTGTGGAGGCTGTCCAGAGCCTGGGCCAACACGTCAGCTGCAGACAAGATGAAGAGAAACATATTCACATGAAGAGATTCTTGATTCTGTTTTACATTAAATGTAAAAGTCATTTTCCTCTTGCAATGGCAATATAGTTTTTCAGCGGACACAGATTGGGACTGTAAGATAAATGATGAAATAATTCCAGGGAGACAAATCTTATATTGGTCCTATATACTGTATTCTTATTGTTGTATCTGCTCAGCAACAGGAAATTACTCCCCCAACGATCCTTACACATCTTTACCCAACTAACACTCTGGTTATAACGCCTGCCATTCTTCTGATGTTCACTTTAAGCCCAAAATCCAACACACCCGTTGAAATCCAACATATGATCTGCGATCAATTCAAATAATCCTGAGAATTAGAAGTGTGAGATTTATAACACCTGACATGAGAGAATATATTTCTATTGGGTAATACCCCCATATATACGAAGGGTAAGAATCATCTCACTATTTTGACTAATCTGGTTTTACATCAATCCAGACAAAAGTAGAAAGCAAACCTGGCGAGCAGATGGACAGAAAATCGTTTTATAGGGTGACATGAAATACATCAGGAAATGGAGGCTGCATCCACTGTGTGTGCCCTGAGTTTTATAGTGTGGGAGGTCAGGGGGCAGAGGAAATGCAGCTCAAAGCTCGACATCCCTTTTTAATTAAAATGAGCTTTGCAATCCAACCGATTGAGAAGTTTCACACTTTCGATACTTGTAAACACTAAGATCATGCCACATCTCATCCTGTTTTAAAAGTAGTTATGAGATGATCATCTAAGCAATGGCCCCTCTCATGAATGTGTTGCCTTTTCTGAGCAATGTAGCTCCACCACTTGTTTCCCTGTGGTTACAAACCAAAGCACTAAAATAATTGACATTTTAACCTGAAGTTGGTGCCTGAACGTTAAGCAATAAAGAAGGTTATTATAATTTATCCTTTGGAGAATGTGAATGTCTATACCCGTTTTCATTCATTCAATACATTTGGAAACACTTAATTTCAATTAATTAATTCTTGCTTCTACAGCCGGCCCTCTTAATTTATGAAATATTGACCAATGTGTTTTGAGGTACATATTTTGGGTATTTGTATTGTGGCGCCCCATATGGGTAGAAAATACTTTGGTTGGCCAATTCCCAGCCAAGGCCTTCAGATGTCTACCAAGGTTTGTGATGATTGGGCAAATTCTCAAAAGAGTTATGGTTAAGATTGACTAAGCATTAATCTCTGAATTGAACATGTTTGGTCAAAGTGAGTAACAATCATTTTACTCAGGAGTCATGGATCTATGCATAACTATTGAGATTGGGTCTGAATTACAGAGATGGACGGACCACCATTACACCAACATTCTAGTGTGTATCATCTAATAAACTGAACTGATTGACACAGCCATGTGCCATCAACTTTAATAGTTGGGTGCAGACAGACAAGTGGAGTGAAGCACTTTTCAGCTGCAGCTGCCTCTTTACCAAGGAAATTTTAATTGAAATGAGAAGTTTACACAGCACTTTAAGTGAGTGTGATAACAACAAGGTCCTGTCTGTGGCTTCACACCTACACACCTACACAGGTGGGGTGCTAACATAGTAAGGTGTGATAAGTGTTAACAGATGTACTGCTCATATTTTCAAGGTCCAAGTTAAATTAAACCAACCACATCTTCACCTGCAACTTATTTACTTCAAATCAGCTTTTTGACTCATTGGGTTATTGCTACATGTGTGTTTACCGTTTGCTGAGAGATAAATAGCTTGAAACCCATAATATTTCATCATCTTCCAATTAACAAGAGCAGGATATCGCATTCAGTTTTTTTCTAGTATCTAAATTAAAACCAAAGTCTAGAGCGCTATAATAGAATTCATAACTGTTGTTACTGTTGACTAATGTCTGCTGGTTTTTGATTAAAATTCAGTCAGTGACACCAACACTGCTCTGGTTTTTTCATCAGGCACAAATTCAGCATATCCCAAATGGAAATCTATTATGTGTGGAAATTCAGATTCTCAAATCTATGGTAACAGAAAAATGCGTTGCTCTTCTTACATTATTTATTGTTTTGATTACCAATATAATGAAACATCGTTGGGATTTGGACTCTTGGATGGACAAAACAAGCAATTATGTCGATGAAAGAGTGCCAGTGATATATTTCCTTGAAAATAATAGTTAAATCTTTAGCTGATTCATTAGTTTAATTTCTAACGTACCATCTTGCAGATACAATATGTACATGTGTGTTCAGTAATAATACCTTGTGTGACGGTGCGGAGGATAATGAGGCTGGAGAGGATATGCGTGTGACTACAGGTGCTCCTGTGAAGGGGACAGTTCCTGAGCGGTCCAGCAGTCACACTGCAGGACTTGGGCAGGTCTGGATCTTGCAGCACAGCAGTTGGCTTAGACAATTCCTCTCCTATCCGTCGCAGAGTGGCAGAGAGGGCTACATGCTGTGTGAAATACACATATATCGGTTTAAACACATTGGTTATCAAACAAAATAAGATATAACAGTGCCCACATCGAGTTAGTTTTTTAAATCCAAAATATGGATATGACTATAATAGGCTTCTTCAAAGTCTGGATAAAAAAATACAAAGTCTGCCTGTCAGGGAGCCAGCAGCTAATAAATCAATGGATTGAGCTACAGCTACCATCAAAGATTTGTGTATTCCCAAAGAACAGGAGAACAGGATAAGATTTTAAATAACATCTTCCTTCCTCCATTTATGTATTGTGGCCCCAATAGTGGTTGGTTTTTGTCTTAAAAGTGAACACATGTTGCAACAATAAGGGAGCATGTGATTCCGGTTAAACATCAAGCATGTCACTGAGCAGATATGACATGGCCTGACAAACAAACACAGAGGGGCGAGCCTCCCTGCAGCAGAGGGCTGGAGCTCGGGAGCTGGAGGGGAGAGCAGAAGTGGTCCAGAGCTGACGGATGGAGCCTGGCCCATAGCTGGAATTAAAAGTTTAGATAGGGAGCTAATGGGGGATATGGGCTGGAGGGTGTTATACTGGTTTGAATAAGATGGAGATTGCAGCAAGTCATCAAGCCAATTAAGTAGTATCAGTGTGATGTTGTCCTGTCACCCATCACCCCTTCAACCAGCAAGGGGGGAAGGGGTCATGTGGCCGTATAATGGAGCACGACACACATCCTCATCAAAGTCATAACACAGGAACAGCCTGTTCTAATGCAGACTCTGGTTCAAAGCACAGACACAGGCAGGGGACTTCAGATAACCGCGCCTCTTGACGGAACACAAGATGGGACTCGAACACAAGATGGACTCGACAGGATCTCCAGACGACGATAGAGTGGATATCCCCTGCTCGAAGTGCATGTGTGCTCCTCTCTGTGTCGAGGGAAAACTTTGTGTCACGCCTGGTTTCTGTGGTAGGATGTTGTGAAAGAGAACCAGCAGCTTTCTGTACAGTTACACTTACCTGCTGCAAGGACCAAACACCAAAAACTAAGAAAGGATCATCTATTAAGAAAGAGGTTGGATGTTGCTCCCCAGCAAAGCAAACTAGGATAAGTCTGACACATTTACACATAGTGGTTAATGTATATATGTTAATAAATTCTCCCTCTAAATAAAACTAAATTTAAGTCACTTCCTTTAAAAATGTATAAAAACCCATTTTACTGGGAAGCTACCTAAATGGTATGTAAACAAGCTTTTGTTTTATAGTATTTGGCAAAAAATGACAAAATGAAAAGAATACATAGGATATCTCATGGTGCCACGTTTTGCACTAGTATCTAGCTATGCATAGTTTACAGTAAAGTCTCATGAAACAATATACAGATAGACATGCTGTGACTTTGGTGTAGTGATCTGCTGCAGAATCACTGGAAAACTTCAACCAGTGAAGAAATGTCCATCAAACTATCAGGAGCACTTCCTGAACATCTTATATCAGACACATTCACGAATTTAACCCTCATGTCGATCCTAAATTCTAGATATTCATTGTTAAAAAAGGAAATGAGTAAAAACTGAGCTGCGAGGCTAACAACATACATCCCCACATGTTTTACTATTGCTTTAATCATACTGTAACTAGTTTTACCCTCTGAAATAATAATATCTTTACTTGTGTGCTGTTGTCCATGTGTCTCAAAGCCCAGTGGATGAGGCGGAGAAGGTTGAGGAGGAGGTCAGGTTCGGACAAAGGTGTGTGATGAAGCTGATCTGCTAATAACGGCAGCACCTGAGCAAACAAAGAAAACTTATGATCATGACTGCAATAAAACTTTTTTGTGATCATGACAGCATAGGTGACTGATGAGAGTTGTAACAAAATTCAATGATCAGTGTGAAGCTGGAATGAAGGCGCCACCTTGAGGCATCTGTCATTGAGCGCAGCCTCCGGAGGCTGACACTGCCCGACACCATTTCCTGCTACTGATGAGAACGTCTGTCTGTCAAGGACCCAGTCCAATAAAAGTGCCAGGAGCTTTAGTGAGGTGGGACTGGAGCTGCCCTAAAGGAAGGAGAATCAAATAAAGGGTTAAATCATTATTGCCAAATTTGTCATCTGCAACCTTCTCTCACTATTTATAGTTCCGTCATAGGACATACAGGCGTATTATGTGAATATTTCATACTGGAGCCTAAAGGTGATCCTTGCTGTGAAAACCACGGCCATTGAAAGTTTAACTCAATCAGTGTTCTCTGAAGAAAGAAGGGAAAAACAATGTTTGAATTAAAAATGCATTGGTATTCAGCAGTATATTTATCATCATTAACAAGTTATAATAAAATCCCAAATTGTGATTTATCATGCAGCTAAAGGGGGTGGAGTGTGGAGATATTGAGGATACAGAATCCAGTCTGAACATGTGTCCTAGTGCCTCTAGAACGCAGAACGTGCAGTGGTTTAACAATTAACTCATTAACAATCAAATGAAGCAATGAAGCCACAACTGGGGCAAGAGTTGCTGATACTGAGAACATTTAACTGTAACACACATACACAATAAAATACCTTGATGCTGGGTCTTCCAGGGGCAGCAGTTCTCTCCTTTTTGGATGATTTAATACTCTCGATGCTCTGAATGCTCTCTTTCGGACAACCTCTAGATGCTATGCCGTGTTCGCATTTCCTCTGAAAAATGAATAGGTCAATTAATGTATGAAAAATCATGTGTTTTCACTTTTAACCAAACATTTGTGTTTGTATATAGTGGTTGATATGTTGATATGTTACCTGAAGGTTCTCGAGTCGAGCCTGCACCCTCTTGGACTGGCTCTCCAACTTCTTATTCTGTTCACTGATCTCATTCAGCTGTTCAGTGAAAACAGTGAATATCAAAAGGTCATGCAAAATTAGGGGATACAAGATCCATTTTTATATTTCCTTACAAATTAGCTTTTGAAGCAGAGACTTTTGATCATTAGCAACAAATTACTTCTAAGTTCCAAAGGACACAAAAACGTAGGTAAACAAGAGCAAACCCATTGACCCTAAATCAATGCAATGTTAATGTTAACATTTTTTATTTGTGAAGCACTTCAGAGAAAGAATCAATGAGCAAAGATATTATTATAACTGTCACTATTCAACATCCAAATGCAAGAGGTTTATGTTGTAGTGCCCTCTAGTGGTCTACATAATGAATAGCTTGGGATGATCTTTGTTCTCCATCCGTATTGTAATGAATATCTTCAATTATTACAGATGCAATATCAACACTTCTGACCTGTTTCTTCATGTTGTCATTCAGCTCCTTGATGGTGTCAAAGCTGGATTTGAGCCTCTTGTTCTCTTTGCTCCTCTCTCTCGAAGAAGATCCTGCAGCTGGCTGAGCTCTTGCTGGTGTTTCTGATAACATGTCAGGCTAGATTATGTTGTTTGGTCTTCATGGAAACAACTCTGGAGTATAATTAAACGTCTAAACAATGTCTAGATGGTTTATTTCTTTCATTGGTTAGTCTATACCTGCAACCCGAATTTACGGTGCAATTTACGGGTTAGATTTGTCTTTGTAGCAGTGTGTTGTTCAAAGTCATCTTTTCACATCGCATGGGAAAATAAATATAAACATGTTAGGACATAATTATCATTATTTTTAGCTGTATTTAGAAGATGTTTGTGTTTGGGGACTATAGTATTACTTCCCCAAAGGAGACATGGGAACAATGTGTGGTTAAATAAATAAAAAAAGTCGTCCCTTGTGTTAAATGTGACAGGTTTGAGTCTTTGAGTCTGTCTGACCTCCTCTACAGCCAGTATGCGAGTATGGAGCAGCTCTTCCATTCCGGCCAGCCTCCCAAAAGCCTCCTCCTGTTGTTTCAGCCTTCTTTCTCGTTCCTGCAGCTCCCTCTCCCACTGCTGCTGGCCTTGTCGCTCTGCCTGTAAACACACAGGCACTTTTAACTATCATTTATACACAACATTCCCTCTCTAACACAAACTGAACCTGACAAATCACTAAATACCAGCATGGGGAACAAAACAGAGAGGAAAAAAACACAAGAACCCTTGTATCATAACATTCTCTGCCTCTGAGTTGGTGTGTAACGCTGGATACATAATCTTTAGGTGTCATCTGGTGCCACATCAGTAAACTTACACCAAGTCGCTCTCTCACCTTTAGCTGTTCATAGATGGTCATCATTTCCTGATAAACCTTTACTGGTACCAAGGATGAGGAGCAGCATGAGTCAGGGAAATGGTTGATTGGTCTCTGCAACTCTCGGTCTGGCTCAGTTTCATGGGACCCAGGGCTATTATCCAGACAGAATGGAAGGGTCACATCTGGACAAATAGAGGTAAAGTAGAGTCCAAGGATTGCCAATTATCTTCTGCATTTATAAAAGAGAGGGACTGGGAAGAAAAGTTAGAAATTTCTATGATAATAGGAAAGTAAGAAAATGAATTGCAAGAACTAGTCTAGGGAAATTCAAGCACAAATTTGTTTTTTATATGCAAGACCTCATCAAGTCAAGGGAAATCATTAATTTAAATGATTTCCCTCAGGAAATTATTTCATCAGCTGCTACTTTGAGTTTGCTTTAAAAGTGGCCAGCTTTGATTTATATTTTACCAAAGAAAGCACAAACAGTCATGACCATTACCCTGCTCTGAAACACACTCACCTGTCTCTGTAAACAGCTGAGAGTCCTGTAGTGGGTCAGCTGCAAAGTCCTCACTCAGGTCCTCATTACTCTCATGCAGACTATTATGATCGCTACCAAACCTGAGAAAAGACATCTTACTAGTCACAAACATGTACAGTTGGGATTTATAGCACTGTTATGTCATGACTTACTGTTCAGGGTGGTTGGTAACTGCTTTGAACAGCTCATTTAAAGCTTTGCTGTAGCATTTCAACTCCTTGCTTTGTTGTCTGGGTCTGTGGGACAAGATGAGCCCTTGTACTGCTTCTAAAAGAATCAACACAAAGCTATGTTAGACATATTTTTATAATGCAGTCAATTACAAATGGGTTAAGACCAGTGTGATGCGACGAGTCAGATGAAACAACTATCTGATTAAAGATTTTGTATAAGATGACTCATCTGGGTGTATCCAGACAAATCCCTTTGTTTGAGACCATGCAGCCACCAGTAAGTTTGTTTCATCCAATTTTGCTATTGTTTGACATAATTGTATTTTATGTATTGAGGTTTACTAGTTCTTCATAGTCCCTTACAGTGGTCAGAGAGGAAATTGATCTCCTGAAAGAGACTTCAGATACATATTGACTTAATGTTTTTTTTTTATCATCTTGTTATTGGCAAAGATGGTAATGTGTTGATTTAAATGTGTTTATTGTACAGATAAAGCATCCATTAATCCAATAAGACCTCAATAAACGGTGAATTTAATCCACGTTTTTGAATGTGAAAAACAAGAAGAGGTGTCATCACCTTTCAACTGCCTGACACAAGAATCTTAATCCAGTGAATTTAACTGGTTTGGTTTTGGTTCATACGGGGACTGTTGAAAATGCTCTGGACTGGGTCCCACTTTAGTTATGGATATGAATGAGTGTGGATAATGATGGAGACTGAATCCAGATGCCTTCAGGTCAAAGCACCATGTGAAAGGTCATGTGTGATTCACGTACCATCACTGGTTCCTGAGGGAAAGTTTTCTGAAGGTGGCAACTGAAACAAAAACAAGACAATAATATATCAATGTATACAGATCAATATATAGACATGAATCAAGGATGGACTTTTAAGCAATATCTATAAGCATAGCTGAAAGAAGACAAATTCAACTTTTAAAAAGGTTGTTTTGGCTCAGGAGGGCATAAACAACAACTAAGCTAGCAGTTAAAATTTGCACTAATAAGATAGTTGTTCACAGTTATCAAAGAACAGGAGCTGTTGAGTAAACTATGTTAAAGGTGTTTATTGTTCATACTTGGTTAGCTGACGTAAACGTAAACAAACGTCACAAGCCCGACAGTGTTAGCACGCTAGCATTGTTTAGGTGACAGTCATCTCACTGACATGTTGTTTTATTCACTGTCTCGTTTCTCCTCTAAATGATAGTTTAGCTCAAACCTGTTTCCTCTTCTTCTCCAGATATTTCTGTTTGAGCTTCTCCACAGCTTCTGCTACATCCGCCTCAGTGTCTCCAACCTGCTGGTTCATAGTTACCGCTGCTACAACTTCCTCAGACCTGATTAGCTGCACGTTCAGCTGCCTGCGCTGTCAAGTTACCTCAAAGCGAAGCCAACATCCGGTAGGGATTTTCAGAATAAATCGTCTTTTATAGTTATGTGCCTATTCGTCGGATACGTGAGATGATTTATTTTGAAATTCCCATCATCATATTTCCGTTATGGCTTGTAAGCGACTGTGTTTGTGTGTGTGTGTGCGTGTGTGCGCGTGTGTGTGTGTGTGCGTGCGTGCGTGCGTGTGTGTGCGTGTGCGTGTGCGTGTGTGTGTGTGTGTGTGTGTGTGTGTGTGTGTGTGTGTGTGTGTGTGTGTGTGTGTGTGTGTGTGTGTCTAAAAGCATCTTTCACAGAATGAATATCGCCATCTAGCGGGACAGCAGGACATAGATGCCATCTCTGTATCATTGGTTAGAAACAAAAAGCAAACCTGTACGTTTTTTTAGTTAATTATTTAATAGTTTTTCATATTTTTCCATTCAACAATGAGTCAATATGCATAAGAAGGAATAGGGGGGGGGCAATTAATAACTGTTTTACCAAGGTATTTAAATAATTCCTTCAGTTTTCTCCTCCCTGGGATATTACATAGCCTACTTGTTTCTAACTTTATTTTAATTTTGTAATTGTCTCCATTGTATGGTGAAGTCAAGTAAGCCCTTTGTTCTATTTCATTTTCATTTCCATATGATTTGCTTATGACCTCCAGCTCATGTCGGGCTGCATTAATTTCACTATATTTGTATCCTTTTAAAATGTTGGGAGTTAAACTCTATAGGTCTCACTACATTTCTAACACAGGCTTTTAGGTTATGATCAGGTATCAGCATATTATCAGTCAACATGTCAAAGTGTCAAAAGTGAGACGATTAACCTCAAGAAGCTATATTGCATTTTAGAAGAAAGAGACTATCAAGGTTTTCAGAAGCTCTATTAAGCATATAAATGTGCACATTTGATCTAATTTCAGTTTTTAATGTCCCTGAGGCAAACTGTGTTTTTCTGAGACTGATGGATGGAGGGTCTATCCCACTCAGACACAGTGTAGTTACACCACTGAGCCAGCAGGCGTCAGTGCCTCATCAGAGATAACAGGATCCCACTTAGAAGGCATATCAAGAGAAAAGGATTGCACTAAAATGACTGTGATAACAACTATCCCCCAAGGGACAATTAAGTCCCAGTCTATGTCAAAATATACTGTGAAGTGCTTCATACAGTACAGCAAAAACCATACAGCTCAATATTCTACGCTCCTTGAACCGCTGATATCCATTCAAAGAAATACCTTTAAAAGTTTTGGGGAATAATTTAATTTCTGAGTGATGATTTTAGAATATTCTGATGACACAGTTATAAATGATAAGATACAGTATTGCAAACTCTCTGTCTGCTCACTAAACAAAGACCAAAGATCCATTCAGTGGAGCCACAGAAAAAGACATTAGAGTCCATCTTTGTTTAGGGTATTCGTAGATTAACCTCGCTGCACCCCGAGTCCCTCACGAGCCGCTAGCGTAGCATTTAGCCATTACGTCCGGGCAGGCGGTGCCAAGTTTCAGCCAGACTTGAATGACCTACAACTAGGCTTTTACGATTAATGTCCCTTCTCTCTGTTTGGCTAATTAGCATCCAGCGTCGTTAACACACTTCCTCATGTTCCATCACTGTGTCCCTGCAGGGTATCACTGACGCCGAGAGAAATCAGCCGACAAACATATTAACAAGTGATCTTGATTCAGGAGCTATTTGCTTTGTCCACTTTGAATGGAAATAACACACATTTTATCTAAATTTTTAATACAAGTTGTTCATTTAGTGCTGTTCTATCAATTAGTGCCAAAAAGAGACAATATTGGACACATTGGTGGAGTGTGTGCATGCGTCTGTCAGAGTATAATCAGGATCAGGTCATGATTATGGGGTTATATTCGTAGTCCAGATTAAAGTTATAGGCTTATTAGTCAATGGAAAGTCCCCACTGATACAGCAGTAGCCACCTTTGTATTTTCGATTATGAAATCCTCCTGCATGTGATCACTGTGGTGCTTCTCTGCAGCCAAATACCAAACTAAAACAACACGCAGGGTCGGAGAGAGTCAGTGGAGATATTCCTAAAGAGCAAACATGGCATTCTTGACTCTCCGCTGCAGCTATGTCTCTGTTGTCACATATTGCAATTTGATGAAAAGCAATATAACTGCAAATAATGGTCGGATAAGATAATTGGGTTTGATTCCCACTGAGCAGTGGGATGTTTATATCAAGTATAATCCTCCTCTTTATTGTAGCAGAGTTTATGGAGCCCCAAGGCCGCTGTATCTCACACGCAGCTGTCTGTGTACTGTAAGTGTTTGTGTAGAAACTGTTACAGACAACCCTAACGGGAAGAGGCCGGCAGTTACCGTCTTCCCCCCCCCCCAGGTTTATTTTCTTATTGTCAAACACGTGAGCCTTCCCATGGGACCACAACTAGACAAAAGCAATCAACCCCTATCATTGAATTAACAGCATATTGCTATGTTGTAATGCAAAAGCAATTATCCCCTGTTTCATGACACAAAACCATGCACGTACTAATGCATGCACTCTCACACTCAATTAAAGAGGCGGTGGCAGTTCTCTGCAGTAGGAAAAAAAAAGATTGCTTTTCAATTGGCATGACTCTTTAAGTCCACAGAGCAGTATTATGTATGCTAATGCAAGCTTTAAAGATGGATCTGGGGTTAGGGGGAGCCCCCGAGCAATTACACAGTCTCAGACCCAGGACATACACTGTGTCCCTCAGTATGGGGGTGAACTTTAACGGGCTTTTCCATATTAAAAATATATTTGAAACATTTTCGGGATTAGC
This sequence comes from Limanda limanda, assembly GCF_963576545.1. Taxonomy (NCBI): domain Eukaryota; kingdom Metazoa; phylum Chordata; class Actinopteri; order Pleuronectiformes; family Pleuronectidae; genus Limanda; species Limanda limanda. The sequence continues at coordinate 17,788,791 of NC_083651.1, read as the reverse complement.
CTGTAAAAATGTGAAGGCTAATAGATAACGCAGGGTTGGATCAATAGGGGGCAATCATGGATTATGCATTTGGAATGAGGCTCTTTCATCTCTGTGATTATCCATATTCATGTTTTTCCCAGATTTCATTCATTTAAGAGCAATAATCATTGAGGACTGGAGGATGAACTGCAGTGGTTTGATCAGAGGAACTTTGGCACATTATCTCCCATGGATAGTTAGACTTTCATCAGTTAAGCTTATACATTGAACAATGTCACAGTAAATACTAAATACCTGTAAAAAATTTAAATGAAATGCTACGCCACCAATTAAAAGATACATCTACTCAAAAAATATTCAAATATGCAATTAAACTGCTGTATAGTATACTCAATAATTTAAACATTTAATTAGTACGTATAGGGTACTGTAATATCTATAACTCTTTGTAATGGGTCTGTTGAAAGGGATTTAGTCAAATAAAAGTAACAGAGATAACATTGTGGTGTTCATATATAAGTTTGATTTTATGGTTGCATCCTTTCCATTTTATAGACAATGGACGTATTGTTTGTATCCCTTGTTTATGATCTGTTTAAAATGTACCAGCATTATGGTTGTCCAGATCCACACTGTAGATTAGAAGTTGGATCTATTCATGCAATCAGCATTACCACCAGAGCCCTGCAGGATTTATTCTCATAATAACTTCTGCTGTTTAAGAGCCAGTAATTGCTTTGTCAGGTTATATTTATTAGATTAATTTCTACAGATTTAATCGATGCATGAATATTTTAATGTTTACCCCTCACACACTGTACAAGGCCTTTGGGGCCTCAAGAAACTGGGAGGAGGAGTAAAGTAAATCCACTTTGCGGGAAGCCCACTTAGAAGTTACTTTTCTTTTTTTTATGGAAATCTATGAAAATGTTGTAATTATTCAAAGGCTCCATAGTTTCATCAGACTTTTAAATTAGTCTAATTATTCTGCTGGAACACAAATGGGATTCACTGATTATAATAAAGAGGGTGAGAGTTCCACTTGAATAAATGTGGTGGAACGATTAGAAAGTATTCTGTCCTAGTGCGATTGCCTTTGTTCTTCTACATTTGGTCTGAAAATATCTGATGCCCTGTTCTGTCTGTGAGTGAATATTCTCTCTTTGGACACAAACCCAGTGTAAAGAGAAGATGTGATGATTCACAAGCTGTCGATACGGAAGACAATGCAGAATTGTAATCGGGTTCAGGGATGAAGTGAAATAACCACTGACAGAACTGCTTGTGACCTGACAGATATGGTAAGCTCTCATCGGAACAGGTCAATGTTCTGTACAAGTCAACATGACAGTGCTAAATGTCAGAGATAGACATCCTCTCTGAAAATCTTGTTTGTATATAATCAGTTTTATTGATGCTAATGTAACTTTAATGTGAAATGTGCTTTTCATAACAAATGTCTCACAACCTTTCTCTGTTTTAGTTTCCAGAGATTCACATGTTTTTGGCAAAATGAGTCCTCTGTGTGTGTGTGTGTGTGTGTGTGTGTGTGTGTGTGTGTGTGTGTGTGTGTGTGTGTGTGTGTGTGTGTGTGTGTGTGTGTGTGTGTGTGTGTGTGTGTGTGTGTTTGTGTTTGTGTGTGTTTGTGTTATTGTTAATGAAAGTTAGTAAGAGAGGATGTGGAGTAAGAGAAGTATTTTTCTTATATCTATGAGTAGAGCAGAGTCGTAGAGAAGAGTAGAGCTTCTCTCCCCCTACAACAAAAAACATTTTCCAAGGGCATGTATGTCCTTTTTGACAATTTTGACAATGCCTATTTTATTACACTTCTACCTCGTTAGGTGAAAGAAGATATTAAACATCCATTGAATATGGAAACTTTTCAAGCACCCCCTGCCCCCCTAAATCTGCTGAAGAGGTCTATCCAGATAAAGACCATTAGGCCTTTTAAATTGGTCTCATTAGATGAAGATTACACAAAAAAGTAGAAAATTGTATTTTATTCTAGAGAAAAATAAATTGTATTAACTGATGACTATTACTTAACCCTAATTTACTGTTAATCATCATTTCTCACCACTTCAATCTAATACAGTAAATTACCTAATAAGTACATTACCATCACACAAGAGTATTTAGCCTGTGACAACCACTGAAGGATCTGCAGTGAGCTTTCTGATATCATAGTATAACCCTAATTATGATGTCAGGGTGGAACGCAGTTTGACGTGAACATTTACCACAAGGGCGCTCAAACAAAATGACAACCTTGGGCTGAATAATGAGAAATGTGGGATCCAGCATGTGTAAGAGTTTGACTCAAGAGACAAAAAGCCAGGATAATCAAACGTCTCTCTTTAATTCTGTCTCTTGCAAACTTCTCCTGTGGAAGTTCAATGCTGATATGTATCTACTCATGATATAGTGGTCTCATATGGATGAGACCAATGTCCTGAGTCTGTGCCTACCAGCCTTTCTTTCCTGATCATGACACTTTTGATGAACCCAACCTCGAAGTGATATACATGCAGCCTCGTGAGGAAGTTGATTGCCCCCCCCCCCCCCCCTCATTTAAAACTTTGAAATGGTCACTTCAGTTGCGTCAAAGCCCCAAAGGCCCTCTATTGCTTGCAGGATGAATTGACCCACTGTTAAACAAGATAGCCGCCTGAGCCCGGCCTCTATAGGAGCTGAATACATTAACAGTCCCTGATAGTGAAGCTTGACCTTAACTCCCACTCACAACACACACAACATTCCTCCAAAAGTGTGTGTGTGTGTGGCTGTGTACCAGGATTTTTGGAGGCTGATACAGATACCAATCATTTTCTTACACTGATATTAAATATCTTTAAAGTTGATTTTATGTCCAACATCCATGCACGGTTCCTGATTCAGTAAGGTGTAGATTTAAGTCATTGTTGACTGTAAGCTCGATAGCTTTGGATATTGTTTATATTCCTTAGAAAAGTTTGTTCCATAACAAATTGTCATATTTATTATTAGTGTTTTAAGAAAGTTGGTTTATATATATATAAAAAAAGAAAAAAGAATACTGACAGGACAGGGGCACTTCAGGGGCCCATCAGATTTCGGTTGGGGCCAGTAGCCCCACTGGCCTCCCCCTGTATTCCCACCCATGGGTTAGAAAGGTTGACAGGATGGTCGTCATGTGCGCTCCCGGCATTGCTCAAATAAACCTTCACTGGAAGGTGAAAGAACATCATCTTCTCCTCCCTCATAACTAGTGGTGACATCAGCTTTAAAACCTGACTGCACGACACAATAACACAGACAGTCCTTTTAGTTAAAGATTATCTAATATGTGAGAGTGCAGGATGACAGAGAGCCAGAAGGACGGAGGAGAGAGGAGAGGCGCGTAACGCCGTAGAGAGACATATCCAAGAGAGGACCTTCATCAATGACCCTGGCGGTGCTGTCATTCCTGCAGGGTTGAGTCATGTGAGATGTTTCTGAGTAGTCTCGGGCCCCAGCAGCCCTTTTTTGGGAATGTCATGTTTTAACAACTCCAATGCCTTTTTAATTCCCGCTTCTGAAAGTCTGTCTGGAAGTACTGGAATGTGTGTGTATGTGTGTGTGTATGCGAGGCAGCAGGCCAGACTCTGGTGTTTGGAAATAAACTGTCTGTCCAGTCCGATTGGCCTCATTCTCAGGGACGTGGGAGCGGCGGGTTATACGCGACACACTCACACATGCATGCACAAACATAGACCGGCCCACTTCTAACCACACCTTTCAGAAATACCTCTCTGCGCTCACTGCATTGCTCTAAAACGTGCAAATGCAGGCCACACACAAATATAGATACAACATCTGAAAAAAGAACACAAAAACGCAGACATGGAAGCAGGCACACACAACACATGCACAATTAAGATGCTTGTGTGTGTGTGTGTGTGTGTGTGTGTGTGTGTGTGTGTGTGTGTGTGTGTGTGTGTGTGTGTGTGTGTGTGCGTGTGTGAGAGAGAGAGTGCTAAATAAAAAGACGGGCTAATTATTGTCTCTTAATATTATTTCCACAGAAGTGCTGATGAGTCTGATGGAATGGCTGTGATTCAACTGCAGGAGGCTCCTGGGAGACTAGTAGAGTTAATGGGCCATGTGTGTTCATATTATCGTGTTTGTGTGTGTGTGAGTGTGTGTGTGTGTCTGAGAAAAAAGACTAGATGGAGGAGTGTGATGAAATAAGCAACAACAACATAAAGAGGAACCTAACTGTTCCCTAAAGGCACAGCGTTAGGAGAGTGACAAGAATAACTCAAACCTCCCACACCCGAAGCTGGCAACCATTTAGCGACCCACTAGATTGAAGAAGCCTGTTTTCCTTTATGTTTGAGAAATCAATGAAACATGGGGAAATCGCTTGAGGAAAAGGATTTTTTTAAAAGAAAAAGTAATTTATTCTCTTAACTGTCAGCTTCAAAATCATTTTTTGTGAAATGCGGTATCTAAAATAAACACTGTTCAAACCCAAAACGCTTGACTTGCTCCTCCTCATCTTTTCAGCATCAGGCAAGAAGTGGAATACATTCCTGAAATATTTTGTGCCAAGGATATAACAACATCAGTAAATATCTTTGATTACATTCTCCAGAGGTCTTCCGAGCCCACCTCTTCCTCTCAGGACTGTATTTTAACATTCACAATGTGAGTTCTCACATTTTTCCAGGTGGTCTTCTCAACCTTTTTCCATTTCACAGCTCAAATACGCAGCGTCCTGCCAGAGACCACAGCTTTCTGTTTGCAAATTTGTCAGCTAGGTATGGTAGAGTCTGGTGAAGCAGCGTTTGTCCAGCTAGTCCATTTCTGCTTGCTACACTGACGATTTCTTCAAATGCGTGATTGTTGTCTACTTCTCAATGAAAGCTGCATTGATCTTGAAATATGAGCAACTGAACATACACTATTTAAACAAACGTATTGGGACACACCCCTTAGTTCGAGTGAAAGGAAATCCAAATGCTTCAGTTTACTGAGAAATTATATGCTTCCAACTTCCTGGGAACAGTTTTGGGAAGACCCTTTTCTGTTCCGGCTTGACTACGCCTCATTTCCCATGGCAAGGTCCATAGAGGCACGGTTGGGTGAGCTTGGTAAGGAAGAACCTCAACCACATCGAGAACCTTTGGGATGAACTAGAATGGAGATTGTGAGCCAGGCCATCTTGTCCAACGTCAGTGTCTGACCTCACAAATGCTCTTTTGGATGAATGGGCAAAAACTCCCACGCACCCCTGAATCTTTTAGAGAGCCTTCCCAGAAGAGTGGAATCTTTTGTAGCTGCAAAGAGGGGACCAACTCCATATTAATGCCTATTGATTTTGAATTGAAAGTCATAAACGCTCCTGTAGGTGTTATATGTAGGTTTGCCAATACCTTTGTCCAAATAACATCTTTATAGACATTTTTATTCAAGTAGAGTGAGATTTTAGCTTGGTTCAGGTCCTATACTGCACCATGCCACCAGGGGGCAAATTAAACAGTTTGGCTTCAGATTTTGGGGGCTGTCATGTTGCCCATCTTTATATACACTCTGTGTTGCCAAGCCTATGTAAGGCTCATCAAAGTTTGGATGTACACATCAAACACAAAATAACACCCGGGCATTGAAACCACAAAGAAACAGCCGTGTGTGTGTGTGTGTGTGTGTGTGTGTGTGTGTATGTGTGTGTGTGTGCGTGTGTGTGTGTCTGTGAGGTAACATGTATTGCCTTGACTGATTCACACTGCTTTAAGTTGGGTTTTAGGCTTCCTGGCAGCTACAGTGTTAGCGTGAGAGCTGTATGATTACTGAAACCAGAGAGAACAATGAGCTCTCCACCAACACACTATAGTTCATAGTGCAGCAGCGAGATAAACAGAATGATGAGAGAGGAGGATTAGACGATGGAAAATGGGGGAAGAAAGCATGAACCCTGGAACAACCTGCCTGAGGACGATAGTTTTCTGGTACGATCAGCGCTGTATCTCCAGTCGCTGCTCAAATAATAGACTTGCTTTTAATGCAATTTACTCGATTACTAGATGGACCAGACAAACAGCAGCGGGCACAGCTGCACACCGGCTCCAAGTGGTCGGTTTGTCCCTGAAGTTAATCAGGTCTGTTGATGGCAGGCATGCTGCACAAAAGGTTACTGGTTCAACCCGGTTGTATGAGTAAAGAGCCGATCTTTCATCTCCCTCCGATTCATAAATTAAACAGGAAATTCAAATTGCCAAATAATGTCTACCACAAATATCCAATATTACCATTCATGTCTTGCAAAAGGGTTCATCTATGGAGGTACAAATGCCAAGTGCCCTTGTAGATTAGTCTGAGCAAACATAATAGGATTGCTTGCATTGTCACTCTGCATGGAAGACCAGCCTAAATTTTGGAGTTGACTAAATAAAAAAGATGTAAAATGTAAAAGAATTACGCAATCAAAGTTTATGGTCCAGGATTCATTTACTCTTCATGAGTGCTTTTACTTTCATTTAAAAATTATACTTAATCTTTGGCAGTCATTGAACATAATGTATATGGACGATATAAATATATAACAACATTTTCTACATATACATGTTTCCATGGCCTTGTATGCACTAATATTTGCACCACTTTGAGCTCCATTACCTAGATTCAGGATATTGAGGACCTAAATATTGTCATTATTTTCTTAATCATCACTGCCATTATGAGTTCAATAACATAAAGATCGATGTATCATGGTTTTAAGTTATTTCATTTAAAGTGCAAAGTCAAATCCAATCCAATGTAGACATGGTTCTTGAGATTGTTTAAAAAATATGGCAGCCAAATTGGTCCACTTGTGGAGAAATATGTAATCAAACAGAGGGTCTATTCTCCCCCACAGCTCATTTGCATTTTCCTTGGTGTTAACAGCACTGCTTCACAAACTCTTTCCCTCCCTTACACACACACACACACACACACACAAACACACACACACACACACACACACACACACACACACACACACACACACACACACACACACACACACACACACACACACACACACACACACACAGAGTGAACGGCTGTGCGTGGGCAGATAGAAAAGGAGAGGAATCCCTGATAAGCCTGTGGCCTGGCGGAGGGCATAGAGAGAGGAATGGCAGCTATGTCGGGCATTCACAACACTGTGTGGTGTCACCAAACAAAGCCTTCCCTTCTCCCGCCTGTCAAAGACACCATTGTGGCGCGAGGAGAGAGTCTTTATATCACACACAAATTCCACAGATACCCACCCCCCCGACCGCCACACACACACACACACGTACACAGATAAATCTACGAGGACTTTAACTCTGAATATTAACAAACCATATGAAACATAATCACACAAAGCTGTAGATGTGAACACACACATATACATGTTGTATTTTTTGCACATTCACACATCATTGTTTTAAATCATAAACATACAATAGAATACATAATGAATTTCTCTTTAACTTAAGGCTCTCTGGCCTGTGTATTGATGGGATGGAGATTTCCAGCAGAGAGGCTGGCATCCCCAGCATGGAGCCCCCAGTGAGAGTCACCTGTGAGGGGCTGGGAAGCAAGGGGAAGCACCTCTTCTCACTGGAAGTCTGGGGAAGTTAATGACAGCTGACACACTCCCAGGGGGGTTGACAGTGTAAAGTGTATGTGGGTTGTTGCTGTAAAGAGCGGAGAATCTTTCTGTGTTTGTGTAGATGTGTGTGTGCGTGAGAGAGAGAGAAAGAGAGAGGGAGAGAGAGGGAGAGAGAGGGAGTGTGTTATCCTCTTCCTGTTGCTCTGACAAGCTCCTGACTGCTCCTGCCACCTCCACCTCGGCCAACAAAAGACCCATGGGAGGGCGGACGTGACAGGAGGGTGGGGCTCCCATATGCCTCGTGTCCGAGTTCGCCGAGTGACTCGGCAAACACCTGTCAATCACTTTCAGGGTTGGACGAGAGCTACAGTAAAGCCGGAACGTGTGTGTTTGTATGTTTGAGATATAGACATTGAAAAAGAACGAAGGCTGTATGGGAATCAAACTGTGTATTGTGGCAGCGAGGACGGCAGCCTGGCATTTATGCTGATGTCACATTGTTCTAAGCAAAGTATACGATTGAAAAGACATACGATCTGTCCAATAATGGAGGAAGGAGTTGTAAAGGAAGTATCACAAATGGAAAACCAACTATATCACATTAAAAGTGAAAACACGAAATCCGAATTGAAACACAATCCTGATAACCTGCATATTGTGATTCAAGAGATGTGTGTGTGGAGAGGGGTGGGCAGGCAGCTGATGCTGTCAGGTTGAAACTTTTAGGGCCGGCTCGCCTGTCAGCCTCGTAGAGAGCTTCCCAGCATGGGGGTCACATCACAGAGGAAGCTCCCAACTTCACTTCCCCAGGCTACAGTGACAGGACCCACTGGGTGTCTGGGATTGGACAAGACGTCCTGCCGAGCGGCTGTTTGGGTGCAAGCCGGCTGGCTGCATTAGGGGACAAAGACCCAGACAGCGGGGGCCAAGTACAGGGACAATAGCGGGACAATGAAGTACGGTAGGGGAGCAGGGAATTACCTGCCAATTAGGCAAAGTTAATGTGCAGAATGATGGGTGTCAACCTGTCAGAACCCAGGGAGGTGGGGGGATCAGCTGGATAAGTACCATGTTATCCCTCAGATTACACTGTCTACACACATGATCACACGCACACACAAACACACACAGTGGGAGAGGCCTACTTTCATTTTCCAAACCAATAATTTCGTGTAATCTCATTTAGATTAGTAATAACAGTAATTTGAGATAATCCATTTGATCCTGTACTAACTGTTAAGGGGCTGGTTTTTCAATACCTGCTGTTAGCCTATTTAGCAGGGATACAGTACAGGGCAATCGTATAAGAAAATCATATAATCATATTAAAACGTCTAAAAACAACGAGAGGTATGCCATTTGTTTTGGTGTCTTGTACCTACATTATCCTAAAGGTGTCCAAAACAATTCAAACCCAGAGAAGACCCCTAATTTTATTCAAGGTAACAGGATGCTTCTTGTTTGTTGCCTTTTAATTGGGTTACATTCGCTTTGCCCCATGAATTTGCACCACTCTGCCATAACTTCCAAGGACGTTTTAAAATAACTGTTCATGTTTGTTAAGTACACTGGATCTATCTATCGGTCCATCTTTGTATCCATCTATTTGGTTTTTTTGATGCTGCACAGCTTGTGTCTCCACCCTTTCCTGCAGGAAAATGTCCTTTGTCTTTTCAATTCTCAGTAGAAAGCTTGTTCCAGTGACACATGAAGTAAAAAGTAAAAAAAACACAAAAACAACAGTGAGGGTCAGTGGTCCAGGAATGTCCCTCTGTGGCTGTGGTATGTGTGGTATGGTCATTGTGGGCAGCATGCGACAGTAGCAGCAGGTAGGGTCGCATAACTCGGCCTAAAGGATGATTGACAAGCAGGTGGCAGAGCAATGGTTCCCCCACTGCTGAGTAACTGTGGTTCAGTTCCTTTTCAACTGATTTGGCACCAAAATAGCTGCAGTATTAGATTCTATGTGAGAATTCTCACCATTCTAAGGACAATTGTATCTTATTGTCTCTGCCACGTTTGGTCGATTGTCAACAGGATATTCACAAAAACTACTTAACAGATTTCCACAAAACTTCCCAAATAATCAGGCACATCTAGAGGACTGATATCTATGAGTGTTTGAAATTGGGTGCGGCTTGACTCAAGGGAACTTTTGGGACTTGACAGAGGCAAGTGCTCTATTGAGTGCCACATACTTACATTTTAAAATATTTATTCAACTGACAGTATCAGTGGAAAAGAATGGTTCCAATATTGCTCGAGCACTATCCTTTGATCAGATGACAGAAAATCAAGCTCTCAGCTTGGTGGCCACCACACGGAAGTGTCCATTAGAACCACCACCATCTCCAGCTCGGCCAAATTCTTGACCCTGACCTCGGACCTTCCACTTGGTTAAAGACAGAATTTTCTATAGGCTAAAGTGAAGCACCACATGGCCATTGTCAATTTGTCTAGCACATTATCAATGGATGGATTTCATTTCTCGGGTCGTCAAAACAAGACCAGGTCAACTTCAATAAAGGAACCTGGAAATGGAAAACCTCTGTTGAACATTAACAGTTTGTCTCATAAAGTTTTCACATTCCTTCCTCACTACTTTATGTTTTATTAGTTTAATATAATTTTTTGTTTGACCAGCGGCTTGATCATCAGAGTGTGACGGAGAAACCTGTGTTGAAACCTGCAGATATTTCTCAAAGATCACCACAACCATTTCCATGAGAATATGTGCCAAAATATTGTGGAGTATTTCGCTCGGACTGGGCTCGCTTCTACTGTTACTGTTTTGCAATAAAAATTGTCATTAGCTTCATTCCTGAAATAGCGGAATACGCGTGTGTGAAAAGTCCGAAGAGTTGAATCCGTGCTCCTCCTCCTCATGATGCAGGCAGAGCTGTAGCAGAGCAGCCTGCAGTGGAGAATGAGCAGGGGAAACAGGTGTTGGTTGCTAAATGTGCTTTCAGTAAGCAGAGGAATGACAGCTATGTACTGGCCTCTGTGGTTACTGGCACATTACCCAGAGCGGAGCTGACTGAAACAACCGACTGCTGCTGCTGCTGCTGCTGCTGCTGCTGCTGCTGCTGCTGCTGCTGCTGCTGCTGCTCCTCTGGCCTTTATGAATGGAGAGACCTTTACACTGATGGAGAAAGGATTTGAGTTTGGTAAACGGAAAGAGCAATGCACGATAAACAATAAGCTCAGGAAAAAGGAATTAAGTTATTGTAGAATATCTTTATTATCTTTTTTTTTCACTTCCTCCAAAATCTACAAAATAAATATATGTTTGTTTTGTTACCGAATGCTTACTATTTAGCTGAATTACCGAGCTTTTATCCTGAAAAGTTGTGAACTTGGGTAAGAGGATTGAGATCCGAGATTAACAAACTCTGAAATGGCTATTTAGGAAAAATTTAAATCCTTAAATTTAATGTATGAGCCACACACATGAACAGTAATTAAGCAAATTCAGTTTAATTTTCATGAAAAACCATCGACTATAAAGCCTGCATTGCAGATAAACCTTGTTTTCTGACTTTTTATAAACACAACAAACACAATGTCCAGCATGCAAACAATAAATAGTGACGTTGTAACGGCCCCCCCGCTTCTCCATACAAACTTCTGAGTCTCTTGACTGATGTACACGGCTCTTTATTTGTGTATCTGGCTTGCCGTAGTAGCACCGTAAAACTGTAATGACAGTTGCAAGTTACAAAGATTTTAATCATTAAAACCAAACATGAACGTTAAAATACAATGAACAAACAAATCGCCACGTGAGACACATCTGACTCGTTAGAGTGACAGCGACTCCCTTCCGCACTACCCGCAGCAAAGTGAATGGGACCAGCTTCCTTACCTCGTTCCGCTTGGCGAGGGGTGTTAAGCTATTGGTGTTTGGATGGTTCTTAGGTCCGAGAAGTTCCACGAAGCTGGCGTCCGGTTTGGTTTCCGCTCCTATCTGTTCCGGGCTCACGGCAGGTATTTTATTGCACTGGGGCGGAAACGAGGGATCAGGTGTGTCGAATAAAACCGTCCGCTCCTTTGCTGCAGGTAATTATGCGAGGGGAGTCGCTACGTGTAAAAGACGACGAAATAAAACTGAAAATAACCCAAACCGTAGTTGAACATAAGAACAATATATAGCCCAAACCTAAAATAAAAGAATAAAACAGTCTGCATAAACTGGCCGGTTTTGCTGACAGTTACAGACGTTATGTTGTCAAACTTTTTGAGGACTCTGAGGCTCCAGAGCAGTAACACAGGCCAATAGAACAGCCTATTCCAGACAGACCGCTTTAGAACGGGCACTGCACCAGTATTTCTTATTTTGAATGTCTAAAAGTGAATTTCTAAACTCTACACAAATCATCGAGCATCCCGGCTGCTCTGTGTGTGGGCAGGCAGAGGAATGTGGCTGGCCTGTGTTATGGGTGGATGTTCATGCCGTACATTGTAAACAGGCTTAAATGTTGATCTTTTCTCGTGGTGTAACTATGTATTAAAATTTGATTTAACAGCCAGCCCTCGGCCGTCGGAGCTGCTGCAGACCGTATGCTCACCACTCAGGATCGTGGACTTGCCATATGGGACTATACAGATAAACTCAAGCCGTGAAACTGTGACTGTTAAAATGCCCCTTTTTTTTTCTTCTTTTGCCTCCGGTTCTGATTAAACATCCTGAAGTCATAAAAGTGAAGCAATGCAATTGTTCAGTGTGTTCCTTTGTTTGTGAGAAAATACCAGTGAGCTGTACTACGAATATCACTGAACTGGTGAACCATGTTAGATGTTCAGTTGATCCAAACCAGTGTTATGCAATACAACATGGGGTATATTTACTGCTGCAGCTATGAAATAATGAATGCAAATGAAAGAAAGGCAAAAAAAGATGCTAAATCATTCTATCGAAGCCATAAATCAACATGACATGGCTGTGTGTGAGGTGAGAAGTGTTTTTTGAGGGTACGAATCAGAATCTATGCAGAATTTTACTGCTTTCTTTCATTTTGGTTTTCTTGTCACACAACTTGACTTTTTTGGTTCAGCCTCATGACTCTCATCAATCGGGATTTCATCGTGCAAATTTCACTAGTCATTTGGAGGAAAAGTAAGTTATGAAGAGAACATTGTCTGAATATTGAAAATACAGCCAATTAATAGACAAGAAAAACAACATGAAAAGATTTGCATTATGACTGCTTCCCCAAAAATGACAATCTCGGCCCCACTCAAGATCCTGACTCACTCAAAAAGTGCAAGATGGTGGCACCTGGATATTTTGGCTTCATTTTCTAACAACAGACGGGAGTGGAAATGCATTTTCTATCTTTATATACAGTCCCCAAGAGGCCAAACATCTATAACTACATCTTTAACAGATTATTTAAAAGATGCAACACATGAGGAAACAGATAAGCCTGTTAAAATGGATAGTTTCATATACAAGTTCTGTTCTGCAAACGTGTGAACACTTGTCCGTTATCTTCGCCTGTTAACTGGAGCTCTTCCTTCCTCTTCAGTTTCTTATTACCTCCTCTCTTGTGCTGTGACCCTTTTTTCTTCATGGTATCATTACAGCTCCATCCAATCCAAATTAAATTAAACGAAAGTTTAATGATCTAATTTAATCCTAGATTAGAAAGTTTAAAGAGATTTAATGATGGTCCTGTTTGAACCTCAATTACACATTGGACGTGCAGCATTCGGTTGACAGTAGGAAATTAGGAAATACCAATTTTGAACTCATCCTAATTTCGACACTGATACTAATACTTGTTTTAAGCCAAACATCTGCTGTTTCCACTCCTTGGGTGTCCCTCCTCGTATTAACAAGGAATCAGGTATCATTTAAAACAGAGAGGAATCAAGCGTAATCAGCAGGACAAGTCTTCTGTGAAACTCCCAGCATGCTTCATTAGGCTGCCCTGTTGACACAAACAGAGTGGTGAAAGCTGAGCCTTTCAATAATACCCCTAACGCCCCTAATACTCGCACGAGGATGGCAAATTAGCTCTAATTACCCTTGTGATTTGTCGGCGCGGAGCTGGAAGTGAGAAAAAGATGTTTGAGGTCAAAACAGAGGAAAATTGAGTGAAAGGATATGATGGAGAAAAAAAATCATCATATTCATCAAATACCTCTTGTATTGTTTCTTTTTTGTCTCTCCTCTCCTCTCTCTCCATTCAGGCAGCTGGTGTTATGTTGCTGATTGTGAGACTAATCATCTGCTCAATTACTCTGGAATGTGTAGCTGGGCCGTGTTATGACTGATTCCTTCTCTCTCACTCTTTCTTTTCCCCCTTTTTTTGTGAACCCTAAGCCTGCGACTCTGCCATTCTCCTGCTGTTTCTTCAGCACTTGGTTTCATTTGGTTCAATTCAATATATGTATTCAATATAAATATATATATATGAGCGCAGTAGAGAGATGAGTAGTTCAATAAACTGAGGACTGATCTGGCATCATAACAAATACAAATAGGGCTCATCAGGTCAGAAGAAAATGTGAATTCCACCAAAAAAACATAATTAATAAATCTATTTTTTGTCATCTCTCAAAAAAGTAATGTGATTCTCTGATACAAAAAGGAAAATAAATACTGGTTACAAAAGAGGCAATCATTGCAAAGAGGAGATGAGGATCCAAAGCCCCAGATTGGCTTCAGGCTCATCCTTTGCTCATTTGATGTAATTTGTGTAAGGGAGAACCGTTTGTGTGTGTGTGTGTGTGTGTGTGTGTGTGTGTGTGTGTGTGTGTGTGTGTGTGTGTGTGTGTGTGTGTGTGTGTGTGTGTGTGAGTGTGAGTGTGTACCTATGTAAAACAAACAGATTGGATTGATTTGGAAAGATATAAACAATGTGTTGATAGCAATGATTACAGATTATTTTAAGAAATTAAATGCATTACTGTTATATTGTCAGTTACAATAATACATTCTATGATGGTGTCATCAGTTACTGCTGTGAAGATCGTCAATGTCAGCACAAAGCGTTGGCTATTTAAACTTTAATGGAACACTAATGCTACACATGCAACATTTCCTAAACCTCTGGCTCGGCCATTTCTAATGGACATATTAATTCACTCCCATTCAGCTCTCAGGTCTGTGTTTGTGTATCTTCAGTGCTCTTCCTGCAGTGGAAGTGCCTGTGGAGATCCTCCAAGGCTGCCAGTGGGACGCCTGTTAGCATATAACTGCACTACATGCTGATGCAGAGGCTACATGCTAATGCTAATTAGGGGCTCGGAAGAAGAGGAGGGAATATTGCTGGAGAATATTTCCAAATACTCTTCCTCTTGCCATGTCTTTTCTCCATGGAGGCCTGGTGTATTAAATACTTCAATAGAGGATGTCACAGAAAACCTCTTACAGCAAAGCAAAAAACCTGTAAGGGAAAATATGAGTTTGCTGACATCTGAACGGGTAAATTGCCCCTCACAGTTTGCTTCAGTTTCTACTTTTTGCTTTATTTATCATTTTATATTTAATCATTATTCCTTATTTCAGAGGTTTTTGCGTTAAAAAGGATTTATTTTGATGTAAATATGTCCATGTTATAAATTTAACCTCTAACACTGGGACCTTTTCCATAGAGGAAATTTTGAAATATTTATTACAGCTGAATCATAGTTGAATTCTATTTGGCTGCCTCAGGTTAAGTGTTCGTCCACACTAACATTGTTTATCTTTAAACCCCATCACTATTTTGTGTTTCCGTCTGTCTCCACACTGCTCCGGCGTTTCGAGCTGCTAAGTGTGAGACTTTTGGAAAAGCTGCTGGCCCCAACTTAATTAAAAAAAATAGTGTAGACATCCACATGTACTTCCTGATTAGATCGCATTAGTAATGACTTGATTACGAGTAGTCGTTAAACCTTTCTCCAGTAGGCTAATGGTTCCACCTTATCATCGTTCCAAGTAAAGAAATCCCTGATCTTCCTTTTTAACATTCTTGTTCCTCATTCGTAGTATTTTCTGCAACCAAGTATACATCTGCTTCCTGCTTACAGCGACATGTGCATACGAGTGTACATGAATGGAAAAAATGATACAGATTTTCAGGTGTGTATGTATGAATGAAGAATACTTCTGATACAGAGCGATTGTTATGCTTTAAACTGTTTTAAAATGAAAACCTATTACCGTGGATGTAGCCTGGTAGTTTGCACGCAGCATCACTGTCACACCGTCTTGTCTTAGTGGGAAACTTGAATAGAACATGAGCCAATGTTTATATAAATGGTTCATAGGTAGGCATAAAAAAACAAAAACATTCATTATGAAGTTTGTTTCATGTTGGTTGAGGAATTGATAAAAAATGATCTCATTATTTCTGACCTTTTTCCATCCAGGTTCTTTATTTCAATACGTCAAGATTTACTGATATTTTGGACAGAAATGCAGTAGCTGAGGTCCAGATTAGAAATATACTGGTTAGCAGAGAATGAGATACTGTTTGTAGCAGAGGAGGCTGGAATGTTAGTGGACTACGCCTGCTGATCATACCACCTGGTCAGACCACTCACCACACACACACACACACACACACACACACACACACACACACACACACACACACACACACACACACACACACACACACACACGGCCACCCATGCACAAGCTCAGGCAGCTGTTCATATGATTGGATGGGTACAAATAAGTCCGGTCCTTGCACTAGACCGAGTGAGCAGCATCCTCAGAGTTCGGCGTCAGTACATGTACATTGTGATCAATCATTAATCAATGAATTTTTCAGAATCCAAATCAGTAAAGATCTTCATTCAGACACCTGACAGAATATATATGAAAAACATGAATACAAAACTAAACAAAACTGTGATCCCTGAAACATGTCTTTGCACGTGTGTGTCTGTGTGTTTGTGTGTGTGTGTGTGTCTCTTTGTGTAGGTATTTCAGCGTGTGAGTATTGTGCTACTATCCGAGAAACTTCCTGTCCAGACAGGAAATGCATTCTTTGGTATGTGCTCATCAGTCTGGGATTGTGTGTGTTTTTGCATGTGTGTTTGTGTGGAGACAGACAACAAACCTGTCATGGTACCTTTCAGAGTTATCTGAGGAATGCAATCCACTTCCACTGGTACAATAGGTCAGCTCCTGTTTGGTCCATTGTGCACAACTTGTTGTTTGGCAACAGACCTGGTACAATGTGTTATTGAGTATTGCAACCATCAAAACAGCGAGTATTACGTAAGGCTTTTTGTAGATAATTTGGATTGTATTAGATGTTATAAAGTTACCTGGTTGTCGCAATAACTTTCTATATACACTGACCTAACCTGCTATTCCTTCAGTAATTCTCAGATTATTCTGGTAAAGTCATCAACCCTTAAAATTTAGATTTTAATGAAATAATGACAAAGGTTGAGATATGATGTAAAAGAAATAGGGGAAAAAACAGATCAGTGTGTGGAATATTGGCCTCATGTATATTGGGGGTAACACAAAGTATTTCATTGGGGATTTTCCGATAATATTGTCCCCTTCCCGATGCCTGGACTTTGCTGATACCAATACCAAGTACTGATACGAGTAAATAATAAAATTACTACTTGTATAACCAATTTTAACAGTTGCAAAATTATGCATGTCATGGCTTTTTTTGAATGAGCTTTGCGGTTTTACTTGTGGGACTTTCCAGTGTTAAATATTGCCAAGCCACAGACATTTTAGCTAGCTCTAGCCAATGCTACACAACCTAAAATCTGTTATTGGCTGCTCTTAAAACAGTTTGGGTCAGTGGCAGTATCACAGTCTAATTTAAGAGAAACTAAAATACTTTAAAAATGTGGTATCAGATCTGTACATAGATTTACGACACTGTAGATGCTCAACCCAGCATTTTCGTCAGTATCAGAGAAATTTTTAATCCTAAAATCCGTATCAGAACATCTCTGGATGTAATGCACAACAAGGTGCCCGACAGATCACGTCTTTTAGGAGCAGAATTTTAACTTAATGAACTTCCAGGAAAGGCAGAATTACATTTTTAGTGATAAAAATATTTGTGTATGCTCCACCAATTTGTTTTGGAACTAATTAGAACAGTCTGAAAAAGAACTAATTTGCAAATACAGCTTTAAATGTTTAACAACTTTATTTCACTACCAATATTTACACTACACATTACCCAAAAGGCAAAAATTGAAAAAGTAGCATTCAGGCAACAAATTAGCATAAGTCATCCAGCAAACGTAGCATGGCAAAACTGTACGCAAAAATAAAATTTACAGTTATCGACAAACATACTTTACAAATGAACATGTGGACCCAAATGAAGCTCTTGAAACAGAACCAATTGGTCTCACATTGCATCAAAAATAATTTGGTGCCGACAGTGAAGAGGAGGACTTCCATCCTTAAAGCTAGTTGTGTGTTTGTTTCCATTTGCGAAATCCTTGACCTCTGACCTTCAGCCAAAGCATTAGATCGCTGTCAGTTCAAGTCCAAAGCCTGAGTTAACCCTCATAATAAGTTGTATGGACAGTGCAGGACTCATAGTCAAAGCTACAGTTAGCATTCTCTATCTACAGTTACAATACAGTGCTGGTGTTGCAGCCATACATTGATAAAGCCACAGAATGGATCCTTTTTGGTGTCAATGGATTCTTCTCAGTTCAGCAATTAGAACCAAACTGACGTCTTTGCTTTGGTCTGATCGAGGGCTGCAGAGACAGAAAGAAAAATTCAAATTATAATTGTGCTTTTAACTGCTGTTTACAAAGATTGAGCACATGTGAAGTCAGACAAGTGCTCAGAGCTGCATTGTTTTGTTGTATCTACCTGAGTCGTATGTCTCCAGAGATCCATGAAGGGCTGATGGGGTCCATGTGACAGACGTAGCTGTTACAGGACTGTTGCTGCCAGGATTCATCTCCGTCTTCACCCCCTCACTGTGTGGGGAGCCCCCAGGGTTTGCAGCTGGCTGACTCTGGTTCCTCACACCCGGAAGCAGCAAAGGACTGAACCTGGGATCCAGCGCTGGGCTGTGGGCCGGGTATGAATGGAGCATTGGGTGGTGGTGGTGGTGCCTGGAGTGGATATGGGCGTGGGGGTGAGGATGGTAGATGTCGTGGACGTTGGGGTAGCCGCTCGTGCTCTGGGTGTTCAGGCTGTAAGTCCAGCTCTCGGGGAGCGTGGCCGGAGGAGGGAGGCTGGCCTGCGAGAGCATGTGTCCGGCCCACAGAGCTCCGTCCGGGTGATTAAAGGAAACAGGGCTGGGGGAAAAGTCTGGGTGGACTGAGACCGAGACAGATGGGAGGCAGGGACTGGTCTGGGTTGGATAGGTGGTGCTGTTCCAAACTGAGCTGCTCTGGCCCTCGGAAAGAGAACCACCATCTAAAACAAACAAACAAACAAATAAGCACTTAGACACCACTCGTTTTCAACAACTTTAACATTTCAACTTCAACATTAACTCAGATTTGATGGTCCTCTCACCTTTCCATACACCGGCGGTGGCTGAAGCCGACTGCTGAGTCACTCTGATTGGCTTGGTCTCACTGTTGAATGCGCTGGACTGGCTGAGAGCTCGGGAGAAATGTTCATCTATCATATCGCCAATGTCGCCTTGGAAGTACGTGAACAAAACGCACCGGGAGCTCAAGTACTCGGCCTCGGCTGGTTGGGTACCATCCTTCAGCTCTGAGCTGGACATCGATCTGCGGCCTCCTAGCTCGCGTACAGGACCGTGCCGGAGGCCCTGGTCCCTGGAGGGATGCATCCCTCTTCCTGGTCCTTGGTGCTCCTGCTGTTGCTCCATACACTCCTGCATCTTACTGTAGACACTCAGCTTCCTCTGGGAAAGACAGAGCAGAGGTTCAATAATGAGGAATAAACTTCACCTCAATAGAATAGAGGAGATTTTACAAGAGCATAGACATCGTTTTAAGACGAGTTAAATCAATATACTCAAAGAAAAACTTTAGACTAAATAAAATGTAACTTTAAATAAACCATACGTTTAAGTAAGTAGTATTTATTTTATCTGGGTACAGCTGGGGTGTTGTTTGAAAACAGCTTTCCTTTTTCCCAAACTGCTCTCCAACTATTTGTGAAGCTCAATGTGCCTCATCCACATTCCTGAATGGCTGCCATTACATCACTATATGAATAATAGGATTAATAGTTGTGTGTCATAACCTAGATTCAGGTTAAGAGCTGGGTGTGTGTTGAAGACATACAAAAGTTTGTGTGAAGGGTGAATAAAGAAGGCTTTTTGGGAATGGTCATATTATAACGTTTTTTCTTGAATAGTACTTTATCCTCATAAAGCCACTTTGGTCTTATTTCACTTTTAGCTGCTGTTCTGTAGTACATTCAAAACTTTTTAACTTTTCTTTCTGTCAGGTTTGCTGAGGGAAATAAAGTTCTCACTCCTAATCCTAAATCGCACCTTGTGTAAACATTCTTCTCTTCCCTCAATGAAGTTGTGTCAGTGACCCTCTGTGGCTGCTCCAGTGGAGCGATGAGTCTCTCACCTGTTGTTGCTGATGCTGGTGGTTGTAGTACGTCGCCTTGTACGCCGCTGCAGGGAGATAGTGCGCTCCATAGCTTTGGTGGTACATCACATCCAGGCAGCTCATAGCGACGGAGCGGAGCGCTTGTTGGAAAGTGGAGAAAAGTCGAGTGCAGGAGACCAACGCGACTTCAGACGGGCTGTATCCTCCGAGCCACCGGTGCCTCCATATATGCCCAAACGCGCACAATGGCCATGTCGTCCAGTTTGCATACGCACAATGCGCCTCCCGCTGCGCGCACAGCCAGCACCACGCAACCCGGGGCTACAAAATGAATCAGAAACGCAATGAGACACACACTGTATCCAGAAAGACACCCCCCTTTTTTTATCCTCTGACAAGTTTTAGACCGCCTCTGATTGGGTGAATGTTCCTTTCCCCCTTTTCTGTCTTTCTGTTTTGGAGGGGAGTTATATTTAGAGAAGGCTGGGGCCGGTTACGCACGCCCACCGGGGAAGGGCCAGGCCTGCAGTGGAGGAGCAGGGCTCGAAAACAACTCTGCACCTAAAGGTCCTGTTCCCCACTGCAGGCTCCCATTCATAACTTTTCATTATGTACTTGAGGTATTATGCAATCTGATATACAACCCATTAGTTCCTTAGACCCCTAACGTCAGGACTGTGTCACGGCTCAGGGTCATAGTCAGGATTTTAGAAGTGCTGAGGTCATGAGTCAAACATTTTCTTCCCAGAAAGTTACAATATATTGGTTGTGAAATTCATACACATCCTGTAGTAAAACATTGGAAATCAAACATCTTACCAAATGGGGGTCCCTGGTCTAGTTGGTGTCAGATACGGGTTCTTTGAATTGCAAAGGTCATTTACTTCAGCTGTTTAACTGATTAAATTACCCAACAGGAAGTCTAAATCTAGTTTTATAACTACTAAACTAATCAGTTATTCTGTTTATGCTCACTATCTAAAGATTTAACTTGAAGAAAGAGCAGATTTAAAAGCAATGTGTTGAACCAAGTGTGAATGAGACCATCTGCAGCAACAGGTGCTGTTCAAAGGCAGGTGCATGTAAGCCAGTTAAGGTCATCTATGGGGAACTATTTCAGTTGTCACCCTTGAAACAAAAGGGTCAAAAATAAAAGGGGACACATTCCTTTAAATTTCTTTCATATTGATTTAAAATTCTTGCATATTGAACCTCACTCTCTTGTGTATTTAAACTATTGTTGACTATTGTCCCTCTCATGCTATGGCTGTCATGACATGTTTAAAACAGCATGAATAGGTTAGTCCAGCTCATTTATTACTGTCTTGTCTAACATGACTGTCAGTTGTTTCCTTCCTGGAATGAATCGCCCTGATAGATTGAGAGCCGTTTGCTGCCACCTGTTGGTGAGGTTAGTGACATGACATCATTGTCAGTGTCAAAATGAGATTCAGTGTGAGGTCCAAAGAAAATTCACCCACATCATCCATCCTAGAAGCAGTGAGACGTTCATGTATAGTAAACTGATAATACATCACTCATGATACACTGACATGAAGACAATGTAATAAAACTCACCTCTAACAGGACGTCTGTACAAAACAATAAAAGGCATTTCATTAATACGTTCTTTAAACTATTTAACATTAACTGCTTTTGTCATTAGAATTGATTTGTATATATGTGTCCATGCATGGTTCTCCACTTTAATAGAACTATTAATAGTGAACTATCATGTCCTGGAACAGGCGAGGACCCAAGTGCAGATGTCAGATGGGGATGGATCGAACAAACAGTGTTCATTAGGACTCACGAGTGTGGTGAACAGATCTGGAGTCTGAAAAGCAGTGTCAAAAACATAAAGGCTAAAAGACAGGTAAAAAAACTCAAACACTATGAACAATAGGAAAACACCATGAGATAGTGACATGCATACACAAAGTTAACTACAGGTGGAACTGATGAAGGTGAGGGAGGAGGTCAATAAAGGAGTAAAACCAGACAAAGACAGGAACTAAAGGGAAAGAGAACAAAGTTTAAACACAAAGCGATTGTGAGACCATGAAAATTCATTAATCTAAATACAAAGTCTCACAAAAGTTCACAGAGGAAGATGTAGGCATAGACGTCTTGAAGCCCACTACCATCCTTGGGCACATTGGACAAAAGGCTGATATGGAAGTTGCCCAGAAAATGGATAAATTGGAACGACTGTTGTGTTTGACATAAAAACACAGAGAGCCCACGGGTTCATGATGGTAAAAGTCTTCAATATTTAAACATAAGAGCCAACTCTAATCTAATCTAATAAAACAAATGATCTAATAATCTAATAAAACAAATGATTCTCACTTCAATTGAGACACCACAATTTCGTTTTATTCAAAAACATAATTGTGTGAGTTCATATTATCTATACATGTGATTTTACAACTTTGACAAAGACTTCTGTGAAAAAAGACATATAACATTGGACTGATAATCAACGGTTTGGTCAGTTTTTCTAGACAAGAGGCCGATCTGTGCAGAGCTTAACAGCCGGTACACATTCAGGCAAACAGAGACTTTTTGTTCACAATACATATTATGTGTTCATCCACTGTGGGGAAAGGTAAAGGTTTAGGAAGGTGAGACCTATGATTAATTTCATCACTTCCATGCTGTTGTTGCCAAATTTGTCACTGATGACGCTTCAAGGACTAAACGACAACAAGGTAACAGCAGCTCCTCATTTTCCCTCATGTTTTATTTATATTGATTTCTTAAAGGCAGCATAAATCATTTTAAGCTAAAGACAAGGAAGTGGGGCAGCAGCTCGGAAGAAAATAACTTGACACAACAAAATAATGATTGTTTCATGGAAAGGGATCATGTTAAAAAAAACCTGTCAGTCAACATATTGTTAAGATAATGAGGGTGGAAAACTGAATCAAAAGTATATGTACTTGTTTTTAATTAGTCTGAATAGTAAAGACTTAACAGTTCAATATGCATGCTCTCTTTGAGTATTTGAAAGTGTGTATAAACAATAGTAATTATCAATATGTCGTAAAATAACTGATCGGGTCCACAAAGAATAAACAATGAGAGAGATTCTATCATATCCATCAGAAAAGCTGCAGAATAGTGACTGTAAGTATTGTCATAGACAGCCGGTACCATCCTCATAAATCATTCAAATCTTATCCTGTCACCTGCATGTGTTGACCTGACAGATCACTCAGTGTGACAGCATCAGCAGACAAAGAGACTGATTACAAAACCACGCTGAGCAGAGTTTGTCCACATCTCCATCTAGTGTTCTCACGGAGGAAACCTCGCCGTCTGCGCCTGCTCTGGAAGTGGGGCAGTGGAGCACTCACAGGGAATGCCCACAGACAGAGCAGGAAGCGGGAGGGAGGATGCACACAGTCAGAGTGTGGTCGCACACACACGTTTGTGCACACGCTCGTGCCTCCGTGCACACTTGATAGGGAGTATTACACACGAGCTCTCTGACAGAGACGCTGCTGGACCTGGGGGGTTTTCCGCCAAACATCTGGAGCAGCCGGTGCCTCTCCTCCTCTGATCCTTAATGAGGCACAGAGTTGTTTATTAGTGGATGTTTTAGAGGGAGCAACAGAGGGAGGAGAAGATTAGGGACAGGAATTAAAGTGGAGTTAGAGAGCTGTTGGTTTATCCTGCTTTAAAGAACGAGGGACACCTCCAGTGCTGCAGATCTAAAGAGATTTCACATGCTTAGTAAACTTCCACCACTTCAAATCACAGACACTTTTTCAGAGAAACTCTC
Organism: Limanda limanda; assembly: GCF_963576545.1. NCBI lineage: Eukaryota > Metazoa > Chordata > Actinopteri > Pleuronectiformes > Pleuronectidae > Limanda > Limanda limanda. The sequence continues at coordinate 17,764,924 of NC_083651.1, read as the reverse complement.
GTCTCTGGGAGGAAGGATGTTTTTGGGGGATAGGTCCCAGGGAACCTGAAAGAAACAGGTCACAAGAGTTGTGTCCCAGATCTGAGTCTCAGCGGTAACGGAAGAAAAATCACTGGAAGTCCAACCCTTTAGGTTTTCAGACACTGACAAAGAAAGCGACAATGTACATCACATTAAGTCAAACTCCTTTTCAGCAAAAAAATAAAAACCCCACGCAGCATCCTGCCAAATGATTTTTATACCCTGATTAAAAGATTGATCCTTTTCAACCTTACGCTGCGCTCCTGATGAGGCAGGTGTGAGATAATACTGAGCGCCATTGATGATGATATCTCACATTAGGCAGAGTGCAGCATCAGGATTTTTTTATACCTTTGCTTCCGCTCTTCTGCCCTGGAGAGAAATACGGACTCACACACACCTGCCTGGGCCGAGTCTCTGGTCGACGGATGAAGGGATGATGACAGTGGTGAAGATGAGGAAGAACACAGTCAGGGAAAGTAATGAATAAGGGTGCGATCTCTTTACTATACAATGGTTTTGATCACCAAAAGCTATTTCTGACTGATCTGAAGCTGCATATCTTTTCTTGCATTGAATATTGTTGAATTTGGGTTTTTTATTCTTATCCAACAAAACACATTTATATATTATGTTGTTGCAGCAATAGATATGAAGTTGTCCAACACTGTTCAATTTACAGTTTGAGTGCAATTTTGTTTTGTTTTGATTGAAAGTGTGGCTACACACCAGGACCACAACTGTGCAGACTCTTGTTCCAAATTATTTCAAAACCATAATTTTAGGTACATCTTTGCAATATAGGAGGAAGTGGTGTCAATCTTTATGGATAGTTTACGATATGTGCTAAATGTGGCTATAGGGAAGGAGACATCACTTATTTCTGAATCCACAATTAGTTTTTCCTAAATGCTTGGCTCCAACTGGCACCGCCTCATTTGATCTCACTTGAGACAATAGAGATATATATGGTTGGATTTAAACCAAAGACAATGACTGACATAAAGAGAGAATAGCTGTCCAATAACCTGACTTTGATAGTGTTCTATTATTTCTGCCTGTACATTGTAGGTGGATCATCATCTGTTATAAAAGCCCAAACCCTCATAAAGACTTCAAAAGACGGCGTCCTAACCCTATAACACCACAATAACACACAGCACAGCTTTCTAATATACATTTTGTGAAAAAAAGAATTTTTCATAGCGTGTTGTCACTGCTTTACTACTAAAGCTGTGTCCTCCAGAAACATTCTTCCTATAGCGGGTGTCAGAGGTGGGGGAGGAGCGCAGACATTAAGGTCTAATTAAAGAATCATTAGTGCATCTCAGAGTGACGCAATGAGAGTGTATTTTTATTCACCGTCATATTAGAAAAAACTCAATATACATAAAAAACTCTTTTGCCTCTCATTTATAACTGAGTCTTGATTTATAATTCTGTGTAAAAGTGACAAAGAACAACTTCGTTTACACTGTGGCTTCGCTCTAATGAGGAAAAAAGACAGTCATTTGTAAGTTAATGGAAATGGAATTTCAATGTGAAGCCAAAGGAAAAGAAAAACACCATTTTATCAAACAAAAGCTTTTCCCTCTTCATTATCTCAGTGATCTCACACATTCACTTTTAATTGTTCGAGCCGTTATTGCGCATTTTATAAGTGGAAATGATATTTCTAATTGCAGACGCCAGACAAAGAGAAAGTTCTTCTTTCATAGCGTGTCTGTACAGTGTGTTAACAAAGTGACCAGTGGATGTTTGGTCTGTGTTGCTGACCTTGCTTAAAAAAGCAGATAATTGCTCAGTCCATACTCCAGATTCAACTCATGTTCTGCCCGAGCACAGATAATGGAGACGGCCCCGGCTGCCCAGCTCAAGTTAATGAGATGATGGAGACTCAAAGACAGGGTCATGTTTATGCACTTGACAGATGTGTCCCCCACCCTCTCCCCCACCCCACCCATTAGAGGGTCAATCCTCCTTTAAAAGAAAAGCTGGGTTTAGATGTGGAACCCTGAAAATCCACTGCAAATTGGAAAAAACTATATATACATAGGGACATTCAAGTTTATGTTGGGGTTATGTGTGAAATTAGGCACACGGCTTCCTTCCCATAACAGTTTGCTCTGTCAGTTTTCAGAGATAAATGTAGATGTCTGGTTTAAACAACGACATGGGGAAGAACCTGGAACAGACTCACGTTATCTGTGACAGTAATAATGTGCTGTCTGGCAGAACAAAGAAAGTGATGAATGAAAAACCTTGAATAAATGGAGACACAATGGAGAAGCTTCTTTCACTGCGCCGGTTTTTGTCTTCGCCTTTTTCAGGCCGTGGTGAAAATTTACTTTTGGGCCCCTGAAATCTTGGTGATTCAATCTTTTGTTCCACCTTTGCATGGCTATCAATATTACTCTTGTACAAAAGTAGATTTTTTTAAAGCTTTTTATGGGAGATAAATACCCTTTAACTGCAATAAAATGTTATGATTGTGCTCAAATTTTCATTATATATTGTGGAAAACAAATAATAGAAACTGATAGTTTTTACTTGATGCTGCGTAAATGAATCTTAGAGCTAAAACCAACTCATCCATTTGCTTCCCCATTGTTAAATGTGTCTTAGATTTTTAGGTTACTTGTATTTTGCCGTATTTGGTTTTGGTATCTCTAATTGTGGCTGTTGTGTTAGGTTCTATTCAGCACCTTAGAGGTGACAACAAGAAAACTATTGCAATGGAGAAACAAAGGAGCCTTCATATTTCAACAATAATAATTTATTAAAAAAACTTAAGTGAACTTTTGTTCTTCCAGCTTGAAGATTCTCATTTGAAAAACGTCACCTCTCATTACAAGTAACTGACTGACTGCACATGGATTACACAAGAATTCTCATTTTTGTTTTTCTTTCAAACACATTTACATCTTCCACATGTACCATTCAGAGTACTGACCATTCACAATACTACCATATGTACAAGTACATAATATCTGAATGTACTACATATTGGACATATGTTTCTCAGTGACCTGATGAATAACTCTTCCTTCTTTGTGTCTTTTCTCCTCACACAACTTCCCAAACCTCCTCTGCAGATCAAGGGAAGGACTCGTCCTCCGTTGCCCTTCCTCTCATAATGACTCTAATTCCCTCATGCTAATGGTGTGTCTGAGCCTCAGCTCCTGCTGGGACCCCCAGCCTACTTCTCGTGGTCACAGCTCGGCCCCGGGGCTAGGAGGACGGGCCGTGGACTGCAGAGACAGAAGAGAGAGAGAGTGGAGGGGGGGGGGGAAACGGGGGATAGAAGGTTGTGGTTGGTTGCATGTAGGATCTACCCTCAGACAGATTGGCCTCCTCAGGCTAAGAAGGACCTGTGGATAAAAGAGGGTGTCATTGATCCGTGCACGTGTGTGTGCCTCGCTGAGTGTGACATCCAAAATTGGCGCCAGCAGCAGATTTAAGCAATAACACCTCGCTGTTTGACCTTACTCACAAAACCAACAGCATGTCTGCAACGTTAGTGTGTGTGTGTGTGTGTGTGTGTGTGTGTGTGTGTGTGTGTGTGTGTGTGCACAGGCTCGTGTAAAACTCTGCCAGCATCTAAATGCTACATCTGCATGCTTCTGTGTAGGTGCATGTGTGTGTGTGTGTGTGTGTGTGTGTGTGTGTGTGTGTGTGTGTGCCTGGTGGGAGGCTAGGGTTGTGGGGGGGTGGCGATGATGATGAACAAACACTACAGGGGAGAATAAGCTCTCATTACCCTGCAATTCCCTGATGCTGCACTGCGACTAGATTTGTCCCATGGGCAAAAACGAGTGGAGTCACTCACTCGATTTATTAGACCATCCCAAACTCCCCCTATACCCTCTCCCTCCCCCCCCTGCTGCGATCACCCTGTCTTCCTGCATCTCCCTGTGTCTTCCCTCTACGCCTGTCGTCTTCCATATGTCCTCAATCCACTGCAGTACTTACTCTACTGCTACTCATGAAAGTGGTATCAACCTCTGCATCTAACTTTTTAACAAAGAAAGCGACATTTCATGGCACGAAATAATAATAGAAACAAATAAATAATCCCTATTACAGTGACAGTGCACTTTGCGTTCATCCTACCTGGTTCATCTGCAATGAAGATTTTGGAGTTAATGTTTTTCATGAAATGAAAGGGAGTTCACTTTTTTTCTGTTCACATGGGGTTTATATATGGACAGTTCTCGAGATATGCAAACCATATACAGACAGATACACATTCGTGGAGGTTGATAGAGATGATTGATCTAATCTTAAATCTCTGATCTTTGTTTGATGTTTAAATCCACATTGCCCAGTAGCTCCAAACTTTTTGAAACCTTGTAAACTTTATCCTCACGTCCCTCACATCCCTTATATTCTTTCTTTTCCCCCCTGCTTCTTTGCTGTGATTTTGCCCTCTATCTTCCTCTGTCTATTATCCCCCTGGTGCTCCCCGTGTCCTCCCCACATCTACCTCTCTTCATCTGGGTAGCAGTGAGGTATCTATCCATCATGGAGAAAGGAGAGCTGTTGAAATCCCGTGCCTCCCATCACGGATCCTTGTCGCTCGGCGTTTGCATACAAACATTTTTCAGCCTGTTTATGTGTCAGTGGCACAGAGAAGAATGCAGCACACAGTTGTAGCTTATATCGATTTATGCTTTATGAATATGGGAATGAGAAACACAACCTGCAGTGGCCTGAGGGAGCTTCATCAAAAATTCTATTGCAAATCACAAAATAGAGAAAAATAATGGAATCCATGGTTCTGCCGAGTGTGGGGGATATTGGCCATAAAAATGATGTCTGTCGTTGTTATGGATATAAAGTCGTTGATTTCTGATGAGACGCTGCAGTTTGTCAGTAGAGTCAAAGTTATTAGGTGGTTCATGTGTGAGAGTTTATGTGTTACCACAATCCAGGTGACAAAAATACAAGTTATTTCAAGGAACTCTTGCAATTTTTTGGTTTGTGTTAGGAATAAAAACCGATGAAATGTTATTTGGTGCAAAATGTTTGCTCTTCTTTGACAAAAAAAGAAGAGAAGGAGGAAGACCCATCACTCAGTGTCAGTTTCCGATGTCCATGAATGGGTTCATCTGTGAAGAGGAGACAAGAAACACCCATGTTACCAGAGCACAGCAACTTTACGATCATCTAGTGCGAGGATTTGTGCGATTTGTTCGATGATACCTCAGAGCTGAAAAGCTGGATGTGCTTTATGGCTGCGACTCCCACTGATTGTGCAGAGATCTCATTTCACACTTGAGTGTCTCTCTCTCTCTGCTACTGTGTGTGTGTGTGTGTGTCCATACACCCTGTAGTTAGTGCCCTAACATAACACGTCTGCTTGCCCCGGGCAAGATCTCAGATAGAGGAGGAGAATAGAAGAGACGGATAGATGCTGAAAGTGGAGGAAAAAGCGGAGATAGCAATGAAGAAAGAAAATGATTTCTTTACATTTGTTTCTTGGAATTTATCAATAACTTTCCTGACTTGCACTTACGAATACAAAATATGTTGCACCAATATGAACTACTTGTAAAGTCAAAAACTTTTTTTTCTACTTGGTTTAGATAAGCCTCTTTTCTATCGATTCTACCATGCAGTGATCAAACTCCAACACACATATCCGATGTAGAGAAATGCCCTAAACCTAACCTGAGTATTGATTTACATGTTGTTACAAAGTACCAGTGAAAACAGAGGCAGATAACAGGCTCTGTACCTGCAGGCCCCTCTGGGTGCTTGGGGCTAGATTTATCACCACTGGGGCCCTCTGATGATGAGGCCGTTTAGTGGGGGTCCCTGCAGCCCTCCACTGATTAGCGCCAGACATCTTCCCTAATAACCTTAACAAGAACAACGCCTCAGGACGACATGCCGATGCAAACTGGCGAGAGTCCCGGGCGCGCACGTGAACACACACAGCAACACACACACCTCCTCGGAGATAGAGAAAAGAGCTGAGGGCTACCCATCCTCCTCTCCCCCTCCTGAAAGTCACCCCTCTCTCCTCTCCTCTCCTCTGCTCCATCCATAACTTGGCATCTCTCACTATTTCTGAGCTGAGACCCATCATCTTCTCTACTGCCTCCCCCCAACCCCACCATCACCCCCACATGTGACACACACACATGCGCCAAATTGAGTTGGTTATGGTTCAGGAGTCCCACCGCTGCAACATAAAGTTGCTCTCAGCATCAATATGAAATAAAAACAATATGAATATATGAATACACGCTGACTTGTAAGGAAGCCGCTGTATTGTGGGGTTAAACAGGCAAGGAATAGAATTGAGAACAGAATTTATGATGCTTTGAGAAGCCATGGGGGTGATTTTATTGACAGTGTCCCCCTCTGTGAATTGTTTCATCATGATAGTTAACATATTTTTGTGATGCGACCACAGTATATGCTACTAGCACATGCACACAGACACACAAATACACTTCAAAGACTTAAAGGAACAAAAGGAAAAACTTTCTGTCTGATCAAATATCATATAAATGTGAAAAGGAAATTCATTCAAGCCATAAATATGTGACCCCATACTCAGTCAACATGACTAAATTCTCTTGATTAACCCTATCATTAAGCATATTTAAATAATTATTTGTTTCTAATGAACAGTTTCTCAACTGAGTTTTGGCCTTTATGCTGCATTCAGTGACCGTAAGAAATATTGATACTTGAGTATAATAGACACTAATAACCCCAAATAGTAGACTTTTGTATCTGTAAAATTGAACTGATACAAATGTACATGAATTAATTTGTACAGCCTATACAGCAATGTCTTACTGATGACTATATTGTAGTATTTTTTCCTTGTATGGTCACCAGAGCAACTATGGTTTAATAATTGATTTGAAATATCATAACCACAAATTACGATACATAAGAAATTTATCAGACATCCATATTCCTAAAACCCAGTGTTGAAAGAACACAGATGCAACAGTGTTGATATACATTTCTTTATGTGAGATTTGTGGTCATGATGTGAGGTACGAGTGATTATTTTTAACTTCATGAAAGGCAATACAAATGTATAAAGGGGCAGACATGTACTGTGTACAATACAGGCAGAATAAACCAGAATTTAGATACACAAGTAACATATTACAATAACAATAGGTTTTTAAAAATAATCTTCAAGATTTGGGTATAATTTTTGCATATCCTACAATTGTGTAAATGTATCATACAATATAAGTACCTTAAGAAAATAATCAGTCATAACTGTCCAAATTAAAATATGTAATTATATTCTTGCATTTAATTTCAATAATATTATTAGTTTTACACAATATATATTTTTTAAATGAGACCAAAATAAATTTAAAATATGTGAAAAGATCAAATAAATGTATATGTTGTATTTGTGTGTATGTATTTCTTAGATTTTTTTTTACTGATAGAGAATGTATATGGTGAGAGCCACGTCTTCTGCCAAACAATTAAATTCAATGAAAATGTTGCCTTTTTATGTAAATAAATTAATAAAAAAGAGACAATACTCCTAAAGGGGTTTTTATCCCATCACAATGTCATTTCTTGAAGCAAAAAATAAATATATATATAGACACACCAACGCCTCACACATAATCCTAACCCTATTTTTTTTGTTATAATACTGATAACGCTGACTTGAGGTGAAGGCGGTTTTAACGAGCTCCAGTGAAGGCGGTCGGAGAGTCTCGCCGTGACGTCACGTGGAGCCGTTGCCTCGGCGCTGAAGCAGGAACCAGAGGAGAGAGAACCAGGAAGCCGAGCAGCGGAGCAGCGGAGCAGCGGAGAGTCTCTGTCCCGGTCCCACGGCTCCACGGCGGCCACACGGCAGCAGCGACACGGTGTCACCCACCCGGGAGTTCAGGTCCAGTGTTGAGAGTCCACACGAAGCGCAGCCATGGCCTCGCTTTTCAAGAAGAAGACTGTCGACGGTAAGTTTGCTCCTGTACTCGGGAGCTGGGAGCTAGCTAACTTGTTTTTAGCCCCGGCTGTGTTGGTTCCATCTCAAATTAGCATTCCAGCTGAAACCCGTGGAACCGGTTCTGCCTCAGTGTCACTGCTCAGGTGTGAGAAGAGAAACTCGAACATGTAGCAGAGGAGAACATGTTGTGTAATGGAGGATCACATGTTCATTCCAAGTAGGAATGTTACTCCAGTATCTCTCCGTTAAATCCATATATAGGAACATGGTGACTGGTTACTGCCATGTTAATGGGAAGTTGTTGTTCCCAGTGACTAAGCAGAAATTAGCCCCAACTCTCGTTTACTGTAACCCGAACACCAGCCTAACTCAAATCGTTATATACGTCTTATTGAAGAGGTATAAGGAGGTTTTTAACTTCATATTTTTATCTCTGATCTCTAATAAATTCGGATCAATCCATTTCCTAGTTCCTACTCTGCCCTTTCGAGGCTTTTCCTCAAAAATATTGTAAATAAGATATATATCTCTCTTATTCAGTTAGATTTCTAAAAGCCTTAAACAACTGGCTTGCTGTGCTGTGGGGGAAAAAAGACCCTCAGTTAACTGGTAATGGAAACTGGTAACTGGTGTGATCAACTGGTCTGACGCCATTGGGGAAGTTAGTCCTGCTGTCATATTAGTTTGATTTGCCTATTTGAGTCAGTAATGTGCAGGTGTCAAATTTCTAAAAAGAAAAAACCTCTCAATGGTAACACATCAGGAGTTTTTCCCTCCAGGCGCAGTAATCAGCCTCACAAGGTCAAAATGGGAAAAGCCGTACCCCGTCCTTTACCAAATTTAATGAATCAATTATTCTCTTTCCAACACTGATTCCAGCCACTCGTCGGGCTGGAGTTCCACATGGAGGACGGGGGGGAACTTCACCTCCTCTGGTGCCCCACTTGAACTCATTTATGTGGATTATTCCAAATACACACATCAATATCACGGTATATTCTTGGCATATGTCATAACAGGATCTGTAGGTAAAGGCATCCTTCCACAGAGCCGCCTCCCCACCCTCCTCCCATCATTGTCCTCCCAGTTTCACTCACGCTGTACTCACTGTGCTGTGTTCTCTTACCCCCCCCCCTCCACCGCCGAGCCACCGCCAAGTCTTCTCAGCTTCGACTCTTCGTAGTCTCCATCCTCTCCTTCTCCTGAATTTCTCTCATCCCTCGCTCTCTGGACGTGGTACTTTTTTCCCACCGTTGCCATCGTTGAGTTGGTTTCTTGATGTTCGGTGAATGGCGAAGGGGGGGATGGTTAGTTCTCACATATTTGTAGGGCGATATCCCACCCACTTTGAGACGTGGGCGCCACGTCACCTTGTACGTACAAGTGTGTCGTTCTCGCAACTGGTCCAACGCACTGACGTGTCTTGACCAACTTCGTGATTGGACTATTTTTGCTGATTGTCTCCCTTTTTTAATTTTATTTCATTAAGGTTATTTCTTATTACATAGCAGCTTATATATTGAGCTGAATCAGTTGTTTAAAACTATTTTCAGAAGTCCTTTAACTCTTATTTATTTATATAATATTTAACTCTGGACATTTTCCTGATTTCTTTAAACATTTACTGTCTCTCCATCCTGGAACAGATCCGTCCTCTCTCGGTCTTTCTGAGGTTTCTTCTTCTTTTTTTCTAACCATATTAGAGGTTTTGTTTTTGAGGGGGGGAGTTCCTATTATTGAAACTGAGAGTCAAAGGATAGTGGGTGATCAATATAGTGCACATTTAAAACTTTTTAAAATATATTTTACCTGTTTTTAGTATTTTTATGTTCTACAATATTTTTATATTATTTATAATTTTGAGCTTTAAAGATAAAGATTTTCTCTATGTTTATTTTTTTTACTTCTATTTTGTCTTTCTATTTCATTTTAAATGATTTTTTTGGGGGGACCAGATTCAAATCAAGTGTTAAAAATGACGTAACTGAGGTGAACATTTTTTCCCTGATGACCTGAAGGTGTGTGTGATAGCTTGGGCAATCTGTGTGTGTGTGTGTGACGTTATGGTCACGCTTTATCTCACATGATGTCACTTTGTGTTTGAGTGGGTGGTTCAGAGCTGACTCAGTGTTGAGCTCTTCCAGTTGTCGGTGTCGGAGCGCGCTCTCAACAAGCTGCCGAATAACCCTGTGGTATTTTGTGTGCATGAGGGGCACACACACTCTAACACACCTGCTGAATAGATGTTTTACATTTCTTCCACACAGCTGAACTAGACCCTGCCCTCTTTAACCCCAATGAAAAATAGGAAACATAGAGCCATCCACACTGAAAACTCACATCATCTTCAACAGTCCATGTTTCAACACTGCTAATGTATCTCACTGGAAATGCCTCAACATACAGAAGAAACTGTAGAGGGTATTTGCCAATATAACCACGTTGAAAAAAAGTTTGGTATTCCACATTCTTCCTGCTGGTCTTAATATGTGCTCTCTGTTCAGCTGTCAGCTTCACATTATTTGGGCAATGCAAGTCATGTGAGATGCCAGATTTTAGACTGGAGTTGTCTTACCGTCACTCCACATAGCTGAATTTTTTTTTATCCAGCACAAACTGAGAGGCAGAGGTCAAAATACAGTGTGAATTTGCATTTTGGTGTAGAGAAAAATGTTGTTTTAAATGTACATGTTTTTCAGATTTGACAAATTATTCACTCATGTTTCCTCCTTATTGATTCTCTCTCCAAAGACATCATCAAGGAACAGTCGAAAGAGTTGCGTGGCACTCAGAGACAGATCACCAGAGACAGAGCGGCGCTGGAGAAACAAGAGAAACAAATGGTGGGACACACACACACACACACACACACACACACACACGCACACACACACACACACATACTTTTACATAGACTTGTATTAATTTCCTGGAGACTTATAACCATAACTTGCGGAACCCAATCGGGGGAAATGGCTTTTGACTCCCAATTGGGCAAGTTGTCCTTAATTAACTGGTAGTTAGTATGACATTTTGCCCAGAGGTAGCCTATCACCCACACACACACACACACACACAAAACCAAATACCCCTACATACGTTATCTTCCATATATTTCTACATATTGCGTCAACTCTTTCTTAAGGACCTCCGCTCTCCTGACACACATGCACCACATCCATTTCCTCCAATCTGGAATTGAACCGGATTGGCTAATGGGTGTAAATGAAAATACCAGATAGAGAGCTGGTGCCGTGGCTTTGCTTCAGGCAGGTGAGACGTCCCTCTCCCACACACATGCACTCGTACGCTGTCACACGATAAGGGCTTTATTCGCAGACGCACACATTTCCCGTCTCTGAAAGATGAAAGAAACCAGCTGTGTCCTCTCCCCTCTGTTGTATTAAGTAAATATCATACAGGACATAATTACCTCCCTGGGGAGCTAAATTTTGTCATTCCTCATTAATACTTTGTGCTAATTAGTCTATTTAAAAAAAGGAAAAGCCTTTTTGCACATTGTGAATAAAAGATAATTCGCTTGGGAAATGGAAATGACCTAGTGTGTATTTGCAGTTTAGAACAATCATGACTGACTATTGACCCCCAACCGTGCACACTTTACGTGAGATCATGCACACGCACACACATTCACATGCATCTACTGTGTAATAATGACACGGAGCAGAGATTATCCCCCGTCAGGTTCATTTTCAACACCTTTTCAGTAGGATTAACTAAATTAAGAAGTGAATGGAGTAAAGAAGAAGTTCTGTCTTCAAGGTCCACATTTCCTGCAGGTTTTTTTCCAACCAAGCAAAATTAGTTAAATCCATTATTGAATTTAAATGCAAGTCCTTAATAATTTTAGTCTTTTCACTGTTTTTTCACTGTTCACGCTTTTTGTTAAAGTTAATTTCTTGCAGCGAATTACACATACTCATAGATATCAGTTCCATAATATGTGTGATCGTATTTTCATCAAGATCGATGAATTATTCTCTGGGAAAACCGTGAAAATGTATGAAAATATTCTTGAGTATTTAATGGTTTCTTCCTTATTTTATACTGCATCCTTCCACCAAGTTTCGTGGAAATCTGTTCAGTAGTTTTGTGTAATCTTTACAAACAAAAAAGGACAGGAGTGAAACCATAACCTCCCGAACACATTATCCATGTGTTCAGAGAAATCTTCAGCATTTTGACCCTTGTCTTTGATTCCCAGTTACTACCAGGCAAAGCCTAACAGCCGCCCAGCTGCATTCCTACATGTGTCGGAGAGCTCTCTCTCTCCATCACTTACCTCCTCCCTCCCCCTCTGACGGGGGAGTAAATAAGGCATCATAAGCTTCACATCAGCAGCAGTCCCACTGCTCTCATCTCTGTCTTTTTCCTCCTAATGCATTCATAATGCATTTTTCAGTTGACAGTATTATTGTCAGTGTGTGTTTTTTCTCACACATCTCAAAGTTTTTATCTCTCTGGCATTAATTCGATTTTTTTTCTCTCTCTGCAAGCAGCTGACTACAAACTGAGATTAATGCACCTGTTCAATGCACGCACCTGAGTGTGTGTGTGTGTTTGTGTGTGAGTTCGTACACGGAGGGGCAAGAGAGCCAGAATGTGAATTGCTTTTGCAGTATCAGACATTAATAATTAATTGTCATTTCCTGAAAAGGATGCTTTCAGCACACACACACGCACATTCACGCACAGGAGAAATAAGCAAAACATGCTGGAGCTGTATGAAGCGGTGCTCAGAGGCCTGGCTAACTTCCTGTAACCTGGAGCCCTTTTCATTTTCTCTAGGGACACTCGCACAAATTCATGCCTACACGAGGGATCCTTCTGGGCATCAGTGTGTGTTCTTATGTTTACTAAAGCTAAAAGCTTGTATTCGTTCACAAGTGAAGTAACATTTGATCCGGACGACTGTGTTTACTTTGTCTATTTTCGCAAACACATTAGTCCAGAGGGAGTATCGCAGATATAGTTATCAATATGCCGTGTGAGTGTGTGCTTACTCATTTGTGTGTTTCTTATGCAACATGTGTAAGAGGGAGACCTTCTGATTGATGTTGTGTGGACAAAACAACATTTTAAGCTACACTACATGAGAAGTGTGTTGGAGGAAGAAGGCCCTCAAGTCAGGATTGATACACTTCTAAAAATAGAAACTTCTCTGTCCAGTAATGATTGTGTAAAAAAAAAGCTCCATCCTTCATCCATAAAAATATCTCCAAAAGCTCAGCATGTCATTTGACATGGTTAAGCAGAATTCTTTAACATTACTTTTACTTTGTGTCTAATCTGCAGTTCAACATCCCTTTGGGGTTAGTCCTTAATCCATTGTTGTTCCTAATTGACTTGTTTGTACACAGAAACATTATCTCAAAATGGCTGATTGGCAAATTACTCACTTACCCATGAAACCAGGAGACTAATTTCCCTTAATAGCCTCAGTGGATTTGTTCCTGATAACCAAAGATATTTCTAATTAGTGGCATTTCAACCTCTTTTGTTTTCTGACACACTAAATTGACTCAACATTTTGTACACAGACTCACTCATTTGCTAAATTTACACCCTGTCATTGTTAAAATTTACATTGTTTGTTTTAAGCAGGGAAAACTGAGGCATAATGTGTACGGAAAATGTACTTACTGCTCATATTCTAATTTTTCCTTCTCCAGGAGGCAGAGATCAAGAAAATGGCAAAGACCGGGAACAAGGAAGCGTGTAAGATCCTCGCCAAGCAGCTGGTCCAGCTGAGGAAGCAGAAAAACCGAACGTACGCCGTCAGCTCTAAGGTCACCTCCATGTCGACGCAGACCAAGGTCATGAACTCTCAAATGAAGATGGCCGGTGCCATGTCCAGCACAGCCAAGGTAAGAATCTTAGACCCTGTTATTTAATTCGGGTTCTAAAATAGTAGAAGTAGTGATAATTAACATAAGATCAAACAGCCTGCTGAGTTTACGTCTTTGCTGATTAATAATCTTACTAACTCAAACCCTTACTATTAGATATATTAATTAAAACTTTGATTCATCCTAAATGGCTATCTAGACATTTGACGTTAATTTTATTTACTTCACAGATTAAGTGTGTTTCTCTTTTGAACATTAACTAGTTTCCGTGTTTACTCATATGAATATTTCAGTGTAATTAAAGTATTAATATGGGGTCTGTTCACATTTAAAACATGAGTCCTGTAACAGTGGTGCTAATGAAGTGTGAAAGGTAGTAATTGGCCTGGAGCGATGTTACTCTACAGTCAGACTTAGCAAACACATACAGGTCAAATATAATTAGGCTTCAGTTTAATGGGATGTGATGAGGCGTGTGTATTTGTGAGAGATATTAATTGTTTAGTGTCAGACCTTTGTAATACTTCTTAATGAACTGGTGCTTTTCTTAGAATAGAACTGCAGCATCCATTCAGTTATTTGCATAGTACAACATTTCCCTCCTCCAGTAGAGGAAGCTCTGTGTGTTAGCATCGTTTGAACCAGTTTGTCAACTACAGTAAAATGGAGAATGGGACATGTGTCCTATCTGTGTCTGGCTCAGAGGTGAAACTAGGACATGTTCTTGCTGATATTTTACAGGAGGGCAGAAGGCTCATAGTTTGTGAGTTAGTCTGATTTGTTGAAGGTTTTGAATCCAGCCCTCGATGGGTTGATGATTTTGGTTTCCATTGACCCCTTGTTACGTCATAGCCATATACACACTCAAACACACACACACTCATATAGTGCTTCTGTATATAGTTCTTCTCTACTCATACACTAATGGCATCAGGGTCAATGTGGGCTAGAGGAATCAATAAATGGATTAGAGTCGGAGAGAAAACTAACTGAGCCTGACCCAAACCTGACCAGGCGTTCAGTTTATGGTGTACAAACCCGACATCCCTTCAACAGTTCTTGACTGATTAATTCGATATCCTTTTTTTATCACTTGAACAGACAATGCAAGCGGTGAACAAAAAGATGGATCCTCAGAAGACCCTTCAGACTATGCAGGATTTCCAGAAGGAGAACATGAAGATGGACATGACGGAAGAGATGAGTAAGGATTCATTATACAAACATGCACAGACACAAAGAGTCTTAGTATTTAGGAGCTTTCCAAAACTTGTTAGGGTGACGAGAGGCACATGTTTGTCTAAGGTAAAGAGAAATATAAAACTAAAGGTTTGACAGTTACAGCAGCTTTTTCATTTTAAGTTTAATGCCAACGAATGAGCAGTACAAACATCATCTGACCTCTCTTACCACCACCTCCACAAGAATCATGTGAAAACGTACAGAGAGAGTCTTCAGATGAGGCACAGAAGAACAGTGGAGTGCTTAAAACAAACTCCACACTCAGACGTCCTGGAGTTTT
Organism: Limanda limanda; assembly: GCF_963576545.1. NCBI lineage: Eukaryota > Metazoa > Chordata > Actinopteri > Pleuronectiformes > Pleuronectidae > Limanda > Limanda limanda. The sequence continues at coordinate 17,749,563 of NC_083651.1, read as the reverse complement.
GGACAGAGGCCTTTGCCCACGGCTCACCATATGGCAAAGAATCATTAAGATGGAAGATAACGGCATCTGTTGCAGCGTACATCTGCAGACATGGGGCCGGTTTTCACTGTTGAGAAACAGTAGTCACAAATACCAGTATCTGTTGTTCTCTGGATATGATATGACCTTTATCAGGGCAAGATATTGGTCATATCACACAGACCTATGTACTAGTTTGAATGTAAAATAGCTTCTTGAAGGTAAAATTGCCAACAGCTATCTCACTCTAAAGTCCAGCCAGTGAGTGAAAATCGATGTGTCTGACTCGCTTTTAATTGACTCGTCTGTCCTTATCTTCTCCCTCCTTCCCTCACTATCTGTCCAGTCAACGACACTCTGGATGAGATCTTTGATGATTCTGGGGATGAGGAAGAGTCTCAGGACATTGTCAACCAGGTTCTGGATGAGATCGGCATTGAGATCTCAGGAAAGGTAAGAAATTCCAAATGAGAGGGACGAAACTACCACTGACCTCATATGGCCTTACTACTCTTTACATTTAGAATACAGTTAAAATGAGAAGTTAAAAGAAAGCATTTTACTACACATTTTACAAGTGTAACATGTGTTAATGGAGTGTAGCAACATGGAGTGAACAGTAAGTGCTCCACACGTCTTTTACTGAGTGTTAAAATGTATTACAGCTGCCACATGGTGGGGCTATAGCCTTCAGCTTTTTGAGCTGTGAACACTGCAGTCCTTGTAAACTGCCAGGCCTGCCATCTGTTGTGTGTCTGGCTCCCCCTGGGGTCTCCATGAGTTATTACCTCTCAAAACACAACACAAACCAACAAATTGTCTCTTAAAGGAGCCCACACAGCTGCAGAGAACAAACAGGCAGGTTTCAGACAAACCTGTTAAACTGCGTTTTGCTGTTGGGGAGCGAGGGGGAAGGGGGTTGATCGTTTCCTGCTAAATCACAATAAAATACAGAGCAGATCACTTTCAGTACTTTCTAAGAAAAACCTGAGAGTAACTGTTTTCTCAACCAACCCTGAAGCTAGAAGGAAGTTACGAGACTCATAAACTGAGGTAGTTTGGAAGAAATGAGCTTCAGCAAATTCGTTACCATGTGTTTTCAGCATAAGTCATAAAGTTAATGGTCTTTATCTTTACTTTTAACATAAAACACACTATTGTGAAAAATAGAAATGGCACAATTACTTATTTAGTCTTTAATACAGCTCAGGAGTATTTGCTGTAATGATTTTAGGGAAGGAATTAAAGTCTGTATTTTGATCATATTTCTTCACAATCCTTCAGTGTAGAACATGACAAACATAGAGAAACAACTAGAGTTTTTTCGGCTAATTCAAAGGTCATTTATAATAATTTGAATTTAATTACATCATTTGGAAAACATTTGACTATAAACTAACAAATCTGTTCTAAAGTAGAGGTTAAATAGGATTAAATTGAGGTCTGGGAAAATAAAAGAAGATCAAATAAAAACAGTTCACTGACACACACTTGCATAATTATTACATCCCTAATTTTTCCTACTTTAAGGGTTTCTACATGGTGTTAAATTAATAGTAATCTGATAAACCGATTTTAGATTTGGCTTTGGAGTAATTGTACACAGCAGCCAATCTCAAAACAAGCACCGACCTTTGTGATACTGTGTGTGTATTAACTTTGAGTTTGAATTTTCCAGATGGTAAGAGCTCCAGCTGCAGGAAAGAGTCTCCCCAGCGCCGCCGCTGCCAAGAAATCCACCATCTCCGACGACGAGATCGAGCGACAGCTCCGAGCGCTGGGAGTGGACTAATTGCTGTCTTTGTTTTAATGTTCACACCATAAACCTGTGCAACATTAATACCAATGTATACAGACTGTCAGACATTTTGGTTTTGTCCTGATTTAAATGGTACAGGTGTAACAGAGGGTGCACACTAACAAACACACACACACAAACACAATCATATTCTCACATTCTTGGACAGGTTGCCTTATAGATCATGAAGGCAGAACATCTGATCTATTTAAAATAATATTTATTCTGACGTCAGACCGGCGTCATTCTGAAGGTGGACTAAGAACAGATGCTTAACCTGAAGAACGACTCACTGTTGTTTACCATCAACCTCTGTCTTCATAAAGGGCTGCAGTCTATATGCTTAATATTTAGCTTTTTCCATTTGACATCTTGGTCAAACTTGAGTAAGTCAGAGATCAGCCTCTACCTGATTAAAGACCCAGATCTCCCAAATTACCTGCTAACTCTGCTTTGATTGGTTGATTTGATTTCTCTCTGAGGTGAACTGTCTTTGTTCAAGAATTCTCTGGAAAAGTTATTTTGTGGGTATAAAGACTGTTACTGTTCATAATGGGTAATCTAAGACAAGACTAACTGACTCCATGTACAGAAAACAAACTGGTCAAGTAGATCATGATGTTTATTTAAATCTATGCATATGGCAGATGTTCATGTGAAGCGTGTGACAGACTGATGCCTTCAGGCGATGATAACACCTTTTATTTGCATCAGATGAAGAGACAGATTGATCCGATAGCAAACTGGCTAGCATCTAATTAGCGCTGCCGAAGTTGCAATGTTGTACAGATTGTGAGACAAAACTTAAGCAAACACAAATTGGGACTAATGCAAGACTTTCTATCAAAGAGTGAATCGATTGTTTGATGCTACTGATTAATCGCGTTTATTTTTTTTGGGGGGGGGCTTATGGGTTGATGCTTGCTGTCTGATTGTATATCTTATATCAGACTTGGGATTTACACAGTGATTGTAGGATGGCACTGGTCCTGCAGTCGCTCTTCTCTTTCAGCTGCTGTGCAGTTACTGTCATTTGTTATTCGAAGCTGCCTCAGTCACACATACAACTAAATAATGAAGGTGTTTGTTAATATTACACTGTGATCCAAGAGAGGTTTTTCTCCTCTTCACAGCTGAAGCAGATTCCTCTATACACTGATTTCATTTCAGCTTCAGGCTTTGAGTGACGAAGACACCTCATATTTACGTAGTCTCTCTCTCTCATTGCCAAAACAAATCTAAAAAATATGTTAATTCTTGCATGTTTCCCACATGTTCAAGTCACATCTTCTTTTTGTAAATTATTCTCCTCCCCCTTCCAATAGTCTTCTTATGAGTGGAAACTGTTTTAACAGATTTTGACATTGAGTGTGATTTCAAAATTCCCAGTTTCCAAAACAACATATGTTCTGTATGTATACTCATCTCTGTTTCCTTCTTTGTCATTGTAAATTGACTCTGTAAAGGGTTTATGGCTTTTATAATGAATAAAGTTTCTTCAGGTACTATTTGTTGATAGTGTTTTTCTTCTGAGCCTCATTTTAGTTTAGCCTTTAAAGGTCAATGTTTTTTTATTAGTTACATAACTCCAAATTAACGATGCATGGTTCAAATCCTTCAAGATATTTTTGTTTAGTAAAATTGTTACATTTTTACTGTAACGTAAAAAACCCAGACAGCCAAGGATTCTCATTAATTTCATCATTAACTGCAGACCACCACATTCACTTTTGACGAAGTCGCATCATGGGAGAGAAGCAGTGCAGACGTTAAAAAATTTGTCGGTGATGAATGAAGAGTCTAATAGATTTTCACATCATGCAGAGAAACATGGAACTGAGATAAATAGTTGGAATGGCAGGGAAAAACACAAAAAAATGAAAAACTAATGGATGAAGAGAAACACCAGCATGGTTCCTGAAAGTATAAGCTGTGATTTGTAAATCGTGAGGTGGGAAGTTTTTCCAGATTTTCTTTTTAACCTTTTCTTATTGAGTTTACTTTTAATGTGCAGTTCCACTGTTTCCTTGCCAGTTCGGTTACTTCATATGAATCATTTAGCCTTCACACCTTTGCAGACCAGTTTCCAATTTGTTCTGTATAGTCTTTGATTTTCATATACACAAGTATTTTAACTTAAAATCCCAGACAGCCAAGGATTTCAATTCATTTCCACATAACCGGCATACCTCATTCATTTTTGTTAAAGTGGCATTTGATGAAACCAGTGCAGAGTCGACAGCTGGAATGAAAAACACCCAAATGTATAAAAATCAACACCAGCGCACCCACTGAAAGTATTAAAACCTCATTGAACAACATATAGATTCACTAGATCCAGATTTTTATCGTGTTCCAAATTCAACTCTTAAATATTAGTCCCCTGAATATGCCTGACTTTTTCATTAAGATCCATGAATTATTCCCTGAGAAATTAAGGTAAATGTAAAAAAGAAAGTTCCATCTCACCATGTGAACGTAAAAAATGTACAAATCCCACCAGGGTCAACGTGATTTGTAGTAAATGGGAAAATATTATCACCAGCAGGGTCTTTCAAGAATAAGAAACTTGAACGTGCATTGTTCTGCATTTACTTCTGTAGAATATCAAGACATCACGAACACTACGTGATCACATGTTTTGACAAAGTGTGATAAGTTCATCTTGTGAAGCTTTAACAATGATTCAGCATCGTCCCGTGGAAATACAAGAACAAAGTGGAGATCTGAAGTGGCTCTTCAAAGAGCAGGAGTATTAAAGCTCTGTGTCAGCAGCAGCACCGAGTGTCTCCATCCTCCTCGTCAGCACACTGGAATGTAACTTTCCCCGGTGCAGCCTCAGACATGTGGCAGCAATCGATGCCCCCCCGCTGCCTTTATTTCCCCTGGCGACACTCTGGTTCGACGGCGGCTCATGAATCACACGACAAACTGCTTGTTTCTGGATTGAGGTGTCTTCTGACTTTATTCATGCATCCCCGGTGACACCCCCCATGAATTGTACAGCTCACACTGTACCTTCTCTCTTTCTCTCTCTGACAACTCATGTATGTATTCAAAGCTGTAATAGAACATCATTACAAATGAGAGATGGCACATGGGGTTCATCGTAAAACTGAGTTTATTGTTTGGCAGATAGGAGTTGAGCTGATATACTTTTCAGTGTCTGGGAGCAGAGAGACAATCAAACTTCAAACAACTGCACATTTTAACAAGGTTTTTTTTTGGCGTTTTTATATTTTCAATTCAGATGAATAAAGGTCCCTTAATATCCATCTGGCATTTCTTAGGTGACGCTTAGTTTCATTCCTTAGCTCTCCTCCAGACACCGATCAATGCTTCTGAGTCTCAGAAGTTTCACATTAGTCATCCCGACCGGTTTGGAGTGGCGACAGGCCGCCGCTCCTCTCGGTCTCACACTCCGTCATGGCAGCGAGAACAAAAAGCAGAATATTGAGTATGTCTCACAGCAGGGAAAAGGGGACACCTCGGATTCATTAGTTGACAAAAATGTCAAAAAAGTTTCACCGCAGTCTTAGACTTCAGAGCATAAATCAAAGAGGTCGTAAGTGGATCAACGTGATATATTAGATCTCAAATAAATAGGTTGTTGTGAAACTTTACATATATTACTTTTTTGACTATGGCTACTTTCATTTTAAATAAATCAAACATTTATCATAAGACAGTGACAGATAATTAAAGAAGACAGAGTCGGAGGTTGTAATCACAAGTACACAAACACACAAAACTACAGCACAAACATGTAAATCATCATCATTACGTTTTTACTTCACTAAGGTTCAAGCATGGGATTGTTGACATCTGTGTTTTAGAAAAGGCACAGGGCTGATCGATCACTCAGATTGATGGATCTGCAATCTGATGCTGATTAATAGTATTTGGTCTCTGTAGTTAATATAGTTTCTGTATTAACGTTGCAAACAAGGCACAGTCAAGGTTCAGTGTGTTTAAAAGTCAGGACTGCTCATTGAACTTATTGAATAAATGTTTTTTCTTTACAGCTTCAACTTAAAGAGTTAAGAAAAATGACTGTTCCAGTAATAAAGACGGAAAGTATTACAGGGTATTGAGGTAATGATAAAGAAAAAAGATAGATTTTGAGAATAAGGTCATAATATTACTAAGTCATAATTTAATGAGAAAAGTCATAATATAAAAAAAGACAATAAATTACAAGAATAAAGTTACAAATTAATCAGAACATTTTATAACAGAAGAGTAAAGTTGTAATATTACTAGAAAAGATTTTCTAGAAATCCTCTGATATTCCTCTTGTAAAATGAATAATTGCCTAAAATTACGACTTTATTCTTGTAAGATAACAAATTACATTCTTGCAATTTTAAGACCTAAATCTCTCTTTTTTTGTCCTTTAAGTGACCTTCATACTCCGTTGAAATATGGATGCAAAATAGGCTCTAGAAAAACAATTCTGTTCTCGTAATAAAGAGGTAAAATAAATTTAAATGACATTATGGTAATTGTAATAAAGGACGTCCTTACAAAGTCAGACATTCGCTGCTGATGTTGATTTGTGGTTTTATAGCAATGTTGTGTTGGAGTGTTTTATGTTTATAATTTGTCGGCACTGGGTATGATTCCTCATCTGGATGTCAAAGCAGCGAAACAGTTTCAAGTGTCAGCAGCTGCTTGCTGTGCGGTTTCTATTATAAGACCTTTCTGTTTGCTGTTGAGTAAACTTCACCCTCTTCCCTCTGGATTGATTGTCGGACACTCGCTCGCCATCCCAACATCAAACTACGTCATCGGCCTCTGAGCTTTACTCATCTGTGAGAGGCAGTTTGGACTGATCTTGGACAAACAGTTGCTGAGGTTCAGGCTCGTTTTCACCCGTTTCTCCCGCTGGCGCCGGTTGCAGAACCACACTCGGACCACCTCCTTCTCCAGGTGGAGGCCTTTGGCGATCCGCGCTATTTCCTGAGAGGACGGTTTACTTTTCTCCCCGAAGCTGTGCTCCAGAGCCTCCTTAGCTCCCAGGCTGTGGTGCGGAGGGACAGGGAGAGAACACTGAGAATAAACATATAAATCTACATATGTATGCTCTGTATGTTTGGTCCTTACATTAGATACCTGATAGTTGTTCTCCGTTTTCTCTTTCGCTCGTTCATCCCTATTTTATCGTTGTACAAGGCTGCAAGGGAGAAAACACGTCGTTACTTTATTGTACCTGTAGCTGTGAGTGAGGATGGAAGAGAAAGATGAAAGTGATTTATTGGCAGTTAGTGACTGAACAATCTAAGCTAACACACGCTAACCTTTCTCCATTTCTCTCCAATCACCTGTACGACTGTTACATAAGAGCAACTGTGACGTCCCTATAACCTTAAGAACAGATATTAATGTCACCCTGTTAAAAATACCATATCTCAGATGCACTTTAATGTGACCTTGTTCTAGAGAAATAACTTGCACTATAAAACATGATGTACATTTTTGTCAAAGTTTTCCTTACATCAGTTCTGAGTAATTTTACCTCATTTAAATTAGAAGTAAGAAAAGAACAGCTCACAGCCAAGGCAGGGCCTGGGGGAACTGGGGAACCTCTGTGGCCCCTCATTTTAGAAAAATCCTAGAGCCGCCGCTGCTTAAAGCTCGATGGAAGATATCAGTTAATTTTAATAAAGTCATAAAGCAAAAAGATTGTGAACTTCTGACTTACATGATGTACAAGTCGGCCATAAATCTAAATAATAATGCAAGGAAAAGCTTGCTCTCATTATTTCTAACAGATCCTTTCAGACTAATCAAAAGCAGATATTTTCCAGAGATGAGATGGCTAAAGGTTACATTTAAATAAAGGCTTTTTCTGATGCTGCGTGAGAGCAGATGCGCGTGTGACTCACCGCCGGCGAGCTCCGCTTCATTCAGCCATTTTGACAGAATGGCCTTGAGTTTGCAGGCGTTCTTAAAGCTCAGCTGCAGATTTTCAAAGCGGCAGATTGTGGTCTGGCTGAACTCTGAGCCGTGCACAGCAGCGAGCGCCTCGCCTACATTAGTCTGGGTATAGCCTGGAGGTCAAAATGGGAAAGAAAAGGAAACACTTTATTGAATGCATTGGGTGGAGAAGCAGCTCTCGGTGGGTGCAAACACAGAGGCATGTGGTGAGATATCTGATTGCTGCAGTCAAACACGAAGATGGTTTCAAGCTGCCCAGGAATCCTACCCAGTTTGATCCTTCGTATCTTGAAGTCATTGGCAAACATCTCCAGCTCTCGTATCTGTGGGGAGTCCATGGCGGGGGTATCGTCCGGGTCCCGCATGCTCTTCCTCTGGGCATCAGTTTTCATCTCTCCGACAGTGGGGCCCCCGGGGGCCTCATCAGTCGAGAGAATAGCCGAGGGCAGCGAAGAGAAACCGTGGCTTAATGCGCAAGAGCCGCTGCTCAGACCATGATCAGGAAACTTGTACAGGCAAGGAGTGAGAGACCCTGGAGAAGGGGAGAGGGGCAGAAAGAGAGGGAGAGCTTGAGAGAGGAAAATTAGTGGGTGGGAGACACAGGGGAGACCCTCAGCCTGTCAGAAGGGCCCTGGAAGCAGCATGGCCTCTATTCCCACGAGTGCACTGGGAGCCTTTATCTCAACAGCACAGAAAGTGTTTGGACGTGCCCCTGTGAGACTCTCTGAGGCATGGGAATAAAAGCTTGCCTTTGTTTGGTCCGTGTGTTGTACTTTAAAAAAATAAATGCAACAATATGACAACTTCCACCCCTCTCCTGAAATGAAGGGTTTATGTTTTCACCGCTGTCAATTTGTGTGTTTGTTTGGCAGCAGGATTATGCAGAAACCACCAAGCGGATTTCTTGAGGAAGAATGGAACATGGGCCAAAAAATAACTCTGTAAATTTTGGTTTGAATCCACGCAGGAATATCTCATTATTACTAATTTCCCTTCTTGTTTAAAAAAATTACTAATCTGGCTCATTTAGGGAACCGATATTTGTGAGTGTGTGCAATTTGTTGCAGCTTGATCGAATTGAAGGGGACTGTTGGTGGAGGAGTGTGCTCTACTGAGTGCCATTCTGTTTATGCTATGAACTGCAAAGCCTTCCTAAGTTTTGATTATTTGGTTACAAGATGTACCTTTGCGATTACAACGCACTACCATAAAGATGTGCAGGTTATGGGTCTACTGAGTGCCATTGTGGTTGTTGATATATTTTCATTTCCCATACATCCATCCACCGCCTACACTGCAGAGGGTAGCTGGGGGGAGCTGGAGCCCCTCCCTGCCGGCAGGGTACACCCACCTGGTCAGATCACCAGTGTATCACAGAGCGAACATATAGACACAAACATTCAATCACACTCACGGGCAAAGTTTGCAATTAATTTAACCCCAATCTGCATGTTTTGAGCATGTGGGAGGAAGCTGGAGTACCAGGAGAAAACCCCCACGCAGACACGGGAGGAACATCCAGTCCACAGAGAGAGACCCCCGACGAACTGGGAACCTTCCTGCTGCAACCACTGCGCTACCTTCCTTTTATTTTCTGTCTCTTTGAATGTACACGCAACACTTAAAATCCGCAGTGGAACAGTAGATGCTGTCACTCGCACGTCTACAAAGACACCACAAGAACAAACACGGCATTGAATGTACCGTGTGTGTTGTACGGAATGAAATGGAATTTTTCACTGTCACACTTGAGTTCTGAAACCTGAGAAGTTCCATTCACCGAGAAATACAGTGAGCAGGGTTTGAGTGGTGTGAAAAAAAGGTGTGTTGAAATAACTCAAGTGTTTTCAGGGGCTTCTGGTCCTTGGCTCCAGGGTCCCCACGCAAACCTGAGTTCCCTTATCACACTAGTTTTAAAAGGTCTGTTTTCAGGAGAGATAACATTGCACAAAAGACTAAAACCTTGATTCCTCATTATTTCAACAGGTGGCTGTTGATGCCTCCGTACGATGCAGTAGAGCTGCTGCTTTTTAACAACTAGTTTCTTCCTTTATTTTGTATTAAAGATGGATTACTGCCAGAATAGCAGATGGTTGGTGCATAATTGTGATTTTTGTTATATGATGCTTCCCCAATGGATCACAGCCCCACAAACACACAGCGACACACACAAACACACACACAAACACACAGCGACACACACAAACACACACACACACACACACAAAGCTGCAGTGGAGGAAAACAAGTGCATTGATAGATTTTACCGAAAAAATATTTACTTGACACTACTTTCTTTTCACTGCAGTAGGCAACGGCAGCTCCACTGATCTCATGCTCTTTGTTTGCTGCAACTGGATCTGAGATAAACAAGGCAACACTCCCCTCTTGTGTTTGTGGGGTTACAATGAAAATGTTGCACGCATCCATCACATGACTTTCTGTGATAATGGAAGTAAAGATTGGCTCCTTGTTTTAGTCTCAGCTAATCAAATGAAATAACAAAGCACTGAAGACAAAGGTTGCCAATTTATTAGGAACACTTCGCTAAAGCCCGTTGGTCGAATGCACAACCCCTTTATTAAATCCTGCTTCTATAATTCAGTTTTTGTTCAAATGAATGTTGTGAGTAAATAACATTGATGTTGACAAGACAAGGATAAGTATTATTGCACCTTTTTCTTCAATTCATTTATCTAAAAGATTTTGTTCTGTTATCATTTTGTACGATTGTTGTAATGATGCGATTATTGTTGTATTAACATTTATTTTATCATAGTGGTGAGACTGTTAATATAATTATAAAATTTCTATAAATATTATCATTATATATTGAATCCACACACACACATACGTTTTCATACTTGTATTGTTCTGTCTGTTTTGCAGAGGTAAACAATAAATAAATAACGTTTTTTGTGTGATAGTCGCTCCGCTGATCAAAATTCACGCAGGTTTCATCTCAGCCTCGTCCACTTTGCTCGGGGGCAAAGATTTATCTCTCCGTCTGCTCTGCTAAAAGACTTCAGCAACAATCCATCAAATGCTTGTTGCCTCGAACAGCGGCGCTTTTCCGACGGAGCCCGAGGTGACAACATGGCTGCGAACGCTTCATCTGAAACTCTGATGTGCAGCAGCTAAATGTTTAGCAGACTTGTGTTTTTAGCCTCTGTGGAGGAATACATACAGAAATACTAAATGCTATAACAGCCCTCTCGATCTCTCTACAAAATGGTTGGACTTCCTAAGTGGACAGAGAAAAGGATGCTGTCATCGACCCGGTGAATTGATCTGTCGAGTCTACGCAGCAGCAGCTGGAGAGTAAAGTGGCAGGTTCTAGCAGAACTGTATGCGCCAGTGATTTCCTCTTGTCCTGAAGGTGCAGGGGAGAAGTTGAGATCTTTTTTAAAGCTAGGAGGTAAAATAACGGAACAGTGCACAGTGTGTCTGCCCTCTAACAATTATAAATTGAAGCCTATATTTCATAGAGCTTGGCAGATGCCTCATAACTTCCTGTCAGTCCACGGCCTGTGTGATTTTGGCCTGAGGCGCCGTGTTTTGCTCACTGTGCTGGAGGGAGAGAGGCTGTTGTTCTGCTCTGATGTTCCTTGGACAGTGTCTCCACACAGCCATGGTGCGGTGCACACAGAGGCAGAGCGGGCAGCGAGCCCCCTTCCAAACACACGTGGATCCAGAGGGTTTGTGAAAGAGGCTCACAAGCCTTTGTGCACATGGACTCGGTCCATCCAGCTGTGGACACATGTGGACCGACCAAAGAGTGGAGCAGCATCAGAAAAGACAGAAAGAAAAAACCAACTGCAGCATTTACGTAGACTGTAGCTGCAGTATAGGTAATTTACTGCTGCCTCCACCATGTTAGTGGATGGGACATGCAGCAAACTAAAATAACATTAAATAACATCTTCTCAAAGACTGTTTCTGTCATATTAGGTCGTTCTTATTTCACTGATGTTCATGTGTCTGATAAGTTTGGTTTTAATTTGTTACTTGATGCAAACAAACGTGATTGACAGCTGAAACTGACTCATGATTGGCCCAGGTTGTATAGACTGGCCTTCACTACCTTGGCTCCACCCCCTATTTATTACTGTGCAGACTCTGGTTCCATATGCGCAAGATGGCGACCTTTGCATCTGGGATATTTTAGCTTCATTTCTGGATATTGGAAGGAAGTGTAGATGCGTTGGCCATCTATATTTACATACTCTACATATATAAACGTCTATGATCAGCATGGTCGCCTGTTCATTTTCTCTTTATCTATACCACTACCTTTCTGTAAATATGTATGTGTGTATATGTATGAAAACAAGGTTGGAGGTTGATGTGGTAAAAAAGGCTGAAATAACCTCTAGATAGCAGAGAGGAGTTGATAATTCTCTTTGGGTTCGTAAAGCAACACCTTTCACATTCCACTTTGTGTCATTTAATCCATTGTTAATTTTTAATGAATAGATTAGTGCAGCTTTAAAAATTAAAGGAGCAATTTCTCCTCTGACCTCATCTCTAATGGCCCAGCTGTGTTTAACTGTTCCTCCACTCACATATCCTCCTGTCCAGCGCTGTTGACCTGTTTCGAACAAGTATCATCAAGTTTCTCTTGACGATCCCCCCCCCTCTTACACACTTCATGTGCGTCCCACTAAATTCCTCAAAATGTGTTTGTCTTAATAACAGTTGGCTTGTCAGCTTTTTAATAATAAATACTTCCCTGGTTTGAGCTAAGCATCATCCCTTTGTCCCAAACAAGTTGATGTTACTCACGTCGACCATTGGTTATATGTGTCACACCCTCATTCTTCCCCTTGGCGGCACAGCAACTTAATTGAAGTGACAAATGATCTCTTGCCGGTCGTAGACGTGGGCCCCTGTTTAATTTGAATCCTAATGTGTTTCAGCACCGCCTTGGACACCACAGTCCAAACTGCTTTATTAGACCATTTTCAGGAGAGGGTTGATGTCACCGGGTCGATGCTCGAGTGGGTTGATTCCTACTTTTTTAACCCTGCTGGCTGTTAAAATAGACATTTTATTAGGTCTGGAAATACTAATCGCTCTGTGCCACCAGGGTTACACTTTACTTCATTTACTCTTCTTGGCTTGATTTTGCTCCAGTTGGTTCAATCATATGAAATTGTAACAGTTCAATTATACATTGGTTAACTAAAGTCACATTCTGGGTTTTTTTCTACTGTAGACCTTCAGAGGATATTTATGTATTCAGTTAATCTTATTATTTATGAAGAATTAGTATGCAGGACACCTCTGCTGTGACAGCCTGTCTGACAGATTACACTTGCTAGACATATTTCTTTTGGTCTGCGTTCATGTTTGGTACAAAAAAATGTCATCTCAGGTCATGAGTTTGGAGAAACATAAAACAGAGTGAAGTTGTTTAACTTCCTTGGAGATACAAGTCAAAACCACTGCTTTCAAAGTAGATTCAAAAGGAGGAATGTTGACATTTTTCCAATTCAGTTTTGATTGTAGTTTAGATTTAAAGCTTAGTGCCTAGATGAAATATCTGTGTATTTTCTATACCGCTTGTCATGCTCACAGCAAATTTAGAGGCTCCAAACCCCACACAAAAAGACCCAGACCGAACTGGGATTCGAACCAGAAACCTTCTTGCAGTGAGGCAACAGCTACACCTAAATATATTATTACCTGTTGTTGTCTATTTGGATGTTGGTTGGTTTGTAAGCAAGATTACGCAAAAACTACCGGACTGATTACCATGAAACTTAGAGGGAGGGAATAACCCATTACATTTTGTTGCCGATCTGGATCAGATCCAGGATTTTTTTCTCTCAACATTTTCATTGATTTCTCAGAGAATAATTAATGGATCTCAATAAAAATATGGCATTTTTAGGGAACTGATATTTATGAGTGTGGGCAATTCGGTGCAGATCCTGATAAAAATTTTGATCCAGTGAGTTTTAAGTTGTTTCATTAGGGGACTGTTGGGACTTGATTTAGGTTTGCACTCTACCAAGTACCATTCTAGCTTTTAAATACATTTTAGTTGCATTGCACAATACATGTTTAAAGTTCCTGTTCCATTCCTCCTCACTGAGTGCAATCATCAACCAGCAGGCGGTAATGTCATTAGCAGTGTGAAATATTGAAATGCTAATATAATCTCAATATGAATAAGTGGAGCTCCCTTTTAAATTTGAATCAATAACATGTGATGAATTGCATAAACAGCTGCTTTGCTCGAGCACTAATCGAGTGTCAAAAATATTTAGAAAAAGACCACAGAGGACTGACATGAATCCGTTTCCTTTTGCCATGAGCTAAAAAGGAAATCTCTCGACACCAACACAGTTCTTCGAGACTGTTTTCACACTATTGCCTCTTTATTTGGATTTTTTTGCACTCTCTGCAGGAGGGGGAGGAAGTGGCAAGTCCTTTGTGACAGTTACGCCTAACAACTGCGCTAAAGATCTCAGGCGCTAGGTGAGGTAATCAAGTCTGAAATTGATTTGAGCTGGTAACAGATTTCAAATTAAATGGAGGATAAAGTAAGTCTCTGCTGAGTTTACCGGGTTTAACTGCAGGACAGGGGGAGAATGATTATGCCTGTGTGTGTGTGTACATGTACTCATATATTTGTGAGGACCATCAGCATAGACGGTACGGAGTGAGGACTTTTCGAAAAGTGAGGATATGTTGGCCACTCCTCACTTTTCAAAGGGCTGTTAAAGGGTTAAGACCTCGTTTCAGGGCTAAGGTTCGAATTAGGTCGGGTTTAAAATCCAGCACTCCGAATGTGCGTCACAAGGGGCCTGGGGCCAAGGGGACCATGGATGTATAAAAATAAAGTCAAAATTAAATTTAAAATTAAAAGCACTTAAAAAGTCACTCATTAAAATCATAATTGATTTGGTTAAAATCGTACCATACAAGGAATAAATGAATAAGTAGATAAAATAATTAAATAACAGAAAGACCACAGACACGGAGTAGGAGCAGTTGGTCATTTAATTGAGATGATTAAGTTTAGGCTAAGGGGCTAGGGGACGCATTATGCAAATCCTTGTCCTCACTAAGATAGAACTAGAAGAGTGTGTGTGTGGGTGTACGTGTGTATCTGCTCATTACCTTGCAGTGGGTTTGTGCCGCTCACCATGTTAGGATGAGGGACTCCACATGTCTGCAGGATACAAGTCTGAGAGATACTGGCAGAGAGCATCTCCTGAGCTAGAGAGACACACAGAGAGAGAGAGAGAGAGAGAGAGAGAGAGAGAGAGAGTTACCATAAATACCACAATAACCTTTATCTATAATCATCATCAAAGCCTGCTATGAGGCTGTTATATCTTCAGAATATTGGACTGATAATCCGAGCTTCAACAGTCTGAACATATTGAAGTCTTCACATGGGACGCCTCACTGTGATCTGTGTCAAGTTGTGTGACTACATCCGTGTGTCCTGCCTGTCAAATAAATGACATCACCTTTGGTGTATAGAGCACAAAAACAAGTTCAGATTTCTCAGCAATAATAAGCTAATAAATAGTTTAGCTGTCTGACGGTGTTTACTTTTTAAATTTCCATTAATTATAAAGTTCAATGTGAGAAAGAAGAACATTTCCCAGAATCCAATGTAGCATGACCAGAAAGAATCTGCTTGATAAAAACCCAAATAGAACCCAAAAGAAAATCCCTTTCATAGGAAAGCAATTTATAAACAGAACTATTTATGCATACAAGAAGCTGAAACCGGAAAATATAATTCTATATATAACCATTAAATCTTTCATTGCTAAATTCATCACAGCTTTGTCATCTTCACCATCGAAGATACCTCAACAGCAGCATCTACTCACCTGTCATCATGCCATAGGTGGCCTGCTGGTTGCTGTAGTGACAGGGGGCGACTGGGTAATGAAGGCTTGGGGGGCTGTTGCCAAGTGCGTTGCCGAGGGAGGAGGCGGACAGATGCATGTGTGAACGCTTGGAGCTCTGACCCAGGGAAAGTCCAGATGAAACTGATGGGGGACAAATGTGGTTCCATTGTGAGTGGAGAACAAAAGACGGAGCAAAACAAGCTGCAGAGACTTGAAATATAACGATAATTGTTGACAGCTTCATTGTAGTCGACAGACGGGAAAAGAAAGATGATCTCGCTGTGTGTGTGTATATAAATAAATAAATGTATTGCTAACAATGTACATATCCATCCCCCATCCTCATATTTATACAGTATTTATTAATCATTGTGCTACCTTGCTTCTTTAGACAACTTATCTGTTGACAACATAGAGAACAAGTTATTGTCATGGTGTATACTTGATCATTAGTGTTTCCAATATAAACTGTATATTCTACTTTCTTTTTTGTACATGTACATTACAGTCGGAACTATGCACCACTAGAATTTAAGCATTATTGTACCATTCCTGAACTTATTCAGTTTGGATATCTATTTCTATAAAAGTACAGTGAGAGTAAAAAATTTAAAACAGGAGTCAAATTCCTTACATGTGTACAATACTTGGCCGAAAAAACTGATTCTGATTCTGAAAATGATGATGGCAAATATGTGTGTTTATTTCTGTCTCATGTTTGGCTGAGCAATGAATATAATTTTATCAATTGCAATGTAACAAAAGTCCAATATGCATTGTGTAAGCACAGTGAGGTGGTGTAACACATAAAATAAATTTGAAAAGAAATAATATGAAATTGATCATTATTGTTATTATTATGATCAATATGATATGAAAACTTTCATCTTGATATTTTTTTGGACCATATTGCCCTCATGCTCAGGCAGACAGAACGGAGGAGAAGATGTTAATACAGTCTGATTTTAACTAATTCTAATTTTTAACTTGCCGATGGACTTATGAGTAATACAAACTAGTTAATCAAATTATATTCTTCGAATAAAAAAAGAGGAAATAAACATTGGGATGATTTAGAATTTTTTAAGTATTGGAATTATTGCAATTCCCCAGCTGGAGGATGACTCGCCTCTAAAGACTCTGCTGTGTGCTCTTCTTCTGCTAAGTGACTTTAAATAGTATTGAACATTGTTCTGGTCATGTCATCTGCTAATTACATGATTATTCATGCATTTACACCAGTATGGTTAAGATGCACTCTGAGCTGGTGCAGCTCGTGTAGAGACACTGTCTCATTTCCTTTTGTGTGTTATGAGTTGTGTTTTCATGAGGGCCGTGTTAGAAAAAAATTCTCTACCACTGAGGATTCAGTCATAACTGTGAATTTTATTTGTTCCATTATTAAAACTTGTATTTGTCTTACATGGCCATACCGTAGGCTGCATTTGGTTTATATACTTATGGGAAGACGATAAAAGTTATAGGCCGGGTCAATATTTTGTTTCAGCAAACAACAAAGTGCAAAAAGCGCAGTGATGTCAGAGTAGAAAAATAAATGTTACACACTCAAACTGCTATATATATGAAGTGTGTGATTAACGTTCTGCACAATCCAACATTCTAAACAACAGTCAGCAGACACTAAAATTCCCCGGATGTTTTCACCACATTTTTCCGGAGACAGAACAAGACCTCGGGGAATTTGTCATAATGATAACACATCCTCAAAGCAATTATCCAGTGAGTAGAGACAGCTGGGCCAACCCAGCTGATTTCAGGCATTTACATAGTTTGAATTGGATTTGAATAAATGTGTCAATTTGTCCTCCACTGTCACCAGATACTGGGCCTTGTTAAGGAGGCATCAGTGGGGCGGCCAAGCACAATTGGGTCAATTATACGTCTATAAGAGCAACGTGTAACTGTACAAGAGACTTGGCTCACCTGCGGCAACCAAAAGACTTCCGATATATTCAATAGTGCACAAGTATATCTCTCACAATGCCCTCATCTAGACATTGTCGTAGGAACAATGCTAGCACACTTTCTTCTGATAGTTTCCCCAAGTTTGGATTGTGAATCCTGTTAGAGGCCTGTCTTCCTGCAGCTGGGATCTAACATCATGAAAACACAAATCATTTAGGATCTATGAGTTTCAATTCAACTAATTAAAGTTAATTAAGTTAAATCTCATGAGAATAATCCAAGAGAAAATGTATTTAATGCGACAGGACAGAAGACCATCAGAGGTTCAGCTCACCTGCAGACACCATGCTGTGTGCGTGGGACGTGGATGGCAGGCAGTCACCGGCGGAGGCATGGTGCATGAGGATCGGCAAAGCTGAGTCTCCTGACAGCTGCGTGAAAGAGTCTGTGCTGAAGGCATGACACGCCATTCTTCTCTGCCCTGATCCCAATGGTAAGCTGAAGCTTGATTGACTGACTTCTTGTCTTGCTTTGTCTTCTCCCGCTTTAGTGGCCTCCCATCACTGCTGTTGCTTATCCTTTGTCTTTTCAAGTCTTGTCCTCTGTTACCTGGGCCGTCTGACTTTAGGTAGCGTCTCGTCTTCTTTGGCCTTGTCTTGTTCACGCCTCCTTGCACCACCTGGAGTCGAGTCCTCTTCAGTCACCTGGGACTGAGCCGGTAGAAAACTGCGATAGGTTACTTTGTTTTTGTTCCCACAGAGATATGCATGTCAGCACAGCAACATTATTCAGTTTTTTGGCATGACTCTTACCCTCCGCCACAGATGAATAGTGATGAGCTGCAAGTTCAAGTCACTATTGCTCAAAGGTCTTTCTGAGCCACTGAGATTTCGCTCATTAGGGCCTCTTCCGTGAAGCTCCCGGTCTCTATTAGATATGCAGGTAAGCCAGTCTGTTATACCCTCAGCTTTTTTGCCGCCCTTGTCTACTGCAGGTATTTATATCCCACCCATCTACAACTAACCACCCCTCTCTCAACCTATGAGGCCCCCCCTGTCTCCTATGAGACCCCCACCTACCAATCCCATGTCAGTGCTGTTATTACTTGTGTTTGTCCTTACCTGCGTTCTTCTCATCCCGCTCCCAAATCCAGGATTAGGGTACAGCGCAGCTGAGAAACCCGATCCCCTCCTCTCTTCTTGCCATCTCTCCGTCCCTCTCCCTGATTACAGGATTGTGTTGTGGAAGCAAATGGGAAAGCAAAGTGAACACTTGAATAGTCTCAGACCAGTTGCTCTTATTTGTTTTGCATGTGTGTGCCCGCAAGTCAATGCTAAAGCAACTTGGAAAAACACCACTCGTACATGACAGATATTTGCCTTGCAGGAGCTTTTTTGGGGGGGCGTTTTTTGTCCAGACCTTATGCAGCGTGACCTGGAGGTGAGAAGCGCCCCTTAACTCTGCCTATAAAGCCCACAACCCAAAAAACCTGTCGCTTTATCTCAGAGTGAGTGGCGGAAAGGCTTACTACTATTTCGGCACGGTGTCCACATTGTATCGAATGCAGAGACAGCGCCCCAGGGTAAAGACAACAGGTTTCATCAGGGAGGATAACGGTTAATCCGAGGAGCGTGGCCACCATGTGCATCTGTTGTGTCTGTTTGTATTTGTGTTTATCCCGGGCTCTGCTTCACTATTGTTGATGAAGGTGGGCAGCAGGTGAAAAATAGCTCGTGGGTGGCAGGCACGACTCGACTTGTTCGAGCACATAGTGTAAATTTGGAGGGGGATGAACTCTTCGGCAATGTTTCTCCTCAGAATGAATTTGCATCTTAATGTTACTGGGATCATTCATTCACTGGACTCAAGCTGAGAAATCTTTTCATTTGAGGATGGTTTAGGGACAGTTTAATTAATTTACATGTTCAAATATCGAAAAGAAACAATCTCGGGATCTGTTAATTGTGACTTTGGGGTGTCACATTAAAATCCAAATTAAAATCTAAATGCTAATAATCTTCAACTTGGACGCTTGATAGATGCGTATCTTAAATCGGATATTTGATTAAAAGAGTCAATAAGGCTGAGCGCTGATAATGAAAGCCTTTGAGACAAATAGCTGGGCAAATCACAATGGACGTTGACAAATCTCATTTCACCCGTTCAAGGCTTGAAATAAACAAAACAAAACCCATAATATTAAGGAGACAAGTGGACATAATGCTGTGTGACAACAGAAAGAGAGAAAAAAAACTCAACTCACCAACACAAATATCATCCTTAAAAATACTTTTCTTTCTTCTTTCACTGCAGCCAGCAACACCCACTCGGGCCAAAGTCCATCTTCCCAGCTGGCGAATGCAGTCTTAGTTTTGCACACTGAGACTGAACCACCTCTGTTTTTTTAGCAATCTGTGTGCTCCTGTAAATCTCACAAAAATTATAACAAGTAATTAAAAGAACCCTTCAGAACCCTTAGTGAGACAAGTCTGCGGAGTGTCTTAATAATGAGCAACGGTGAACGGTGAAAAGTTCAAGTATCTTTGATGCGCATGCTTATACTTTTCATTTCCATTTTCTACTGCCTTTTCGCTGACAAATGTGTGGATGAAGCTGAGGTGAAAACAGCTGAACTGTAACATTTAGCCCGAGATGACTCGAGGTCAACACAACAGTAAATGTAGCCACAACATAAACAAAGAAATTGAACTCTGAACAAGAAATATTTACTTTAAAAATCACATTGAACCCTTTGTTTAGTCGTAATGTTTATTTTTGCTGCAGGCTTACAAAATAAATTAGACATTTTTTCTTCACACCATAAATATGATGTTTTAGTGAAGATATTACAGGGATGTTGAAAATTCTGATTCATTTTTGACTTAACTAAGGGAGAAGAACCGAAATGTCTGGAAGAACCGAAATGTTAAGCATCTGTACAATACAACTTTCATGTTCTAAAATAATAGTGAAAAGAAGCTTCAAAGATCTATAGGCTCAGACCTGTGTAGACTGAATTGCCTCGTAGACGAGTAAAAAAAAAAGAAAAGACAATCAAAAGGCGAGGGAATGGAAAAGGCAAAGCTTTCCCATGGAAAGACAAGTAGACACACTCACACACACACACACACACACACAAAAACCACACACATAAAGAGGCTGAACTTAATTAGTGAAGAGACTATGAGTCAAAGGGGTTCTCTTAAAGCACCTGTCCTAGATCCCCCTCCACCATCCCTGTTACACACCCCCTCCTCACAAACACACACACACCTTAATACAGTGTTCCAGTTTTCACATAGACTATTAGCCTAATCGCTCCGAAAGGTGCTAAAAACATCTTGTAATAGGCATAAAATCGGATTCAGGCACAAGAGTTATATCCCTCCCCAGCGCGCACACACACACACACACACACACACACACACACACACACACACACACACACACACACACACACACACACACACACACACACACAAGACCACAGGTCCATCCACTGGTGCAGTGGGAACATGGTGCAGTGACAAATTCTCACAGGTATCACATACATACACAGTCTACATGGTGTGTTGTGTGTGTGTGTGTCTTAGCGCATGTGTAAACCAGTGTGTTGAAAACCAGTTGGCACATCTTGTTTTCCCCGATGTGTATAAACCTGACAACATATTTGTGTATTAAAAAAAAAAAAAGAATATAGCACCGTGATGTATAAATCTTAATAGCCAACTCGTAACAGTTTAACAGTCTTCACCGTAAAAAGAGTGTCTGATTGTGTGTGTGTGTGTGTATCAATTAACAGCCGGTGAACACTGAGTGACTGGATATAAAGATGGAAGGTAAAGGTCCTAAACCCGGCATCCTCCATGTTAGCAGATAGGACATGGACCATGGACCAAACTAAAAGGTCAAGGTATATATCAAATAAAAGTTTCTCAAAGTGTATCTGGCATTCTAATAATAAAACTGTATTTATATAGCACTTATTTAAACAAGGTTACAAAGAGATTCACAAAAATCTATGTAAAAAAATGAATAAACTGTAATAAAAGGTAATCCACTCAGTAAACTTTTAAGCATCAAATAATAGCAAATTAAAATATGTATAGAAACCTAACAGCTCCCTCTAGTTCTTATCAGACAGATGTATATAACATTTTTAATTTTTAGTGTTTATTTGATATTTGCTATTAAAACATGGTGAAACTATATGATTGACAGCTGAGACCGACTCATGATTGGTCGAGCCCCTCTAGCGATCTGTAGTTATTGCTACGACAACTCCATCCTCTGATCACTACTTCCCAGACCCTGGCTCCAATAAGAAAGATGGCAACGTTCATATCTTGGGAAATTTTTGCCATATCATTTCATCAATCTGACAAAAATGCTGTTAAATGATGAGTACTGCAGTTGAGTATCATTCAGATCAACCTTCATGTTCCTGAGATTTACACAGAAGTCATTTTTCCATGGAGTGTGAAGGTTTTATGCAAATAACACAAAGAGAAGTGAAAAGTGTTTCCTTTCAGATGTCAAAGATCTCCGAGGCCAAGAAAACCTGAACTGCAGCTTTGAGCTGCTGCCTATTTTCTGAGGTCTCAACTTGAGAAAGAATTTTACGGTTGGATGTGGGTGTGAGTGTTTCCTTTAATAATACACACTGAACTTTGATGATTGGTCCCGCACCACTACAGAAAATTCCTCAAAGAATCAACCTTGAATAAGACAATCAGCACCAGTGTTTATTCAATAAACCTACATAAGTATTACAAGTGAATTTTGGCAGAATGTCCCTGTTTTTACCCAAAGTAAAGCAGGAGAGAGGGAGCTGAAACCGATCGCTGCGGCTTTTCTCTTGTTTGTGAATTTATGCATCTGTTCATTATGCACTGATGAATTCCGAATGAGGCCTGTTGGATGTTTGAATACATCACGGCAGAGGTCAGCTCTCCTGATGAATATCAAGCAAATCTTATGCACCGCTCCGACCACCATCTGCCCGGAGCTGCGCCTGACTCACCGAGCACAAACACGGCCCGAACGCATGGGATGTGGCTAATTTCATCAACATATTCAACAAACCCCGCTGAGAACAGCAAAGGTTAAGCGTCCATATAGAAGGAAACAAGAACCTGCTCTCGTTGTCTCTCGCAGATTAAGATCTCTCGTCATCAAGTTAATGTCAGCATCAAAAATATTTGATGTTTAAACTTCAGCATTCCCCACATTTATGTACAACTCTTTTAAGTATAAAAGCAACACTTCACTTTGTTGAGTGTTTTCTGTAATGTTCCGAAGCCCTGAAGGAGAAAAAAAAGATGCCGCAGAGCAGAGGAACTGTATTATACTCTCTTGAGCTCCATTCAACAAGTTCTCATTTCATTCCACAGCACAAGAGAAAATAAGATGTGAAGGGCTTTCAGCCACAGTTACCGATTACTTATCCCTTAGCCCGACCGCAAGCATTTTAAAGTGGCAACTAACCTTTGATACACAATGATCGCACCGAGTCCAATCGCTCGTCCTACAAAAGACTGCATGAAAGGTTCCACGCAATGTTATAAAAGTGAATCAGCCATCCAATTTACCATCACAGTATTCAAAGGTGCTTGTGATCGGTGCCATACAAATAAAATGACAAGTAAAAGCGTCACCCAATTTCTCCAACGATCATGATTCAATGCAGTAAAGATGAAATAGAATTATTCCATATAAACCTACTGTGAGTCCCGTGGGGAACTTACTCCGTTTCCCTCCGACCCAGACGCCACATTTCATCCACCGAGCCTCAGCCAGGAGCACACACTGTGCCCCCCCGTTTCCTCCTGACAATCACATAAATATATTTGGACTTGCTAAATATATTTATTGCACAGCATGCTGAATGTTTAAAGAGACTTTTATTTCAAGATCCATATACAATTTGTGGCACCAGATGAGATTCAGCCCCAGTTTCAGACTCTACATAGTCAACACGGCTGCCGGCGCTCTGCTCTGCCTGACCATTCATCTCCTCTGCTCCTCACAGGACAGATCAGCCGAATAACACAATGCTGAAGAAAAGAAAAAAAAAAAAGTAAATCTGACAAGTAAGACAATTTATTTTTAAAGGAACTGGTGGGAGAAGAGTGACAAGTGGGTCAACGATTGACCAGATGAGACAGAATATTAAAAAAAGAAAAAGAAACAACAGTGGAAGTGACACCTGTACGGGGGGGCCACGCTGCTTTGGATTCAACAGACTTGTGTGAAAGTAACACTTGTTGATGTCTCCCCTTCTGGTGGAGTGGTATTTGAATCTATGAGAAATCCTTCTTCAGAGGCTGCTGGGTTTCTCACTAGAGTTTTTCCACTGCAGGAAAACTGTCTCAGCCTATAAAGTTCGACATCATAAACCTCATGCACAGTGTACCAGCAGTATTTAAAAAAGCGAGGCTGATGCACAATGCCATCGTGTCCTCAGGGCTGTGATGCAAAATGCTCAAATGGATGTAAAATAAAGAGGAGGAACAAAGGGAAAGAAACTGTAAAGGGAGGAGAATAAAATCATGAAACATACATGATGTACACATGCACATGCACATGCACATGCACATGCACATGTAATATAATTAACTTCAATCGAGTCTCTCTGCCGGGCAACAAATAAAAAAAGAGAGCGAGAGAAAAAAAAAGATAAGAAATAGAATAAAAATCATACAGGATGAATGTAGGCGGTAGCTAGGCAACAGGCAGGAAGACAGGGCAGTTTACTCATGTGCCCTGTAAGTCTACAAGCTTTATGAGTTTCCATCTATCCCTGCATTGGCTAAACAAGCACTGAAATGAAAAATAAATACAGAAAAACTAAAGAAATGTTTAGGGTCACTAACAATTCAGCCACAAGACAGAGTCAGAAAACTGTGACCAGTTAAATGTATGTTTCTGCTGTTACTGCTTTTACCACTAGGACTTAAAGGAACCTGCTTTCATTGATAGATTTTGATCAATAGGATCAAATCGATTTCAAGGGTGCTGCACCTACTGTCTCGGTCTATGTCTATAAGTTTATATATTTAGATATTGTTTATAGACGGCCATATTAACATATCACAATTTGCTCATAGGTCATTAACAAGGTGCGACAGCCTCCGCCCATAACCCTTAGTGAAGTGAGTAAACACTACCATGAAAACCTTTTAGCAGGTTAAAAATAAAATGAATGCTGCAACTTTGTAACATTTAAGACCTCAAATCTGGTCTAATCAAGCATAAAGCCACATAGCACATTTAGTGACAACCACACGAGGCCTGGTCATTGAACTTTACAATTCCATTTCACCATCTGCTTCCTTGAGGGAGCTTTCCCCTCACCTGGCCACTAGGAGGCTACAGAGCAGCAAGCACAAACAAAAGAGAGGGAGTCAGAGATGGATATGAGGAGCAAAGAGATGAGCCAGTAAAAAGCAACTTCCTGTGAGCGTCCCCAGCTCAGATCTCCCCCCCGAGCACATGCCCCTCAGCTTCCATCTTCAGGGTCTGTGAAGGTTTTCATGAGATCAGGGTATTTGATGCTCAAAGCAAAACAGTTCCCTGGTTAACTTCACGTTGGGTTTATTTATTCATCTGGATCCAGTCAGGCTTGTAACTTATCGCCAGCTGTTCACATACAATAAAGAGCGAGGTAATGTGTACAGACACAAGAATTAAAGTGTACATATGTACTCATCCCTCCCTGACAGACAAGGATTCATACTATTAAGTCAGATGCAATTGTAAAAATTGTTCACCTGTTTTGTTCTGCAAACCTACAAAGAATGAGTTGAATGTGTAAAAAATAGAAGAGTGATGTAATGCAAGACTCCATTGATTAAAGTTTGTTTAGAATATTACTGGCTAACGCCCGATGTTACCATTTTTAAGAATATTAAAAATAATTTTAACTTTCTGTTTGGCCAGTTTGTGGTCTATAAGCTAAATTTGTTGCTAATCAATGCAGCATATCGGGTTTTTTTAATGTTTCATTGGGTAATGCAGGAGTTGCTTCTTTTAATTGTCTGACATAATCCCCTCTGACACACCAGTTCAAAATTAATCCTCACAAAGCAACAAACCAAGAAAATTTCTTAGATCCTGAGAAGTTTACCCTCCTGGGATTCAAACTTTTCAACTGCGTTTTTCAAATAAATAAAAATACAAGGATTCGAAGGGAGCTGTCACTCAGACAGGGCTCTTCTGGCCGCATGGCATTAATTAACCGCTGCGCCCATGTGCCTGACTGACTTTGATTGTGCCATAGGGGCTGGTACGACATGAAAGGATGTCACTGACAGGCACGGGATCTGCCACCCGGTACGTTGATAAAAAACACACATGTAGGGTTGCAGGACAGCTCTGGGTTTAATATGCCGGCCAGGTTGTGTCTGTAGTGACAGGAAGACGTGGGTGGGAGGGCTGTGGCTCTGCTCTCCTAAATTCAAAGAGCTGATAAAAGCAACACGGCAAATACATTAAAAAAAGCGATAACGCAAATATCAGTGGGGAACGGGCGGCGCAATAACGTTTCCAAACAATGAGTTTTTCTCTCCCTCTCTCTTGTCCGGCCCCTCCCCGTGTAAAGACCAGAGCTCGGAGGCTAAGATCAAACAGTCATCGCGATGAAAAGAGCAGGTCTCCGAGGGCTGGCGGAGAGAGGGAGAGATGCGACACACAGATCAGAGAGAGGGGGAACGAATGAAGGCTAATTTGCCCTAATGATCCAGACTGTAACCAAAAAAAAAACTTCAAATAGTCGAGGGACGACCTCAAGATCAGCTGTCAGTTTGTCGTGGTTGCTCACGGATCATCTCGAGCGCCACAGAACAGCCCACACAGTGGAGTGCATCTCACTCCGAATCTGCTTTGAGTATATTTTTCATTCCGAGGCTTACATATTCCAGTTCAGCAACATTTCTATTGCTGTTGTTGAATTGAATGCCACCTCTGCAGACTTAGATTTGAAAGGAGCTGAACTGAGTGGTTGGTAGCCACTCGAGCTGCTGACAGCAAACTGCACGAAAATAAACATGGGGCGGCGAAGATGGAACGATTAAAACCACAGTGATATGTTTTCCTCATGCCAGCCTCCTCCAAAAGTGTGGAAGTCGACCTGAACAGGTTATAAAGGAAAGTGTTTGAACACGTTTTACTGCCGGTGCACTATGAGATTGATTAGCAGGAGAATTTCATCTAAGGGAACATTAAGAGCCGCCCATAATGTCTTCAGTAGCACAGTGTCCTCGCAATTATAACACGTTGAAATATCAGATGTGAAAAAAAAAAGAAAAAAGCCTGAAGAGTGAAAAGTGTATACAGTCTATTTATAGTATCCATTGTACTTTCTGCTTACAGTACCACAATTCAATGCATCGAATTCTTAAGATGCAAAGATGCTTCGTAGATTTGCAGACGTGCCCCATTATACCTGCATGTGATTATGCAAATTGAAACGAAGTGTCAGAAATCACAATTTACTGCTCACTTACTGTGATTGTATAAGAAGTAGAGAAGGAAGGGAGTTAATTCATACACTTCTTATAAGCAACAGTATAAGCAAGATAAAATAATACAGTGCCCGATTTAATCATCCTGATTGGAAAGGGCTGTTGGGTTACAGCCTTCTCTCCGAGTGCACAGTCACATACGCGAATATCACGGGTCAAAGTTCACCAAAGGGAAGCAAATGTTTTATTCTCCTCCTGGCTCACACAGTAAGAATTGAACATTGCTAAGTGCTGAATATCGATGTGTGTGAGCGAGCTCTGAAACTGTAAACATGAATCTAAAGAGCTGAACCCTGAACCTATGCCACTAGTCCATCAAATCCAGAAGTCCTGATGTTAAAGTGTCTTTAGCCACACAAACACACACACACACACACGCACTCTGTTGTTGCCATAAAATAAGAAAATGTCAACAAAAAAAAGAAGAAAAGTAAACCAGGCGTTTGGCTCTTGGTTCAATCAGCCGCCTGGTGGCCAGGAGTCACCTCAGAGGCTTCTTCCTCTCACATCGTAGGAACAAAGCAGCAGACAGCAATTTCAAACTCAGCTGCTGCTACATGGCTAACATATTTATTTATTCATCTATTTTAATTTCAGTGGATTTCCTTTTTTTTAATTCTTGAAATTCATATCTCAGTTTTACAGTTTTTGTGGACATTGATGGACTCCTAATAGCATTAAACTCAATTTAAATGTGACATTTAAATCTCTGTAAAGGTACTTCACACAGAAGTATAATGTCTGCAATCTTTTGACTTTTGTCCATTCACCGTCTCCATGATGGATGTGGTGCACCAATCAGGGCAGAACATACGGAATAAGATAAAAAATTAAAAACGCAGTTCTGACATTCAGCACAGTACTGCATGGATGATTTTGAAATGGTACTACCTGTACAGGCCAAAAACCCATTTACAGACTAACTTGAAAAAACCTCCATTACCTTTAGAGATGAAAGGTTTTCTAGGTGATATTTCCATTTGTCACAAAATAACACTCAAGGCTCTTAAAACATTAGCACGCACAGATCTTGTCCTTAGCTCCTGCTGTCTGCAGATTAGTCAAGAGAAGCAGTTATAAGGCTCTATTTTAACGATCCAAGCACATTGCCTAAAGCTCATGGTGCAAGTTTAATATCTACTTTTTGCTCATTTAGAAATAGGGGTTTCTGTGCCATGGGTGCATGGTTCTAAAGGGTTCTAAAAAGCATGCATCTCCTTTAATAGTTTCACTTTGCATTTGAAACACACACACACACACACACACACACACAGGTGCTCAGATGGCCACACATACATGTGATTTAAATAATGCAGCTGCTGTCTGGACATTTTTAGGAAAGCACACACAGGGAATCTCATTTTAGATTCAGTGAATTTCTTGGCTTTTTTACAGGTTCAGTTTTTTCTGTGGTAGAGAATGAGAATAGAGTTTGCCACAGACGGATGAGGCTATAACACACTAGAGGAAAGAACAAATAAAAATGCTAAATTTGGGGCACTTTAATGTCACGCTGCCTTGGCCACAGTTTGCCCTCTGCAGCACAGCAGAGCATCTTCAATAGATATATGGAGTACACTGTATGGTTGAGTGAAAAATAAAAAGTTTGAGATGTTCATTAATTTTTTGTCATGAAAAATACAGCAGAGAAGCCCACTCCGCACATACACACACCATCAGCCTTGAACGCCTCCGTGTGGAGCTCTCCAGGTTCGCCTATACATATTCACCTGGATGTAGTGAACTCTGGTGACTCATGGTCATCTTTCATATGGCATGTATAGAAAATCAAAGGGGACTAAAGCTGATGGCTTTGAATCGAGCTTCTGTTGATCCATCGTTCTTCCATTCGAGCGCTTCCCTGACGTCTCAGTCTTTGCCGCACTGAGTAATAAAATTGTTCACTGGAGTGAAATGATTTGACTGCCTTGAGTGAAAAGGTAACAAAAAACATACTTGGTTTATAGACAATGCCAAAAGTTACTGAGTCACCATGGAAACAGCAGATAGGCCAGCAGCAGATCACTTAGCGATCAACATGTTGCATGGACAGAAAAGGCTAGTCGGTCTGAAAGCTGAGAGAGCTTTCATTGTAAAAAAGATGGATAAAATGAACAGTTAATTTTACTTATGAGACTACTCTGCATTATTCAACTGCCAGGAGGGGGCATGCATAACATGGACAAATTAAAATGATATAGTCCAACTGTACATAGTTTTAAATGGACTCCAACAGTTCCTGAACACAAGGGAACAAGAGTAGTTGTAGCAGTGGGCATGACTCATGAGTAGGGATGGGTATCGTTTGGTTTTTATCCGATACCGGTTCCTAACCGATACTTTTAAAACGATACCGGTGCCTGAACCGATACTTTTTTCAAAAAAGTGCACAAAACGATGCTTGACTAAGAAAGGCTTTTTTTATTGCCAAATATATTAACTGTTTAAAGTAGATTATAAATATAAATAAATACAAAACCCTTTTTAACTTAAAACTATGAATAACATACGAACTGTTAACAAAAGTTTACACTATACTTAAATAAATAAAAATAAATACAAAACACACACACTCTGACTCGTGACTCAAATGAAGACTGAGGGTCGCTTTTCACTCAGAGACCCCCGTGTCTCCGCGGCGGGGGCTGTCGCAGGCAGGCTTCGGCCCGCCTTCGCCCCACTAAAATGCGGTCGCTTTTATGAAACATTTCTCGGCGTGGTCTCCGTTCCTCCCGCCCCGAGCCTTTCCAAGCCGACCCAGAGCCGGTCGCGGCGCACTGCCACGGAGGAAATGCGCCCGGCGGGGGGGGGGGGGCAGCGCCGGGGAGAGGTGTCGCGAGGAGATTCCATATTGGAACCGGTTCTCGGTACCCAACCCTACTCATGAGCAGGCAGTTGCTCTTCATTATGACTCAACCAGGACACATCTCAACAAGGAGCTCAATTATATTCAGCTGACGATCGTGTCCAGGAAGCTTCGTGTTGCCTGGAGGGGTAAAATATGCAGGATTGCACTCACCAATCAGTAGTGACTGGCTCGTCCATTCCAGCAGTCCATAAACGACCTGCAGGACCTCTGTCGTTTAAAAAACATGCATAGTTTATTCCGTCTGTTCTACATTCTGTCATTTTTCTGGCAATTTTTTCAATCAGTGTATTCCTGGCTCTGTCAAAAGGAAGACAACATTTTCATTCCTAACCTGACATAACATATGCAGCTCTGATTGGCTCAGTTGTTTATCCAACTAGAAAACAACAAAAGGAGCATAACATTACGGAACATAGACTGTATTTAAAGATAGACGACATGACAATTCCCTATAAAAACTGTGTGAAACATGATAGACATGTCTGTGAAGCTTCTAAGCCGCCCAGGTCATGGCATCTTCAGAAGTTGGAAAAGGGTACGTCGGCAACTGGACTTGCTTGCATTTCTAGAAGACGCTTCACCTTTCATCCAAGAGGCTTCTTCAGTTCTAACAATTGGAGGTTTCAGGTACTTTTCCTCTCTTGGTCTTTACCATTTGCTGAGAGTCATTATGTTAAATAGGCAAGTCGTTAACCCCCCCCACCACCAGTTGTGGGATATTGCTCAAGATTTTCAGATATGAGACTCATAAGAAAGTGGGGGAAAAGTCATTTTTAATTGTATCAGCCATTGTAGTTTGTTCAGCGATATATTTTAAGTATGTACATTCAATACAAGTTCAGTGCAGTTCAAAGAAAACTATCCCTGTGGGTCCATTTGATTTGCTGATCTTTCCAAGTGAACAGACATATACTGTAGGTCTCTTTTAGGGCAACATTGTTTCAAAAATATTTGCATATCTGCTCTGCTCGGGAGAAGAGACACTTGAGAGCACTTGATTTTTAAAAATGAGAACAGGCTCATGGCAACGAGCGCAGCAGACTTTGAAGTGTAAATGAGGAGAGACGGACCAAAGACGGTTTGAATTTGGACAAAATTGGAGGAGAAAATGAATGAGGAGAGGTGAGGTGATGTAATGTTTAGTGGAAGTGAGCCAGCAAAGTTAGGGAGGTAGGAACAGATAATGAGAACAATGGGCTGATGAAAGTAGAAGGAATGTCCTGATCTTTGTCCTCTTCTAGGTCTCTTTGCAGTTTTATCACAGGGCTACAGAGAGATGCTTGGATTTTGTCCCGACATGCAAAGTGAATTGTAGGACAACAAGTTCTAGACTCAAAGCTTATCAAAGCAAACACGCGGCAAATTACCATATTTTGGAGAAATAAAGCAAAGGGAGTGACTGATTATGGCTTATTAACTGTAGACTTACCTGAGATGCACCATTGTTAGGGTTGTCGTTGGCATCATTGGGATGTGGTGGACGCAGGTAACCCATGAGCTCAATATTTATTGGGTTCACTCATCTTCATCGATGGTCACTGGGATTCCTGGCCTGTACGACGTCCTAATAGCAACACACAGTAAAGAGAAAATAAATAAAAGAGCTAGAATGGCACTCAGCAGGGCACACACCTCCACCAAGGCCCAACAACTATATTAAAACTCAATCAAGCCCCACACAATCACATACACTAATCGATATTTGTCAACCAAATCTTTTTTTTTCTCATCAAGATCCACAAACGATTCCTTGGGAAATAAGAGAAAACGTAACAACACCATAACCAAATGTCTCATGGTAATCAATTCAGTATTTTGTTTTGCAAAATCCTGCAGACAAACAAATCAACCACATAACTAATAGACAGGGGTGAAAACATAACCGCCTTGGTAACAAGACATGTATATTACATGTAGCAATGCACAACTTGTCCTTTGGGCCCTTTCAACCCCCACAGGGAGAAAAGGGATCTGGTATGGAAGGAATACCGATTTACTTTTCTTCTACAATTGTGACTTAAAGGATCAAGGATTTTCAGACATCTCAATTCTGCAAGTAAAAATGTGGAGCTCTCTCTGGAGAATGGTCAAAGGGAAATTAACTTCTGGCTTGTAAATCTCAAAACTATCCACAGGTGAGCTGCATACCACAATTTTTCACAAGGACGCAGACCACAGTGCAACTCTGCATGCTGACTGCTGCCACCCACTTCAATTTCGGCTCTTAGGAGCTGAAATTGAAGTGGGTGATTAATCATAATCATAAGTGGAGCATATTAAGTATTGATCCACTCTTGCAGAAGTTGTGCGCTGAACTTGCTCTCATTGTCTCCAGGAGGGTTCCCACGCTACAAATTAACCTGGTCCACAGCTACCAAAGACTTCATTGCCCAACAAACCTGTGGGCCAGTTTCCCACTGGCAGGTAACATTTCTCAAACTGACACATTTGTATATGTACCTGCAAACTAAGGAAGTATATAATCTTGAATCCATATCTATAAAGACAGAATGGAGGAGCCCAAAACTGCACAATAAGTCCACACAAGCCTATGATCGATTACTAGAATCAAGTATGGCACGTGAGATCCTCTTCTTTGAAAGTGTTTGATAGTTTGTGGTGATAGTTTGATCAAACCTTGCGAAGGAAAAACATTCAGGATCGTCGCACTGAATCCCAGGACTGAAAGATGAAGCTCACTTTCTGCCAAGCCTCTATTATCTTCTGTATTCTCTCTTCTGAGCCTTAAAGATAATATATTTTTTTCGATACAGGCACTTAGTGTAATCCCTCACGCTGATAACAGGTGTGTACTCAAATACAAACTTGATATGAGAAAAGTTTCAGAAAATCTTTAATAAGACTTACAAGGTTTCATAAACTTAGTAGGCAGTCAGGAAAGGCTGAAGGCAGTATCAAAAAAAGGCTTGGTAACAAAACTCTCTGAGTATCACACAAGAAAAACTACTGGAACCCTGACGATAAAAACAAAGTGGCAGCGAACAATAGGGAGCCGGCTTTAAATACAGGAGCTGACAAGAAACAGGTGGGAACAATCGAGGCGCGGCAGGTAATCACAGGATAGAAACCAGACAAAGACGGGAAGTGAAGTGCTCCGACACAATAAACACAGCAAAATACGAAATAAAACAGGAAGTAATAAACTCAAACTACAAATATCTGAGACACAAATCCCCAAAACAAACACAAGGATATCTACAAGGTGTCCAAACAACATGACACAGAACAAAATAGAAAATAGAAAACAAATAGAAATCAAAAAGTCAACAAAGAGTCCTTCGACAATGTAAGTTTTCCTTTTCTTCATATATACATAACCCGGCTCACTTTCTGTAAACATATTTGTTTAACAGAATGCATGGGATCGATTAGATGTGATGTTGAATTCATCTTGTCTAATTTCTATTATGCTGCATTATAGTTCTTCATTTCATGATTTTCTTGTATTATTCAGTCTGGATTTAACATTTCCCTTTCTGGTTGGGATTGAGCACCCTCCATGGGCTATGGAGTCTAGTACTAGGCCATAGCTGTTGAGCAGAGTGTCATTAATGACCAGTATGCAATCCCAATTGACTAGTTGTTAGTCAGACCGTGATGAAAAGCTAGAGATGAATAATGTTGCTATGCTGGTTTGCCTTCATGCTCTGGGAATAAACTCATGATATACTTTCGTCTGAAGACAGAGTGCCTCAGTGCTTCTCTCCATGGCAGTCTACATTATTCAACACACAAGACTCCTGGGACCTCATTCTTTGTACTTGCCTCACTAAAGAGCACCTGTCAGATCAGCAAGAGCCAGGCGGCACTTCGTTCCCTCCCTTTAAATCCCACATAATTCTCAGCTCAATTTTAAAACTCAGGGTTCTTGTTGATGACCCAAAACGTCCAGCATGACGGGACAAACATGTTGCAGATTTTCCAAACGTAGTAGACAATGAAAGGGGACAATTAAGACAATAATACAACATGTCCAAAGATGTTGAAGATGTTTTCTAATGTGATTGAGTGAGACACAGAGGCTTAGGTTTGATTGTTGTGCCTGATAAGTGAGACCGTTCACTGTCACTGCCGGTGCTCATTAAATTTCTGGCTGTTCTCTATTGGCTGAATAGCGCCACAAAAAAGGAATCATGTTTTAAGGTCATCTGTTTGAACCCCAAACCTGCTACAAAGAGAAAATTTCTCATTTAATTTCTGTGGGTGGTCAAGCGAACATCATTTAGCTTTAACATATAACTATCACCTTGGTGCCTGACCTTCACTGACCCATACTTTAAGTGACAGAGCACGGTCAGATGGTCGGGCTGATTAGCAGCAGCAGCAGCAGATCTCCGTGCAGGTGAGATTTTGAAGTGTCTCGTTAATTCAGATTTTTTTTTATCCTAATGAAGAACTTTCCTCAAAACCCTCAGATAATAATCTTGTTAAATCATAAAAAGGTCAGAGTGAATGAATCACTTTTCTGGAGGAGTAAGCTAAGGAGCTAAGTCTCCAGTTGGCTGAAAAGAAGGAGAGAGAGAGTGTTGTATTTAGAAATCCTCATTTATTCAACACGTCAAAAGATACAATAGCTTTGAACAGAAAGCCATGCTGGATGCTGGAGCCAATCCCAAGAGGTGTGACCCTGGACATATCGCCAGCACATCACAGGGCCAATATACAGAGACACACCACTCCTCACACTCACAGGGAGAACATGCACACAATTGCACGGCGCAAATTACAAGAGCCCCAAGTTTTTCAAACACATTTGTTGCCCGACCAACACTTCAGAGGGATGTAATCACAACGCAGCAGCTACTACCGTAAGACAGATGACAAGTGAGGTGTTTCCTGCAGTGTTGGTGATACAACAGTGAGAGGGATTGAGAAAACAGCTGTCATTCTCTCGGCAACACTTCCACATTCTCCATCAGAGGTAGTGGTGAGATGTAGTTTGCCTGCCGGCGTGTCATTTGTTCAGTTAAAAGAGGACTCATGGGGGTGGACAGTCAGGGATCAACATGAATCAACACTTTTTTTTATCTGGTGCTGCAGTGAAATGCCTTCAGTTACACAAGCCTCCCCCCAAACAAAATGTAGAAAGATGTTTTTTTTCTTGTCTTATCTGAAAAATACCACATGCTGCATTCAGACAGCCTTAACACATACAGTTTGAAATTCAGCTTGGATATGCACATTGCACTTTAAGATTTACAGTATAAAACTAACCTGAGTACACCCCTGTGCAAAATCATAAAAATATTAGATGGCTCACGACTAAAGCATCATAAACAGCAAACAATCTAACAACAGGTTATATAGACTCCAAAAATATGGGCAGAAGTGTGTTATGGATTTTTTGTTAGATTTTTGGGTTCTTTTCTTATCTCCTTTTGCTCCTGGGATTTGTTTTCTGTCTTTCATGCTCGGTTTCTCATGCCAGTGTCAGTGTGTGTTACTGGTTCTCAGCCACTCACCTTAAGCTCCGGGCCAACCACCTTGCCAGAAAATCATCTTTTAGTGGATCACACTCTCCAGTCACTGTCACTGTCACGCCCAGGCAGCTCCACTTGGACCCACACTCTGGGCCCCCCTTAGCTAGACACTGGACCCCCATACCTCAACACCATTCCTCTTCACTGATTCATGGAATCCTTCCCCTGCTCCGTCGACTGGTATGATAGGAGTTTATCCTTTAGTTAGCTCAAACATTTATCTCGGCTTAAAAAACATTTATTTTTGCACAACTTCCTGTGTGTGTGTTGTTGTGTGTGTCATTAACTTTATCAGCAGCACATAGTCTACTTTCCCCAAAGGCACAACAAAGTGGTTCCATCTGTGATTTCCAATTAAGGTTAAGTGCATTAACAATGTTATAAAAGGGGCCATGAATATCCCAGCTCCCTCAGTTTTAGCCGTGGTTGAGTGTAAAGCAACACGGTCCCAGACGGTAACGGTAGCAACAGTTACTACTGCTGCTACTCAGAATGAACAGTTGAATCAGCGGTAAGAAGAGGTAGACGAAGAATGAATTCATCATTAATGCAGCCTGGCATTTAAAATACCGACGAGTAAGCCCTTGTGACCTGCACAAGAATTACCTGTAGAATCTGATGTCTAAATCACAGCTCAGGCCGAGCAACGGACATGAATGAAGTCAACCTCCATAAACCTGCGATAATGAACTTTGGCAAAGAACATGAAAAGAAGCCAGAAGGATGTGAAGGATGTGTCAGGTGAAAATTGAGTTTGTACAACCAAATATTAGATGAATAAAAAGATGACCCCCAGGTTACCGAAGCGTGGCAGGCGAGGAATTAATGATCCCAAACACGCTGCAAAAATCAAATATGAAAGGTGAAGGCTTGATGTTACTTGAATCAAGTTAAACCCATGGAGCATTTTAGAGTGGAAGCAACAGATTCCTTCCCTTCATAGATTTGTGTAAGACTGATACCATCCACACCAAATATAAATAAAAAAGACCACAATGCAATCTCACTAATGACGCGTGCATTGAATTTGTTGCAAGTGATTCTTCAGAGTGACCTTTTCATTATAGCTACAACTTTCTCTTCTTTCAAGTTAAATAGATTTGTAATTGATTGTTATTGACCAGAGGTGCACTCAGTTTTCCTGCGTTCTGATTATACTTCAGACTGACAGTG
Organism: Limanda limanda; assembly: GCF_963576545.1. NCBI lineage: Eukaryota > Metazoa > Chordata > Actinopteri > Pleuronectiformes > Pleuronectidae > Limanda > Limanda limanda. Next base: position 17,712,934 of record NC_083651.1, on the reverse strand, counting down.
AATTCATTTTCTTCTGTCAAGATCTGCGGAGCACCAAGTGGATTTGTGGGGACTTAAGAGAGGAACTCGCACATTACAATCTGTTGGCCTTGCATTGCTGCTTTCCCTGAATCCAGTCACAGTCAACTGGAAAACTCATTTTGTTTCTATTTACTTCAAAGTCTCAGTGGTTTGCCTGCTGTAACATCTGTGTTTGGGCGGTAAGCTGCAAACTGAAATTGATGTTGAGCATTTTCGGATTCAAGTGTCTGAGTTTTTGAAAAACTTTGACAATGACTATGATGTATTTCCCATTCAATTTTTTTGTACTGATATGCAGACGCAAGCACGCTCCACTGAACAAGATGAAAAAAAAATCTCTATGAACAAATTCTGTATGAAAATATGCATATCTGTAGGTGAGGGACACCATTTTGGAACCAGAAGCATATTGAATTCTGTTTCTAGCATAACCAATCATATTTGAGCAGGACGATGTCCATGTGTCGAGCAAAACAGGAGGAAGACATTGACCGAAATATATAATTTTCTATTCACATTAAAGGGATAGTTCACCGAAATGTTTCATTCACCCATTATCTACCCACCACTATGGCGATGGAGGGTTGGGTGAAGTGTTTGAGTCCAAAAAACACTTTCAGGGCTAAAGAGCGTTGCATCCAAATTCAATACAAGTGAAGTAACTGCCGACAACTTCTTCAATTGTAAAAAGACAACAGAAAGAAAACATAAAATACCTCCATACTGCTCCTGTGGTGTCATCCAAGAGTCCATAAGCACTGACATTCAGATTCGACTTGAAACAGCGTCATTTACACCATGTTTTTTAGCCTATGTCCTCTGTTATCATCCTCCTAGTTACTGCTGCAGTAACTGCAGCTATCGCAAGTTCAGCGAGAGCTCACACATGTGTCCTCATGCAGTAACACACAGTACAAACAAAACCAGAGCCCCACCTGGAAAAGCATCACTCCATAGTTCTACAAGTGGTCAAGGTCGCCATGGGATTCCTTTAAACAAATTCACAGCTAAGGGTGAGGAAGGTAAAGAAAATAAAAAACCTCTTCACCGCCTGGTTTGACCTCCTGCTGCTGTCACACAAGCAGAAAATGATCAGTCAGTTTGAGAAATAGATTCAGTTAGAGCTCCAGCAGTGCAGCTACAGAAATCTCTCTCAACTCCCATCACAGCTGGATGACGCACACTCACACACGCACACACACACACACACACACACAGAGACTGTGGTGTTGTGTGCCTCGACAGAAATGCAACAAGAGAATGAGGAAGAGAACCAATCTATACTCACATTTCATTATCTCCTCCTTTTGGCATTTTCGATCAGATGAACAAAAGCTTCCTCCATCTGTTTGAGCCTTTCTGTAAGAGCGCCTGGCTCACCAGAAGGCTTCCGTGCATCTCATTCACATTTAGGAATGAAAGTCCATGTACAGGCCTGATCAGCTCACAGGGACACACTGGACATATACCCTTAACATATTCATCTTTTAACACTGAGCTACACTAAGCTACTGTTACATCATCATCATTTTTTAAATTTTTTATATTCTTCAAGAAATGCATCCAACATGTTTGGTCCTTGGAAACTCAGGCCTTGGCACTACTGCGCTTTGGATAATATAAAGTTTATCACGTATTACCATCTGTGTGATTATTACTTCACCACTGTTAGAGCAAAACATCCAAGGCTTAGTTCTCATGTCACACAACCCTTCACACCTTATTATCAATACTGACAGGTTGGGATTTAAATCTCTGGTTACTGTTGTGTTGTGGTTGATGAACAGAGAATGAAATAAAGCTCAACAGGGGAATAGTTCAATGTCAGTGTTTGTTAGATCTTTACATAAACTTGTGCCGTTTCTCATTTCTAAGTAGACACCCAAGCTATGACTCAGCAAGTTTGTGTGGGGCGCCCAAAGCTGCTTTGACATAACAAGCACAGTTATAAAGTCGATGACTTCAGCAGAGCCATTGGTTTAAGTTAGTATTGCAAACACTGCTTGATGCTCCTCATGGGAAGTACAAACATCTGTTGTGTAGGTTATCAGAGGATGGAGAAGAAGTGTTCAATTACACTGCTCTGCCCCCCCACTACTGCAGCAAAAACTATGGCTAACTGAAATGATAGACACTTTGCATTCAGAGAGAATTAGATTTGCTCTCTAAAACCAACGCAGGGCATTTAAGAAGACATTTAGCATTACATTACATGTCATTTAGCTGATGCTCCTCCAAAGCGACTTACAATTAGTGCATTCAACCATGAGTGTTCAATATACTTTCCAGTAAATTGTGTCATCTCAGTTGTTTCTTTATGTTCTCTTGTTTTGTAAGAGAGAAAAAGAGGAGAATGGATAAAAGCATCAAGTCATGATATTGTAATCTTGTCGAGGGACTATACATTCTGCAGGGTTAAGACTGCATGTATGCTGTTTTATTGACAACTAAATATAGAAGGAAGGTATTTTGAATTTCTATGTCTTCTTTGAAAATATCTTATTACAGCAGCATTGGCAACTTGGGGGTAAGAAATAGTCATATAAAGTTGGGAAACAGCACAAGTGTGATCCAGTGTCGACAGGGAAACTAAAAGGCTCAGTTGCCTAAACCCACTTAATAGAAAATAGAGGATACTGTGATTCTTCCTGTATTTCATTAAGAATGAGACATGTTTTTTTTGTCCTAAATGATGTCGCATTTTTTAGATCCGACACCTCCGTCTGTGTTAAGCCAGAACCACAAACTGCTCATGTTTGCCGCCTCAGAAGTTGTAATCAGGACCACAAATCCCCTAGCTCCCTGAGTAAACTGGTGGTGCATGAATTTACAAATCCATGGCAACAAGTTTCCACCGGATTTCCACAGGCAGAACAACCTTAACCACACAACTGCTCACTCCGTGCTCCTTCTCTCCGTGCACCGCGTCCTCCTCATGCTGCAGGGAGATAATCAGCAGTTCATTGGGGATCAGATCAGACAGATGACATGAGGTCTCACTTTCTCTGACAGGAAGTTGATGTTCAGTGCCTGATTACGTCTGTCAAGCCACAGATCCACCAACTATATATTTTCTCCACGTACAGTGGCTTAGCTGCTAAAAGCTCCTTTCAAAGACTGAATATAAAGAGGGACAATTTGAGGGCTCCCAAAAAGTGAAGCCAAATCATCTGCATTGCCCCCTGGTGTCTGCCTGCAATATAGGTCGTAAACCCCGCCTTCTCCATGTTAGTGGATGGCACCAGACTATAATGTTAATGTATTTTAAAATAGTTTCTCTCATTTGAGGTAATTTTTATCAAATTTAATTGTGCAATAATCATTTTCTTTACATACAATTTCAATTCACACATGAGCAATAGTGTTATACTGTATATATGATGTTTACTTTGTATATGTTGTGTTGATTATATTGTATCTTTATTTATTTATTACTTGTATTGAGTTTATTTTTCCCTATACCCCTTGCTTCTGTGACACAACTAATTTCCCCACAGTGAGACTAATACATTACATTACATGTCATTTGGCTGACGCTTTTGTCCAAAGTGACTTACAATTAGTATACTCATTATTTTATGAGGGGCCATTTAGGGGTTCAGTATCTTGCCAAGGACACTTCGGCATGCAGATGGGGAAGAGTGGGGATTGAACCGGCAACCTTCTTGTTGGAGAACGACCACTCTACCCCCTAGGCCACAACTCCCCATAATATTATAATAGAATATATAATAATATATATAATATATAAAACATATAATAGAGCATTAGCATATCTTCTCTTATCTTTCCTCGTGTTCAGGTGCTAATATTTCTGGTAAGTTTGGTTTGAATGGGTTATTTGAGGCTATGAATGTTGGTTGAATCTGCTTTTGTACAGTGGACTGAAGTGGAGACGCGTGTTACATTTTCATATTCAGCCTGTAGCTCGACTGCCTGCTCAACACCAAAGAGAGAGAGTGAGTGACTAGAGCGAACACAGCGTCGAGCCTCTTTGCCCAAAGCAGCTGCCTGTTGCTGCCAAAGATGAATGAATGAGCAGGAAGTCATGAGAACGCTCTGTGAGCTGTAAGCTGAGGTGAGCAGCACGTTGTAGTCTGATACACTGCTTTTTCTAAGAAGTACTCAAATTATTATAGCTGCATTTTCCCAACATCATGTCATTTAAAAAAATCTGATTCAATCCAATTACCCCTAAAAATTCCATGAGTAAAAATCACACAGTCAAATGAATCTGTTTTTCACCCCTTATTGCTAAATGCATTGAATCTAAATATTGCCGGGGTGGAGTCAGCAGTGAGACAACCTCTGGTTTATGGTTTGGTTTATTCGGGACTGAGGTTTTTCTAATGAGCTCAGCCGAGTGCTGGAGCAAACGAGTCAACACAGCTACAGCTCGTGTTCGCTGCTGCTGCAACACACGGAGAGTTTGGCCAATTAGAGAGAGACAGAGAGAGAGAGAGAGAGAGAGAGAGAGAGAGAGAGAGAGAGAGAGAGAGAGAGAGAGAGAGAGAGAGAGAGAGATAGAGTGTAGGTAGAAATGAAACATTAGCGTTTGTCCTTTGTAAAAAGCAGAACTGCCAGATTATGCTGATGAAAAATTTGTATGCGCACTTTCTCTTCCCTCAGCCTCGTTTTGACACCATGAAATACCAACCTACCTGCCGTGCACTCTCACTTGACATTTAGACCAACCCAAGTCCACAGAGTCTATGTGTGAATCAGCTTTTTTCTATTGAAGCACTGATGAAAAAAAAATGACTCTAATAACTTCTCCACTGCACAGATACACTCACACAAAAACAACCACTGTGAATCCGTCCCTCTTAGAGCACTGGAAGTACTGGTACATTATTCACGGCGACTGGTGTGACTGGGCAACACATCCCAGCAGAGAGTGGGTGGACTGGGTTTTGGATGTAAAAGAGTGCACAATGCACAGTTGAATTTGCCTTGAAGATTAAAAGTAAATGTGCCATTTTCTCGGGGAAAGTTAAGTCTTTCTGGCTTTGATGCCTTTTCTCTCTAATTGCTAGGTTGTTTCATTCCCTCTCTGTGGGTAATAGATGCCTCGGAAATGAATACAGGTCCTTCTGCAGGGAGAAAGGAGAGAAGGAAGTCACTCAGGCAGAGATAATCCTGCACTGGCACGAATAAGGAAATACACACTGACTCTCAGTTTGGGCGCGTGAAGATAATCAGAGCTCAGTACATCCCCAGGCGACTCAGAGGAGCGATCATTGTTTTCATCTGCGCTCCCTTCGGCTCTTTAACCCTTTGACAATGAAACGGTTTTAAGGCATCGAGGTATCAAGTTGCCTGTTGTCGTTATGCTGCTTTTTAGATCGTGGAAGAGGTTATCTCGTATTTTTCATCTAAGGGGGTAAATCTGGAAACATGGGGTTCTCACTCACCTGACTCTGACAGTGACTGAAGGGTTATCTCCCGATGAGTCAGCATTTATACATGGTTGTAAATTCTGACTGATTCAATCAGCCGCGCATAATCTAGATTTTGAGAGTCGGTTCAACAGGAGTCATTTTAATCTACACAGTGCCAAATCGGAACAGACGCTATTTCAGGGCTGTACAATCATTTTGTAAACAGTTGCTCAGAGTGTGGGCTGGTTTGTGCTGTCACCTCACAGCAGAAAGGTTCCTGGTCTTTCTGAGCAGAGTCTGTACGGTTATGTATGTTTTTTCCAGGTACTCCGGCTTCCAATAATCTGCCGAGTAAACATTACAATAGGTGATACCATATCAATGTGATAAAACAGGGGATAGAAGCCCCCCCCCTTTTTTTCTTCTAAGCGATTAAATTTTTTCTAAATCTTGTATATTTGGACATAATAATAAAAGGAACAGCTTAAGTAGCCTACGACTCGACCATTTTATATTTAAAGCAAATTTCTGTGCTAATTGGAAACAGTTGTCTGCTTTAAAACAAACTCACTTTTACCGAACTCGAACATTTGCTGTTTAAAGATACAGCATTAGCTTTATCCTCATTTTACAGATCCGGTAATGTCCTCCAGTCCGCCCCAGAGGCATCATTTAATTATTGTTTATTTTATTTATTTACTGAAAACGGGCTCTTAAGAGAGACATTCAATGTAAATGAACAGAACTAAAGTGAGCTGAGCAATTATTAACCACAGGAAGTAAAACAGATTTATCAGTGTGAAATCACCAGAGGAGGAATTTAAACCAGGGTTTCACTCTTGCACACCCCCGCAAACGCAAGCCCCTAAATGCATTCTGAACCCTCATGCACCATTACTTGTGCTGATATGAAGCGAGTTGCAAAAATCACTGCAATTTTTGGAACCTTTGTAATAATAATGAAAGGAAGCTTGACCACCCACTCTGCAGCTGTACAATGCAAAATCCTTATCCTTGGACCCACAGCTTTCACAAAGTGTGACTCCCAGTGCTGCAGATAGACAAGTGGAACCGTTTCTATCTCTGGTACATTTACATGAATGTTGTGGAAATACAGATTGATGTGAAACACAAATTCACATCTCATCATGTCGTCCATACACGCACGCACACACACACACACACACACACACACATACACACACACACACACACACACATGTAAGCACACTTCAGAACAGATATAATTTGCACACTAGATTTTCAAGCACAGCCACCACACGTCTGGAAAGCTGCAAATTAGACACCAGGGAAAATGTTTAACACTTAAACAAAAACGATGAGATATACAGAGATAAGCAGTTGTTGGTGTATTTGTATGAAAGTTAATGAGTTTAAAAAAATGTCATGTTTACTTTCGAGGAGACCAGCTGTCTTCGTAAATGATGTTAGTCATCTGTTATGACACACAAGCACGCACACACACACACACACACACACACTGACGTACCTCAATGACTTCAGAGGACATTACATTGATTTACATTGATTTCCTGGAGACTTAGTCTAACCCTAACCCCCCCTTCTAACAGTCATATTAACCTAAAGTACCTTAAAACATGCTTTCACCTTAAAATGTAATAATTTGGCATGATAACCTTAGGCTTTTTATCTCCATAAGGAAGACAAGTGCAGTGATAATGTGGATTTAGGTCCCCACAACATGAGTAATACCTGGACCACACACACACACACACACACATACCCTTACCCTAACCTTCAACATCACATCTAAATGCTGAACCCAAACCCTGTAAGCTAAACACAATTCTAACCCTAAAACCAAGCCTTAACCCTCAAACAGGCCATTCAAAGTGGGTCAGAAAGTGAGGACCAGTCAAAATGTCCTCAATGTCCCAGAAGGACACCTGTAGAAATACACACACACATACATAGAATCAACAATTAAGCTTTTACTTCACTTTAACCATGATTTCAGTAATTTTCTCCTCCACAGTTTCTTCCTACTTTGTCGTTGCAGATTAAAAAAACACTTTTTTATTTCTCCTCATCATCAACAGTGGAGAAAATTTAGTTTAATGGTGATTGGACAAATTAAAGCTGAGGCATTACATAATGATTAAGACAAATTTTAACATCCCTGAACATCCTTTTGTCTATAATAAAGAGATATTGCCACATTCTTCATTGATATAATCACAATGATTTTTTTGCTAGAGAGCGAAAAAAAAGAGATACTGATTTATACTAAGTACAATTAATGCATAGTAGCGTTGGTTAGTTTCCAGCTGGTTGCAACAAGGCTTTCAATTTTGTTTTTTCTACAGTCTGACTGCGTGAACTCTCTCTTGGCCTTCGGCTGTTCTTGTATTCTTCAAAAACCAATTACTTCACAAACCTTGCAGCACTGCCTCGATGATTATGCATGTGATAAAAGCCTTGTGCAGCTGGTACTACTGACTTGGCCGATCAGGGGAATTGGAGCAACGTTCACTTACACAAACCACTACAGAGAGGCTGGATGGGTTTGCTCCTTCGCGGTCGTGGGTATGGGAAGGGCATGCAAATTGAATTTTCAAACAATATTCTGCTTTGATTGTAATAACACACAACGTAGACCAGATTAAAATATAATGTGTAGCAAATTGGCTTCAAGAAGTCATCCCTCTCTAAAAATTTTAGGAATTCAAGATAAAGAACTACCTACAAGAAAATCTTGTATGGGTTCAGTGACATCATTACAATGCTTTGTGGTTGTTATACAAAGGCTCCTGCTTCAAGTGAAAAGAACCATTTTATTTGAGAGTATATTGCGAATCTGAAGCAGAAAAGGGAGGTGGCTTCAAATACAAAGCAAACAAATTACCTGCCAGATCCTGGCCGGTCTGCCCCTCACCAGGCGTTATCTGTGCCTCCATTATTTGATAGCTCATGATCTAAATGAAAGTGGACTGACAGAATTATATGGGTGCGATTTTACCATGACCCAGACTCTGTTTACAGATCAGTCCGACCGGGGAGAAGGAGGAGGTACAAGATAAGCAGGGGTCTCTTTAGGGAATTAAAACCATGCCGCGACAATGGAGTTTGAGCCCATCTGTAAACAGGGCATGTAGTGAGTGACACAAGACAGATGATGACTAAAGAGGTAATATAAATACGAAAACTGGATGAATACAAACGCCTTAGGGTGAAAAAGAGGAGCCGTACACATAGAAGACACATACGAAGATGTCAACTTGCAAAGACAACGAGATTCGAGAGCTTCTGGTGATGAGAGTCAACACCTTAGTTGATGTGCTCCAGACAAAAACACAAGATCATCATTTTCCTGTTGTTAAGAACACGTCTGACCAAGATAATGTCCTGCGATGTCCTTTATATATGAAAGGCAAACTCCATAGGAATGTCCGCACTCAATATTCTAGACATTTGCTACAGTTCTTGCAGTCAGGGAATTTTTTTTTGCTTTTTTGCTTGTAACAGCCGCCTCCAGCTTCTTAAAACCACGCGAGCAGAGAGAGAGAGAAGCAGTGAGACAGAAGCAAACAGTTTAGGTTTTGAGAAGGAAAAGCAAAACAATGAGGTGAAAGAGGCTACAAAAGAAATGGTGGTGGCGGTGGTGTTGTTCTTACTTATATGACTGTGAGTTTCTGTAGGACAAGAAGAGAAACAGTAGTTTGGGTGGTGGATTTGGAAATCAATCTGTCAGAGTAGTCACACACACACACACACACACACACACACACACACACACACACACACGCACACACCAACAAACACACAGAGCTGCTGCCAGTCCGGGGACTTGCCTATTGACTGTTTTTGGCCTAAAGACTGCAGAACCACTCCAGCAGGCAGAAAATGCCCTATTTTTCATGTAAATGCAGCTCGCTCGTTGTTTTGGAGCCAGAGAAAATTCAGGCTCTCCAACTTTAAAAGCCATTATTGCCATTACCAGGGCTAGATGCTGCCACTCTGCTCCAACCACAGTCAAACGACAACATTGTGTTGATACTGGGAGACAGTTTTAGCTTACAACCACTTTACTTTAAAATCTGAGATGCCACACTGGGATATTTCCAAACCTCTTACTGGAGGGTGTCAATTAAATGTGAAAAACACAATCCGACTTTTCCTCTGAATTGTCCTGGTGCTATGAAGGGAACAGGAATAACTGAGATTTTGCTTCATCCTAATTATGCGAGAGGATTCCATCAACACATTCGGTCCTTTTTCTACACAGAGGAAGTATGTGTCCGATGGCTCGAGAACATGGAGCCGGTGGGAATAAAAAAGAACCTCGAGCCAGTGGCCATATTTAGAAACAGAGAATGCCAGGTGGTGCAATATGTGTGTTAATGGGCTTGAACAATAATTATTTCTCCTGCAGTTGAGAGAAAAATACTCACAGCCTCCTCTCTGGGGGCCAATCGTTTCTAACCCGAGTTGAGTGTTTGTGGGCCAATTTTAAATATCAATAGTGGAAGACGCCCTCGTTTTGCCATTAAGCGGGTGTGTGAGTGTTTTTAATGGCAGAGAAAGTTGTCACTGCTATTGAAGAAGATTGGACTCGCGTTACCTGTATCTCCCCCAGTGCCGACCGAGACGTGACTCATCTCTTCTCCAACTCGTGTTCGTGATTGTGCACAAGTGAGCTTTTGGGTAAACATGTTTGCCCTTGGTCATTGTTAGTGTGAGGCAGCAACCTGCAATGATCCCTTTTGGGAACCTGGATTCTCAGGTGAAGCAATTTGTGTCACTGCTTTGACCGTAGGGGGGGCACAGAGCGGAAGCCAAGCTAACTGCAATCTGCGGTAATGTGTCATCTGGCACAGGCCATTACAGGATCTGACTGACAAGAGAGCTCTAAGACACGAGATACCGAGTGTTTATTTATACACGGGAGCTGCCAGGATTTTTTATGCTGACACACAAGATAATTGCATGGTCCGACTAAACTTCAGAAGCTGCCCTGGAACACAAGGAACACATGGAGCCCTTTAGAAAAGACTGTGCAACAGCTTTTTGGGACCATTAAAAGATGATCAAACAAACCAGTGAAAGGCAAACTAATGACGTGACTTGTCCATAAGGCAGAGTGGCACAGGACTGGTTCAAACCTCCCACACAGTCACTACTGGCTTATACAAAATACAAGCTGGTATTTATAATGCAGATTGAGTCTTTGGACAGAAATGCTCTCAGCGGCTTTTCTTACCTTTAATTTAACGATGAAATGATCAATTAGCTCGGAGCATTTTCACAATTTAGGGCCCCAAAAGGTGTTTGATTACCCTGGAATGACTTTATTCGTCTTATTTTCTACATGAATTCTTTATATGGTCTATTTATATAGCTGGGAGTTCAGTTTTATGTAGCTACAAACAGGTTTTTAACCACTTGAGTGGAATGGCTCTAAGGCGTATATTAGTAATTCAACTTCTTTTCCATCTTATTCCAATCTTACTTGAGTTTTACAGTGTGATGCCTGCTGCACACTAAATGATTTTCAGTTTTGTATAATCCTAAATGATTTTACCTGGCAGAACAAAGATGGTTTATAATCTTTTCATCCAGAGAACACACACACCAGTCGAGAAGCAGGACCACACACTTGGCGTTTAAACAAACTAATCTCAGAGTGGTGGTTCCAGGGAATTGGGATCTCACTGTAACATCGATCAAACGTGACTTCGGGATAAAAACAAACATCGGGGCGGACTGTCGACGTCTTCAGCTGGCTGCGAGTGTTTGTGTAATTTTTTTCACAAACACCAGGACACGTTAAACAAGTGCTCGTACTGTTGCCACAATTCATTCTTGGTCAGCTTGCTCTCATTGGCTATTGTGGGTTCTCCCCCGCCCCGATTTCATTCTAAACAAGTCCCCCTGATATGAAATCATACATATCAGCAAAATTTCAAACATTATACACCTGAATGCTTATAGTATGTTAGTGTAAGATGAGATTTATTCTGTTGATTCCTTTATTTTACTCAGTTTCATGTTTTGATAATATAAATAATTTAAATAATGGTAATAACGATGTACAGTATTGTTTTCTGCTCTTAAATTTAGATCTGGAACTCTATAACTTTACATGCATTGAATTTAAGTGTTGTTTAAAACTGACTTTGAGATTTCTACTTTGGTGGTGGCGAGTTCAGCTTTACTCACATCAGCCTTAAAGTAAGTTGTAATCAAGGATAGGAGGAAAACCCTGTCTTCACTATTGCATTCTCATTGTGTGCAAATTAGCCCATGTTGTTTAACCACAGCCTGAAAGACCTGCTAGCAAAGTGAAACTCTGAATCTTGTCACAGGGTTAGGGTTTATGGTTAAATTATTATTTGCTTGGGCGGTATTCATTTATTGCCCATTGTTCATGTCTCAGCGGTGAGAACATCCAGGCTCTGTCTGTCTCCGAGTGGAAATGCACACACTCCACAGACTATAATTACTAGTCTGAGCAAAAACAGAGCAAACAAGAACAAAATCTAAAAATATACAATCACTTATACAAGCTTCAATACTGCACCATATGCAGGATGTATGAATGCAATCAGCCTGCATTATGGAGCTTTGAATGTTGGTGATCTTGTTGTCACTGGGAGAGAAAGCTGGTGATTCAGCTTGCTGGAAGTTTTTGGATGCTGTGGCTTTTGTGCTGGCGCTGTGTGTGTCAGTGTTGTCGGGACTCAGGGCTGCTAGAGCATGAAAAAGTCTTCTTCTGAACATTTCACATCACGTTCATGGCTGCAACCCTCCAAGCACAAACTATGAGCTGCAAAACAATACCATTAGATTCAAAGATGTTGGCTGGCCATCAAATTAACTGATCTCTTGTTTTTTTCCGTGTGTGTGTTTGAATCTGCCTCCACTCTCCTCTCCCCAGTTTGTTCAGCACCTAAGGCAGATGAATGGAAACTGGCTTTCAGACAGAAACTTTTTGTGTCTGTTTCTATTCCTGCGTGTGTGTGTGTATGCAAGACACAAGCACTAACTCTTATCAGTAAAGCTATTTAGTTGTTAAACCCTATAGCGTGTTTCTCATTACTAATTTAAGGAAATGCTGTTCCATTATGAAAATCTTGCACTTGTAGTCAATATGTACCAGTTATTTCAGATATGTGGTTTGACCCATTTTTAAAAGGCAAAATATGTCATAAGCCAAAAATATGTGGCAAGTATAAAAAAAAAAAAATCAATGTTTGCTCTGTACACTGGGTGAATACAGAGGCCTGAACCCTCCGGAAAGAACTTCATATAACAAATCAAAGTTGACTCTAGTAGCGGATATCGACTGTATAAAGAGATGGACGATGTGTCTCCACTTCCTCCCACTATCTAGCAATGAAGCAATCAAAATACCCAGATACAAACGCCACCACCTTGCACATTTGGAGCTAGTCAGCGCAGTCGTTATCAGAAGATGAAGTGAGACTTGAGTCAGTCTCACTGAAAGGTCAATTCTGACCTTTCACGGTGTTTGGATAACATCGATAACATCAAATCATGACTAAACTCACCAGAAACATGAATACTTGATCATACAACACTATGATATGTAATGTTATGAAATCATCTTTGAGAAAAAATCCATTTAACCTTTAACTTCAAGTTATTGGTTTGGTCTTTGTCAAATCCACTTACATGGATGAGGCATGGAGAAGGAGCTATTCTACATCTAGCAGCCAGGGGGCGATTGAGTCGCTTTAGCTTCACTTTTGGAAGCAGTCATGTTGTCCTTATCTATGGTCTCCAGTGAATGAGACAAACACTATATATACGTTCACACCATGAACTCCACCTTACAGCTTTTTGCTGCACTGTTATTAAAAAAAATACATCGTACAGAAATTGCAGCTTTGGTGGAGGTGCAGGTGTGAAAGTCTTGTCAGGACCCGGGAAAATGAACTTTTTATGACTATCAAGCGATTTCCTCTGTAGCGATTTCCTCACAGAGCTTATTACTCTGTGCCTTTGAGCTCAGAGAAAAGCAGCTTAGGTTAATTGGAGACTCTAAATTATCGGTATTGGTTTGAATGTCAGAGTGAAAGGTTCTGTATGCTGGTCCTGTTGTGGACTAGCGAGCAGTCCAGAGTGTACCCCACCTCTCGCCCCATGTCGGCTAGGATTGGCTCCCCCCCGCAACCCTAAGAAGGTGTGAATGTGAGCTTGGGTGGTTGTTTGGTTTTTCATGTCGGCCCTGCGATGGACTGACGAGGTGTACAGAGTGTAACTTGTCTCTTGCCTAATATTTGCTTGGTTTGGTGTGTGCCTCTGCACGACCCTTTAAGAACAAGAGTTACAGATGATGGACGTTGACCTGCTGCCATAAAACTCACTAGTGCACCAAATCCAGCAAATTCCACGGCTGAAAATTGTTCTAAACAAATTAAGTAAATTTAACACTGTGGCGAGACCTTCCACTAAAAACTAGAAATACTCTGAGTGCTAGTTATTGCTTAGATTAACAGGTATCTAAACCAGGCCAACTTTATGGGCTTGCACATCAGTGATTGCCAGGCAACACCAGCGTACTAGTTGTGCATGCGGTTCTGCTTTTATGGCTTCAACTAAACGAAGGTGGTGCGGCTGCGTCTTTTGTTGCTCGGCCTTCAGATTTAAACCTGTGTTTCCGGCTCTAATTATGTGTGTTTTACCACGAGCCATAGGGCTGGAAATGATTGGGAAATAATAATGCCATGATGACAATAGAGAAGTCGTGCCATCCCGCTGTCTTTCCTAAATGACTAATGATGAGCACAGCGCTCTTATGTTATACAAGTGTGACCTGAGGTTGTTTCGCGCTTTCACCAATGTTCCCGAGCTGCGGATAGAACATTTGGTTCAAATTATTTGTGTTGCTCTTGATATGCAATTGTGTAGGTGGTGTAATACAATAGCTGATTTGTTTTGGAAATAATGGACTGCAGCTTAGGGAAACAGAAAATGTATGTTTGAATGCTCAAGTGCTTCTTCATCCTCCAAGGATCATCCTCTTCATCCTCTATAGAGGAACAGCAGTTCAAGTGATCAAAGTGATACAGAACGATTTTAAATTCATGTAAACAAATAAATGAAAGAACTGAAACATTCATCAGGTTTTCCCGCAAGCTATTATTCTTTTGAATTTGAGAGTATGTGAGACGTGACACTCACAGACACACTAGTGATTCAAATGAGCCCTAATCACCATCAGAGCTGTGTTGTGACCATAGGTTGTGACACATTGGAGGCTGGCGTCTCTGCAGGAGTGTCATCACAACTTCAGCATCTTTCACTGATGTGATTCTTCGCAGCCACATAACTGCAAAACTGTGAATTAAAGAGTCACAGAGCCAGAGGACTGACTGATGGAGTCAATTCTCTCATCTTTTTTTAAAGGTTGAAATCGGAGAGATCCCAGTGTGGCTTAAAGGTCGTACTATTGACTGTGTATTGAGATGGATAATGTACAACCTTAATGAAGCAGAAAGTCATAATATTACCACAATAAAGTCACAATTTCATTAGATCACTAGAAGAAGCGCAGTGTGGTCGCCTCCGCAAACCAGTGCACTTTCAGTCTGCATCATTGTTTTACCAGATTCATGTGAGGTCACAGTGACTTTTAACTTTGATCAATGAAATCGAATCACTTCATGTTTGAGTCCAAGTGATAACTTTTCAAAGTTTAAAGAAATTCCCTCAAGGTGGACGTGAGATTCAAGAAGACAAAAACATGTTTTGTAAGGACACCTTAACCTTTGCTCACCAAAATCGAATCAGTTAATCCATGAGTCCAAGTTAACACGTGCGTCATATTTGAAATAATTTCCTTGAGGTGGTCCTGAGATATTAAATTTACAAGGCAAAAAGTGTGCTTTTTGAGGTTGTGAACAAAATTTAATTAGTTTTTCCTTAAGTCCAAGTTTATATTTGTACCAAATATAAACTAATTCCTTCATGGCATTGTTGAGATATTGCATTTACGAGAATGGGAGGGACGGACAGACTGATGCACGCACATACAGACATATGTTGGGACAAATGGACGGACAGACAACCCAAAAACATAACTTCTATGGAAAAGACATATTTAAGGAAACAAGCAGCAAGGAGACCCATGTTTTCCAGAGTTTAGCTCCTTCTGGATCCAACATCTTGAACCAATCTCATTGTTCCTTGAGAAACAATGAAACTTTGAGTATAACAAAGGTGTAACCAACGATAGCCTCACAGTTGACCTCCACAAAAGAGGTAGGTATTTGTGAAACCTACACTCAAGTATCGAGGTCCTGACCAATTGCACACTTGGAACAAACATCAGTGAGATAAGATCTACTTAAAATGACCACAACCAAACCATATTTGAGAAAAACTGTACTTATAGTAAACTTTGGCTTTTTATTTTGGTCCATGTCCCATCCATGACCTATACTGTAGTCAGCCACCAGGAGGCGACAAATATGATTTGGCTTCCCTCTTGGGTAGCTGTCGTCCATATCAAGCTCCTTAGTTCAAACGTTGACCCTCCTGAGTACAGTTTACGTTGTCATCCCAAATTTGTTCTCCTGCAGCATAGTTCAAACACACAGGAGTCTACTGCACTGAAAACTAAAAACAAACAAATTACCAACGGTGTGTAACATCAGTTTAACTCTGCATTACTTCAAGGACCCTATCATTTACATCTCAGGCCGGGGGCGATGGAGAGTTAGTTTGCTACATGAGACAACAGCATGCTCACGCTGGACGTCTGGTGTGTTTCCAGCCTCCACAGTGTAATGAATGCAAAGTTATTTCTGGGTTCTAGTCACTCCAATCGAAAGGTGAACACTGGATGTGTATTACTCACATGCAGGAAGTGCGGCCATTGGGTAGGTTTAAGCCATCTCTCATAAAACTGTGTTATGAATTGTGTACATTCTTATTCCATGTTAACTGCCCTAAACATTAGTATTAATCTCAGCTCTGATTACGTGAAACCACTCTTTAAAATCTTTTCAACGAGACAAACGCATTGTGTGGCAACAAAAACACCACTGAATAAAACATTAGATTCTCAGCGAGCAGGCCACACTGATGTTACCTCCTGTTATCGTGAGCTATTTCGAAATTCTGTGTTATCTAAATGAATAGCAGACAACACAGCGGCTCTGCAGTCTTGCAGAATACCTGCAGAGCTTGTGTGCTGACCTTGTTACATAACTGGCATGATTGCATAGAGGAGTGAGTAAAAAGGGGTGGGCAGTAGTGGGAGGAGACCAGCAAATCATGTACTTTCATTCCACTGTAGCAAACTTCAAATAAACAGAATACAGTATCTGCTGCTATCTATCCTATTGCAGTGGGCTATATATTTTGCTTGGGGAAAGACAAGGATAGTTGACGAAGCACAACAACTGCAGATATGTTATTGAAGTCAGTTATTATAATCAAAGGAATTATGCAATGTCCAGTTGCTAATAAGTACGACTGAGTATTGGGGCCACTTAAAACTTAAGTGGTAAAACTATGAGAAAAAATTATGAATTTATGAGAATGAGGTTTGAATATGATGAGGACAAGGTCGTACATTTACAAGGCTTATTGTCTATCTTTTTATATAGGCTACATTCTGTGATAAACACAAACATATCATCATGACATAATTTATTTGGAATATTTAATTCTCCTTTCCCCTGAAACACGTTGTGAAAAAGTGGCCATTTGTTTATCCCCAGAACTGTTTGTGTTATAATTCAGTCAAAAAAAAACTCAAAAATCAAAACAGCATTATATTCATGACTCATCATGTGCATACGTATATAGACAGTAGATTTATTATGTAAGGATTATAAGGAACAATTTAAATAAATAATTTCATCTAAGTGCTTTTGAAATTGTTTTTAGGTAGCTTTAAAAGTTTTCAACAAAATCTTTAATCCATTTATTAAATATCATATTTACTTTTACTCTATTCTTGAATCTCAAATTAGACAAATAATACTTATATAAGGAGATTAGATTTACAAGAAGAAACTCATATTATGACAGAAAAAAGTTGCACATTTATTTATATTAAGACATGTATTAATTTATGGTTATATAATATAACTTCTTTCTTTTAATATTCCATCTTTATTCTCGAAATCTCAGATATTTGTTTTGCCCTTTTAGTGGCCTTATACTTGTAAATAAGCAAGTTAGTATCAAACTGGCTGATTCTGTGGAGTTCAAGGCAGTTCCACCACATGCATAAGTAAACCCTGATCAAAGTTCATTAATTTCTTCACTTGTGATATGAAATGTAATGGGATATACAAAACACAGTGGCTGCTAATTAGCAACAACAGCTTTGACTGCAGTTTCTCTATGAGGGGATCCTAATTACATTTCTTCGATGAGAGAATGGGGACGAGGCTGGGCGTGCAGCTTCACTATTTGAAAACAATGACATGGTGCAGATGGAGACATGATTAGAAACGTGTTGGAGGAAAATCTGGTGAAGGCTGTCCTGGCTCTGAGAGATGGAGCTACAGTTTTGTGAGGTAACAGGAAAGTCAGCGTAGGACTTGATGAATGAATAAACACAATGATGAATCAAGATTCCCCTTCAGAACGTGGATTAAGCCTCAGCCCACGAGCGCAGAGCTCACCCTGCTCTGCCTGCAGAGCCTCTCTGTCTCCTTCAGCTCAGCAAGCGTGATATTATTGTTTGCTTTTGACAGCAGTTTGTTCCCCAGGGGAGAGGACGTGGCTACATTTATACCAAATTTTATTAAATTTGATCATATTAATACTTATTGAGGCATTTACCATACAGTTCCAAAATGTGATTATGGACTTCAGTCGCCAACAGGGAGAGTAGTTCAAGCCTGAATACTGTAAGTCAATCATATTTTAATTTTATTTAATGCAAATTCTCACATGTTTGTATGATAGATGAGATAGTGTTTCCTCATTTCCTGATTTTACTGAGCATTTTTATTTCTTCAAGTTCTATTAAGCCCATGTTTTGTTTGTGTTTGTGATATATTTTGTTTGCATGAAAACATCTATATAAAGTCTGATTGATCTACATTTGTCCAACATCACTTCATGTCCAGTTTGTCTCCATGTCATTACAATGATGAAAGCTCTTCTACTATCATATTTTAATTTAGTAATAAAGATACTTTATTAGATATATAACATTTATTACTATATTTTGTATAGTAGGTAGTATTCTACTTTTCCCATCATATGCTCATTATATCTACATTGTCTAAACTTTAGTCAGAGCTGAGTCTACAAAACATTTTTATTATTGCATTGCGGTTTGTAAACCTGTACATCATCAGTGGAGAAAGCAAAAATGGTGCATTGCTGCAGAGTGAAGACGTGGATTATAACCTTGAGTTTACAATAAGAGCAGACAACTTCAAAGCCTGCAAATCAAGTTAAGATGAATCCCTGCATGCACCAACCTGTCGAATACAAAGAATATGAGAAGAGTGAACTGCTAATTTGACTTTTTCCTTTACTAATAAATTATTCATAGCACAAAATACAAAATACAAAATTATGGGCTGATTTAGAGGAGAACGTACTGATGTAGTTTTGTTTGCATTCAGTAGTTTTTGCATATTAGCAATACTAAATCAGTGGTTTCAAACTTCTGACTAAAACTGACTAAAAATCGAAACACTTTTAAATGCACTTCAAACGAGTCAAGTTGAAGTTGAATATTTCTGATTGTATAGCTGAGGCTGCAATAATTAAAGCATATTCTAATAGTGGATATAAGCATCTACTACATAATAGGATAATTATTCAAGCAGCTAGAAAAGCATTGATTTCTCAGAGAATCATCATAAAAATGTTGATATGTGCATATCTCTCATATATGCTCATGTTTTCAATGACAATGGTCTAACTGATTTAACGACTCCGAGAGGCTCCCATTGTTTGGTAAAGGCAGAGCATAAACTCCCTTATGATGGTGTTGAGACTACCCAGAGTTACTCGAGCACAATTCTCTCGGGGAACATGAGAGCTCTCACCACCCACCGTACAGCTACTTGACGAGGAGCCCTGAGAGCAACTGCAGATGTATTTCAGGAAGGAAGACTTTGTTTTGTTTTCAAAACCGAGCATTGTAAGAATCCGTTGCAGAGATGGTGGCATTGATTTTTCTCGGGAGCGACAATCCTGGTCGAGACTTTTTTCGAAGTTTGTCAAATAAAGTGCTCACACAGCCACACACACCCTGACTACATCTCTGAGGAAATTAAACATTTGTCCGGGAGTCACTCCACATCCCCGCGTCATCTGGGTGAGATTGATAGGAAGATGCAACACAACACCTCCAACCAGATATCACGAGCCAGCTCATTTCATAACCAGCGATTTCCAAGTCCTTTAATTAGGGCCGTCACCTGGACCCGCTGATATTTCCAACCCGACATCCGAGGGCTTGTTTTACATGAGAGGGCTTTTCTGCTCGTTTCAACTCGTTAATGAACCTTTCCATCGCCTCTGCACGAAACCTCTAGCGGATTTTACACTTTCCCTGAAAAATTAAATGAAAGTGTTACTGTGATGCTGTGAAATAAGTTGTTAATGTGAGAAAGGGGTAGTTTTTTTTTATATTTAAAAATTCACACTGCTTCTTCAGTATTGGGCATCTCATACAGTGCCCAGAAACACATAATGCTGCTCCAAATCTTTACAACAAAAAACAGACTCTGTGTATAATAAGTTATAGAGAAACGAATAAGTATGATGTCATGAAAATCAAATACAGAAAATTCTATGATTAAAAAAATGTAAAATCAAAGAAAGACGATTTATTACACAACATAACTTAAAAGCAATGGTAAAAGTAAACGATAAAAGAGGAATAAATAAACAAATATTAGCACAAAAAGAACATCATGTAAAAGTATCTTTGTAGAATGTAAAGATGAACGATACGTTTCCTCTTCCTCCCACATATTTTGAAATGAAGTTTAGATCCAGAACATGAAAGCCGCCATATCTTGGGAATTTGGAGCCAGAGTCTGACGGAGCTGAGATAGCGAAATACCATCGAAAAAAGGCTGGACCAATCATTAGTCAGCCTCACCTGCCAATCATGATGTTTCAACCCATTTTCATAGAATCAAGTAACTGATTAAATCAAACTCACAGGAAAAATTACGTGAACAAACATCACTGTTATAAGAACTTCATAAATGACGGAAACCATATGAGAAAAATCTATTTAATGTGAACTTTGGTTTTCATAGTTTGGTCCATGTTCCATTCCCT